>NC_135887.1:117322031-117717031 GCF_964194155.1 Cetorhinus maximus
TGATTCAAAAGTAGAAGCGATGGGTGTGAGGCTGTGTGGGAGGACCACACTGCTGCACTAAGGGGCCCTTTCTAGGGGCACCCTAAACAGGCCAAAGGGCATCCAGTAGTTAATCAATAGCAATTTATTGTTAATTGGAATGCCAGATCATAGATTGGAGCACTGAGCCAGGTTAGGTAGCGCTTGTAATTCAAACCTTCTCATACCGATCAGGGATTCAGATGTCATGTTTCTGGGATGGCATCTTGGTCACCTCAATTTGCGTGGTAGTGCCTCAAAGATAAGGCAGCATTAGTGACTATGCAAGTAGTGCTGAAACCAATGTAGACCATTACAGTTCCTATAGGTAGCAGATTGTGAGCTTCACTATCTAGTACCATTCCTTATTAATGCTTTCAATGTTGCATTTCAGAGAGAAGGTCAGAGCAGAAATGGGTCAAGGGCTCAATGCTGCCTTTCTAATGTAATGGACCAGACGAAGGAGGAAGAGACGATGCAGAGCACAGCTCCACCAGGAGGCCACACCTGATGTCCAGGTCAAGGGGAACCAGAGCAAGAACAAGAGGAGCAGAATGAGACACCCAGACAATGTAGGCGAATCACCAGACCAAGGGTATTCCGAAGAAGACTCTCCTATTTACAACTGAGACACAGACAATGCCGGGCACGACTGCGTTTGTCTTGAGCTATGGTAGATCACATCTGCCACATTCTTCGTGAAGACCAGATGGTCTGTGGAGTTGGAGGCCATCCCCCACCAGTGGCTTTAAAGGTGACGCCACACTGAATTTCTTTGCTTGTGGGTCTTTCCAGGGATTCACAGGGGACCTCTGCAGCATCTCACAGTCCACAATACATAGATGCATAAAGGAGGTCACAGATGCCCAGACAGGAAAGCACATTAGTATGTTAAGTTTGCTATGAACCAAAATTGCAGGCTGCAAGATTCACCAACTTCCCAAAAATGCGGGGTGCAATCGACTGTACCCATGTGGCTTTAAGGACTCCATGGCAGCAGCCCCTCATGTTTACAAATCACAAAGGCTACCATTCCATCAATGTTCGACTGGTGTGTGATCATTGGAAGCGCATAATGCACGTTTGTGCCAGGTATCCTGGGAGCTGCCATGACTCTTACACCCTGAGTCATTCCTAGGTGCCTGAGATTTTTGAAGGGCTTGAACATCTGCAGCAATGGCTGCTTGGGGATAAGGGGTACCCACTGAAATGCTTCCTGATGACACTGGCACGTCGTCCTCAGAGTTATTCAGAGTAGAAGTACAACGCTGCTCACAGCTCCACACACTCCCTAATAGAGCAGACCAAAGGGATTCTGAAAATGTGCTTCACATGTTTGGACTGCTCAGATGGGGCACTACAGTACACTCACGGATAGGATTACATGCATATCGCTATGTGTTGCGCCCTTCACAATCTGGCAATTCAAAGAGGTGATCCCTTGCCAGAGGGTGAAATGGTGGAGGATGAGAGCTCATCGGAGGTTGAAGATCCAGAGGCCCAGGAACCTCAAGAGGGTGTGGAGGTTCAATTTCAATGTGACAACACCATGGAGGAAACTAGACTTGGGAGACATGCCTGTGACAGTTTATCGCAGACAGATTTCAGGAGGAGTAAAGTAAAGGCAAGGGGAGATGGCCACAGTTCTCCTAACCCTCAATGCCATTACCTTTCATCTCAGAGATGTCCAACCATTTGCATCGAAAATGAGTCCAGCATTCACACTTGCACCTTCTGGGCTCATGATTCACCAGGCCATGATGTCTGCAAAGGTCTGCAGTGCCCTGTGTGTGCACTCACTCTGGAAATTGAGAGTCCACTGAACAACAAGAGGAATGTGAGAGCTAAGTTGAAGCAGTTGCCACCAAATAATTATGAAACTACAATGGCCAATGAGATGAGGACACGGGCTAGGGATCTCCGCCTGCCGTCCATGTCTTTTGCCACTACCATTGAGGAGACACAACTGCCGCTAATCACATAAGGCTGATGAGCTGCCCTCACACAATGGTCTTCTATGAGAAGGGTTAGAAGCGCATACATCACACACTTCTAATAAAGATTTTAACACATCTCCCTGACATCACACAAGGGTACAGAGACTATCTTCAGTGAGGTTGACATCACAACAATGTTAATCTCACAGAGGGAGACTATCACTGAGTGAGAGGATGGATATACCTCTAAATAAGAGGATTCAAATATACATAATCACAGCACCTTCAGTTGACCAAGCCATTCACAGAAACATCAGATGTATTTACAAAAGTTCAATATTTTTACAGTGGCAGCACACCCGTGACCGAAAAGCGAATTCAAAATTTCTTAATTTTCCTAACCTTACCACTATAAGATCGTGGTGATGTGAAAGTTCCCGTGAGACAATCAGTGGTGATATCTGTCCCCGCTAATGGTTGTGAGAGATCCCTGAAGAGAGTAGCCCTTTGAGTACATGATGCCACAATGAGAGTTTGATATTGGAGGGAGCCTATGGATGACTTACCCTGTTGGAGCGGATGAGATCATTCATCCTCTTCCTGCACTGGATGTCATTTCGGGCGCGGTTACCAGCCGCGCTGACCTCCTTTGTGATGGCCTTCCAGGCCAGAGAGGTGAGGCTGGTATGCTTCCTGGAGTCATCCCTGGGATACAGGATATCCCTGAGTGCCTGCGCTCCTCTGATCAAGGCCTCAAGGGCCTGGTGGGTGAAGCGGGTTGCAGCCTTTTTCTTTTGGCTTGTAGCCTTCTTTTTTTTGTTTGCAGACATCCCTCACGGTCTCCTGGAAACAGGTGGGCTGGAGAGAGTGAGGCGTTTGTGTTTGGGTGACGTTTAAATATGGCACCTGGAATTTCGACCCCACCAACTAACGGTAGGCGGATGAATCAGCTCTCGACCTGTCACATGATTTGGAGAATGCTCACTTGTGCACAATTAATAAGCTTCCAAGTGCAGAATCAGACGTGAGTTCCTGCCATTCCGAGCAGACGTGTGGGCGCCGCCAAACCCGCTCGCCACTGTGAAAAAATGGAAAATTCCGCCCTATAAGTGAGGTTCATGGCGAATTCCCAGATGGAACTTAAATATGTCTGGGACATATTTGGCAACCCCGAGTGAGGAAAGCAAATTTTGAAAAGGAATGGTAATGAAATTCATACACATCCCGAAAATGGCAGTCACAGAAAGGTACCGATAGGATTTAGGTTAGGGCACAGTTTATGGACTTTAGCTAAAGAATAAGGATATTTATATCAGACAGCACATTAAAATGTTTCTAAGTGCTTCACACCACAAATTACACAAGGAGGAAAGTGTTTGAAGGAAATGGAGTGTAGAAAAATTTCTATTATCCATATTTTTGCAAGCTGTTAATACAAACAAACTTACATTTATAAAGAGCCTTATTAAATCCTCAGGATGTCCTAAGCAATAGATTATTTTTGAAGTGCAGTCACAGCTATCTGGACAAAGATAAAGTATTCACCTTTTACAATTGTCCTCTCTGAGCAGCTGCTGATTATTTTGTGCTGCATGTCAAAAGTGCGATTTCTATTAACTAACCAACATTACTGAAAATGAAGAGTAAACAGTGAGCATCTGTATCTGTATCTAACTTTAATGTGTATATCAGCCTTCTAACTGAAAACATGTGGGGAAACAATGCAAGCTTTGCCTCCAGAAACATCCACATGTCATTTCAGAGTCTCATAGCCTCACAGGGCATTGCCTTATTCTTTCTTCAAGCAATTACCTTCAAAACTCAAGGATATTTTCTGATTTATGCTGTTTCAAGCTGACTAAAATAATTAGAAATTTAAAAGTTCAAATATCCTTAAAAATTATTGAAACTTTCCTTTTTATTCAAGTAGCTTTTAATTTGCTTTCATATTTTGACTACATTGGTGATGCATATATTTATATTTTCTTTTAAGGGTGGTGGGAGGTAATCCCCCAATTTAATTTATATCTCTTCTCAGCCTCCCTGTTTCCACTACAGTCATGAGAGGAGGGTTGTAATTCTTTCCAACGACCGACTGACTGAATAAAGTTGGAATAGGTTGCCCTGAAATATAAATTTAGAAGTTCCCCCAAAAAAGAGTGCTTCAGCACCATGAGCAGCTCCAGATGGCTGGCCAATTTACCCTGGTGTAGGATGCATAGTTCAAATGCAAGTGGAATCTGGGATGTAAATCTGGATTCTGGTAAGGGGCATAATAATCTATCACCAAAATGGAAGGTAACATTGAATAAATAACTGAGCTCTTAACCACAAACACACACATGAGGCTCCATCACTTATTTCCTAGAAGCTATCACTAATTCAACAGTTTCCACCCATACAGTCAACAATAGTTCATTTTTTGAGTCTCCTCATTCAAATGTACAACATAATCACATTCATAGACAGTAACAAGCCTCTGTAAGCACTATGCATCAAGTGAATCAGCCTCTGATCATTCGATACACTGGTTTATCAACCAGGTAAAATGAATATACAAGTCATGCTTTTTTTCAGTATCTTTCTCATTTTTCCCATGCCAAACCCCTATAATTGCATACCTTTACTTAGAATTGCATAGAGTCTACAATACCAAACCCAACAGGGCTATTTCGGTGTTTATGCTCCACACGAGCCTCCTCACACCGCTCCTCATACTAAATTACCTTCTATTAAAGAAACTAGAATAGAAAATGATAGATTCTCAACTATTCTGATCAAATATTGCTGAGCAGGTTGATTGGAGGCCAATGTATTCCTGTTAGAGAAGACATACATAATACAATTTCTTACAGTGTAGTCGGAACTTTCAGTGCACACATCCCAAAGAGAGCACAACAGGGAGGTGAAATTCCTCACTGTATATAAACTGTGATTAAAGAAGGCAGGTTTTGTTGCATAAAAAGACACAGTGCTATTATTAAATGTTATTTTTAACGATTGTATCACAAGTAAGTAGAAAAGAAAGGTTTCTTATTTTCTGTCCATGGTAAATCAGGGACTTTACATAAGGACTTTACATGCTATGCAGAATAATCCCTGTGGATTGTCAGAAAGTAATGGCACTATTATTACATCTACATATATTAAAAATCTTGCATCTGTATTCACATTGTCATCTTTTTCGTTATAAGTTCCTATGTCTACGTTTATAAAATGTAAGTGTGTCAGACTGTAATTACTCTCTCCCACCAGCTGCAATGCTGTACCCTCTCAGTTTGACTAGTATTTCCTTGTGGTGGTGAATTGCAGAATGTTCCAGCAAAGTTTGCATTTACGTAGTGTCTTATCACATCTCTTGCTTTGTATTCAATGAATTAGATTGTGCAGATACTGATACATGAGTAAATAAGGCAGCCAGTTTGAACAGAGGGTTTTGTGCCATAAATATCAACGAGATAGTAGCCAGTTAATTTGTTTTTTAGTAGGGTGACCAGATGTCCGCTTTTGCCTGGTCAGTCCTGATTTTTCATTAAGTGTCCCAGCATCCTGATCGTTTCCTTAGAATGGTTCAAATGTCCCCATTTTCAGCTGTTTCACTTATTCTGCAGGAGCAGAACGAGTTTGAACTGAATTTAGGTTTGTGCATGAGGCTTGGATCTGCCACTTTGCCTCACAGTCCGCACAGTTTGTGTCTGCTTTTCCCCGCAGCCAACACAGTGTTCTGCTTTGCCCCACAGTGGGACATTACATTTTCAGATAGCACGTGGAAAGCACTTCCTGGCGACACGGGCAGAAAATAGGCAGCAGGAAGGTGGGAGATGCTTATCCAACTTGATTACATCCACAGAGCATGTTTTTTCAACTTTGAAAAGAACAAAAGGTACCATCTTATGGCCACTTCACTTGTTTCTGGTAGTACAATGGTAAAAAGAGAGAAGTTGCTGCACCCGAGGAGTTGTAAATGGGAAATCTGTCTGTGTTGTGAGGGAGCATTACCTCAGGGAGTCCCGGTTTTCACTTTTGAAAATCTGACCACCCTATTTTTTGGTGATGTTTGTTGAGAGAATAATGCTGGCCTCTTCTTCAAATAGTGCTCTGTGAACTTTTAACTAGCAGAACAGGCAGATGGGGCCTCTGTTTAATGTTTTGTCCAAAGAATGACACTTCACACAATGCAGCAACTAAGTGAGTGTTGCACTGATGTGCCAACCCAGCTATGTGCTCAAGTTAAACGATTGTGGGGCTTCAACCCACAGCTTGACAAGAGTCTACTGAGACAGGATGGTTGCCAACTGATTATGACTGGGGACTGTAAGCAAGTACAGATTGAAAGATATGTCTTGCTTTCTTATTTATTTCACTTTAACTTGTGAATTCAGCCCATGGTTTGTCTGATACTCATTTTTTGCTTAATTAAAAAGCCACACAACATATTTTATTAAAGAGAAAGTTCATTTTAACAGCACAACTGGTATGTAGTTACACCAGATATAAGACAACAATTAGTTTTCAAATATAAATTCACAAATTAATCCATGGATTCCTCCAGGTCTTTCATCGCAGCAACAAAATTATTAAGAGGGTACACTAAGATAAAGGGATAATGTTATCTGCATCTGTGTGAACAATCTGTTATATTATTTTTGTTTCCTTAGTCCCCGGCAAACTTTTTTGTCAAGACATAATTCTATACAAAAGAGTGATAAACATTTAATTCAACATTGCAACATTCATGCAAAATGTAAAGATTGTGCCTTAGATATGAACATCAAATTAGACATGAATAATCAGAAATGGGAGATTTGAAACAGGCAACCTGAATCCAACACTTGCACATAAACCCAATAGGAAGCTGGATTTGAAAGGGTAAACTTAAAAGTTGTACTCTGGTTTGGTACATTGCCCACCGAGAGTGAATTTAGAGAATTAATTTACAGAGGTCAGCAGATCCTATAGGATTTTCTGCCCAGTGTTGACAAAAATTCTGGACATTGTGCGCCTAACAGGCACAGCTTCATGCCGGGAGCTCAAACTTTTAAAATGTACCAGTGAGATGTCTTTGAAGAATTCCATCCTATGGTGAAGACAAGGAACTGGCAGAAACTCTGTATAATCTTTGGGCATGCAGAATTTCCCATTTAACAAGTATAAATCTGTAGTCAAAAAATTACTTCTAGTGCTATTAATAAGCACGAATGACGTTCCCTCTATTTTAACAACTTGCATTTATATAGCACCTTTAACATAGCAAAATGTCCCAAGATGATTCACAGGAACATTATCAAATAGATTTTGACGCCAAGCCACATCTGACCACTGTGTATGGTGGGGTGGGGGGGTGGTGGAAAGAGGGGCTGATTACAGTGCATGCATGTTGTGTGCATGGATGGGGGTGGGGGGAGAGAATGGGGAGAACAATTGAAACCCTCAGTAGCAATTACAAGTTTATCTGACTTGTTTCACATTAAAATCAAAGATGTTAAGATGACCTTTATGGAACCTTTGTATTATGTTGCTATAATTCAGTAATGCTGCATGTAAATGCGAACATCAATAGTATCCACTGCTTCCCAGCCAAGGTCCATGAGCTGGGTCAGCTCAGATGAGGTACTTTTTTTTTTATTCATTCATGGTATGTGGGCATCACTGGCTAGGCCATCATTTATCGCCCATCACTAGCTGCCCTTGAGAAGGTGAGTACATAAAATAGTAATATTTTTACAAAGTACTTGAAAAACACAGATGTTCATTCTTTTATGAAGTATATGTTGATTCATAATTTGCAAACTTTAGCAATTATACACTGTATGTTACTATGCTGCTTTATTGCTGTTTTGTTTTTGTTGGCTGTTACGGACAATGGGGAGATGGTGGGATAGTTACCCCTTTTTCCTCCTCTCAATTGACCAAAGACAGATGTGTTCTTAAAAGAAAAAGTGTTTTAACCCCGAGTGCTGTAACTCTCAATAACAAACAACAGGCTTTCTTGTAGGGTTTAAAAAAGGATAAATGTTTATTGCTCAACGCCCAAAATGTATTTGCAACAGCACCCAGTCACGTGTGCGCACACACACACAAATGAAAAGGCAATTACAAAAGTGGTAGCATGCATTAGGTCTTAAAAGTCCAAAAATTCACACTTGCTTCTTTCAAGATGGAATCTTGAAATGTTGCAGGTGTATGTATGACTTACTGCTTGTATTAGCAGATTTCTTTGGCTTCACTCCAGTCGAGATGCAGTCGACCCCTGCAGCAAAAACCTGGCTTGGTTCTTCAAATAGCTAGGTAAGGGGCAGCCCAAATTAAGGATTTTAGGCAGGGTCCTGTTTTGTTGTTGGTCTAGAACTCTTTCCTTCTGCCTGCTGTGCCCAAAATGTAGCTTATTAAATGCCCTTTATCAGCAGCCTGGTTCCTGTCAGATGACCATACTATCTTCTTTTTCTCTGACGCCTTGGCCATTGACATACAATGGTGTTCGAGTTTCACCCATTTACATATCCTTGTAATGGAATGGGTTTTTTCTCACACCCATTCTTTGGAATTTTACTCCAAATTAGCCAAAGAGTCTGCAATTCCATTGTGAACAATTTTGTGAAGGTATGTGAGTAATGGCAGCCATTAATCCACAGGAAAGGTTTGTTGCATTTTAGAGCCTTCTCAATAAAATGTCCCAAAAGGTCATTTGCATTTCAATGTCTTGTCCAGACATGCTGGCTATCTTCCAAGGCCTTGTGTAGTCCCATGTATATTGACGGAGAAGAAAAAGGTCACCTGACCTCTCAACTCCATTTTGTTTCAAATGCAGAGTGTCCATTTTTCATTTTGTTTTGAAATTAAATTAGTCATTTTCTGTAAATCTGAGAGTCTATTTTGCATGAGCGTGACATGGTGTCTGGGGTCACTTAATTTTCAAGTGTTAAATGGAGTCACATTGGAAAATAGTTTGGGAAGCACTGAATTAACCTATTTCATTTAAATAGATTAACCTCACTGCAAAAATGTAGTGCAGAGGAATGTCATAAGCGAGTCAAACACTAATCCTCTTGTTACTGACAAAAGTAACTTCTAACCTATATATACACAAAAAAGGGCCAATATTTTGAATTGATCCAAAATGTTTCAAAGGTAACTATATGGATAAAAGGACAAGGAAGAAAAACTGAGGCAAAACTTAGATGGAGAATAAAGGCTTCCAGTTCTTCCAAAAATGTACAATTAGGGAACCCAAAATTATGCAAGCCTTTCAAAAGCAAGAATACTGCTATTGCAAAATTGTTTTTAATATAACATTTATGGACAGGCAACAGCAAAATGATGCAGAATAGAAAACTAAATATAAATTCCAGTCATCATTAACAGTGCAGTTGAATGTTTAACTTATCTACCATCCTTATTTTCAAATCCTTCCATGGCCACATCATTCCCTACCTCTGTAACCTCCTCCAGCCCTATAACCCTCAACCCTTCTCCTCGACCTCTGGCCACTTGCACAGTCCCTATTTTAATCACTCCACCATTAGCGACAATGCTTTCTGCTGCTAAGGCCCTAAACCCTAGAATTCTCTCCCTAAAATTCTGCACCTCTCCATCACTCTTCTCTCCTATAGGATGCTCCTTAAAACCTACTTCTTTCTGTCCTAATATCTCCTTATGTGGCTTAATGTTATATTTTGTTTGTTAACCTTCCTATCAAGTGCTTTGGGGTGTTTAACTGCAACAGCAAGTATTTATATTACACCTCTAACATAGTAAAATGTCCCAAGGCACTCCACAGGATCATTATCAAACAAAATTTGATGCAGAGACACAAGGGCAGATGACTAAATGCTCAATCAAAGAGGTCACTTTTAAGGTGTGTCTTAAAGGAGGTGTGAGAGGTAGCGTGGTAAAGGGGAATTCCAGAGTTTAGGGCTTTGGTAGCTGAAGGCAAGGCTGTCAATGGTGGAGTGATTAAAATCAGAGATGCTCAAGGTGCCAGAATTGGAAGAGTGCAAATATCTTGGAGGGCTAAGGAGATTACAGAGATACTACATTAAAGATGCTATATAAATGCAAATTGATGTTGAAATATTAAACTGGGATCAAAATGATCACAAACTGGAGATAGAAATGACCAATTTATAAATCTTGATGTCACAACTATAATATCCACTCTGCATTTGATCTAAACAAAGCACTTAATAAAAATATATTTTACAAGAAAGTAATGACCTGTAAATGATACTGCTCTCCTCTTGGTGAAATTTCCTATCAAGTTATTATGTTTATTACAATAAAATCAATCAATAAAACCATGGGATTAAAATTGGTAGCAACTTGAATCGTGGCAGGTATGGAAATTTAGAAATTTGTTATCCTGATTGGGACAACATAAAAAATAGCAATTCCTGCAGGTGCAACAGGATCGTTTTGACGCTGATGTTGATCAACATTTTGCTAGTAATTAGCTGTCAGAGATATTCTGATCTCTTAATCTTCCTACCTGTGCACATAAAAGCACAGCTGGAAATAAGGTATATTACATCCAAAATCTGTATTGAGTGTTTGAGCAATTCATTTGCATCTAATAAACTCAATGGAAGACTAGCTAAGAAACAAAACAGAACCTGAGAACCTTAACAAATTATGAATGAATTCTTTGAAATATGCTTTTTTATTAAACTAATCCCCTTCCCTCTTTGGTTCTGGTTTAAAAAAATGACTTGCATTTGTATAACGCTTGTCACAACCACCGGCCATCTCAAATGCTTTACAGCCAAGTATATTTTGAAGCATAGTCACTGTTGTAACGGAGGAAACGTGGCAGCTAATTTGTGCACAGTAAACTCCCACAAACATCAAGGTGATAATGACCAAATAATCTGAGTTTTGTGATGCTGATTGAGGGATAAATATTGGCCAGGACACCAGGGATAACTCACCTGCTCTTCTCCATAATAGTGCCATGGGATCTTTTCTCGAGCAGGCAGATGGGGCCTCAGGTTTATGTCCCATCTGAAAGATGGCACTCTGATAGTGCAATGCTCCCTCAGTACTGCACTAAAATGTCAGCCTTAATTTCTGTGCTCAAGCCCTTGAGTAGAACGTGAATCCAGAACGTTGTGATTCAGAAGGGAGTGTTTCAGGTGGTTTTCTAGTAGGTTTCAGGAATCATTTTATTTCAAGGTTGATGCAATTTATTTTGTCACATGTAATCTTAATCAAAGTCAGATACTAGTATTATTTTCACAAATTTGCTTTTGTATTTTATTTTCAAAAGTAGTTGTAATTCAGTGGATTGACTTGTATTTTGCTATAAATCTAACCAAACTCTCTCAACCTAACATGCTACTTCCTGACACAATCTTCTGAAAATATTGGAACACTAACTGTGCAAGTAGTAACTAGTTAGATTGAGCATGACAAAATTGCCTATAGCAATTACTATCTCAAGTCTTGTAAGTGTTTTTTTTGTTCACTGAGACCAAGCCACATTTTCATTGCAGTGCTGCTCAGTAAAAGCTTATCTATAATCTGTATTTCAAGCATAACTGAAACTCAATAACTAGCTAAACTGGCCCGGGAACAGAATAAATGGTGAAAGAGTCTGATCTCAATCTGAATTCATTCACAGGTGTTGCCCCAGTCATCTTTAGGGAAATTGAAGATAGAAAAACAATTTAAACAAGGCATGCTCTTATTTAACAAAACTTAATCTCAATGCATAACAAAAGAAAATGCTCCCCTTTCTTGATTATCCCCACCGAGATCTTTGACAGTGCCTTGTACTTTGGTACAAAGTCACAAACGTAATTGCTTCATTGCCTGTGGGTGTTCGTCTAACAAAGGAAAGTTTTTTTTCTCCAATAAACAACAGGTGTTACCTTTCTTCACTAAAGCAAAAAACGATGAAAGGAACTAAATTATCACTCAACAAAGTGATTAGACTGTAATGAAATTTATGTCTTTGACTAGTTAAATAACAGCTAGTTAAAGAAGGACATGCCTAATTGTAATCCTGAAATGTACTGTATTCCAGTTAAATTTCCTTTCTTTAAATCTGCTACATAGTTCATAGAAATTTAGAATATTACAGCAAAGGATGATATTCAGCCCACTGTGTGTATGCCAACTTTTTCGAAGAGAAATCCACTTATTCCCCACTCTCCTGCTCTTTCCTTATTTCCTTGCAATTTTTCCCCTAGTATCTAATTCCATTTTGAAAGCCACTATTGAATCTGCTTCCACGACCCTACCAGGTAATGCATTCCAAATCCTAACCACTCATTTAATAAAAAGATTTTTCTTGTGCTGCCTCCTGAAGTACAGTATCCAGAGGTGCACAAAACACTCCAGCTGATGCTGAACTAATATTTTATACAGGTTTACTGTAACTTCTTGCACAAAAGATTTTCTTTTATGCTTACCTGAGAGGGGCCTTGGTTTAATGTCTCATCTTAAAGATTTAGCTTGTATTGTCTTTCCTTATTCTTCCTACTAAAATATATCACCTCACACTTTTCTGCATTGAATTTCATTTGTCATGTGCCCACCCCAAGCTTGTCAATGCTTTCTCAAAGTCTGTTACTATCTTCCACTATTTACTAGACTTCCAATGACATAACTAAGATTGGAACTCACCATTTTGGGTACTGCAGGCGACTTAATTCATTATATGACATTGCCTACAGGCACAGATTTCTCTCCTGCTTGTTTGCAGAGTGATGTTTATTTTAAATACTGAATGTTAATTTAATGAAAGGTCTCCTTATTGTCAGTGATGATATTTTTTTTTAAATCTGTGACAGTACAAAAAAATGACATCTGGAGTCCACAGCCTGGAAATTATGCTGCAATATTATCCTGTGAACACTTAATACATTCATAACAAATTCCCTTGTCTGATATTTTAATGGTGGTGTTAGCAATATTGCACAGTGTAATTTCCAGGTTTAAGAATCAACTTTTTTCATATTATCCATGTGGCACCTTACAGTGACACCTAGAATAAGTATCTTCACTCATATCAAGATACTGATCCACTGTGATATCACAGGGTTAGCCTGTCAGGTTCACAGCAGACATTTAAAAGAATTGCACATATTGTCATATAATTGCAAATACATCAATGGAACATAAATAGTTTGAAGAGAAAAATACTTCCAGTTTGAGTATATCTATCGGCTATTACTAACGACTCCTCAGCAGTGTACACAGCTACTGTCCTTTATGTTGCTCTTTCAGATGAGATGTGAAGCTGTCTGCCATCTCAAGTCAATGTAAAAGATCCCATGCACTATTTGAAGATGAGCAAAGAAGTTCTCCCCTATGTCCTGGCTAATATTTTTCCATCAACCAACATCACTAAAAACCAGATTAGATAGTCATTATCTTATTGTTGTATGTGGAATCTTGCTGTACCCAATTTTGGCTGCTGTATTTCCTTACAACAGTGAAAGTACAGTACTTAATTAGCTGTAAAGTACTTTGGGACTATGTAATGCAAGTCTTCCTTTCAAAAACAAACGCATTTCACTTTTCTTTGCAATCTTATTCATACTTTTCTAATCTTTTCCATTTTTGCCATTTTTTTTTCTTCATGCTGGTTTGTATAATGTGCTCAATTTTCTCTCTCTTGTTTGTCAACTTATGTTTGTCTTAAGTTCTCCTTCCTCATTTTCTTTCATTTGTTGACATGAAGGAAAGATTAAATGGAAAGACTGCCAGTCTGGGAGAGTCGGTACTTCAGGAAATTAAATTAGGGAACTTTTTGCTGTGGTGAGCTGCAGAACAAATCCCAAGTGAAAAAAAACAACAAAAAATAACAATGTCAGCACAATGGATGTCCCTAAGCAGTCAGGAGCATCAATGCGAGGAAATCAGTACTAAACCAACAAATTTCACTTATTCCATTTACTAAATATAGATATATTTAACAGTAGAAATAGAAAATTCAGCACAACATAGAGAGTAAAAGAGTTAGGGGCCAATATTCCTTAGTCAGTTCAAGGGCATTTCACTGTAACTCTGGCCTGGGACAGCTGCAAACCTGGTCAGGAGCCGGAGACATTAGATCTCAGCTATGAAGTTTTTGGAATGGCCTTGTGGGAATGGAGCCTCTGCTCACTTCTACAAGACCATTGGCATGAGGGGTCAGGGTGGGAGGTTGGAACAAAGAACAACATCAGAATCTTTGGCATTTCAGTCTCCCAGCCTTAAAGAGACCCAGTATTCTGAGGGAGAAGAGGCATACCAGCCTTCTAACAACACCTTGGTATTTTTTTTGTAATCCTTTACAACACAGTGCAACATGTCCCCTTCCCTGTTGGCCAACATCTTTGCATTTATTCGGAGTTGTAAAGCAGCGACATCAGCACTGATTCTGGGCCGCTCTTGTGGTTGTTACCTGGTTGCTCCCAGGCGGAGCAGAAATTTCCATACCTTTTGGTGGAAGTGTGTGAAGCCAATGTTCTCCACTGTTTCCTACCATCTTATGAGACATGTTCATTAAGGGACTTGGGGAGTACCGTTGCCACACTGGGGTCTTCATTTTCCCTGTATTATTCCAAGTTCATTTCACTTTCCTGGGTCCAGCAAGGGATGACGGTTTGTCTGAAGCCCCAGAGAACAAAATTGATGGCTGCCAGTTTGAGAAGTTGAGTTAAGTGGTTGTAGTTTTCGGGGAGGTGTTGGATCAGGTTAATGGTGACTTTTAAGTATCTGCCGTTGTCTTTCTGCAGATTCCAGCGTGATTTTGGTTTTGAGCTTATGGATGCTAATTCGAGGCCAATGTAAATGAAACGTCAGCAATGTTGAGAGTGGGAGAAGATGGGCAGCGCTTTTCGGGTGTACATCAGCGGTCGCCCATTGCTGTCGTAAGTCAGGAAGCAAAGATCAGGTGAGTAATCTTTTTCCCACTTGGAAAAATTGAATTTTCCAGGCTGCTTTGCATCATACACAAGTTTTAGGTTATGCACGGAAGCACAGTCTGACAATTGTTCTCCAATGATGTTGTTATTGAAGTACCCCAACATGCAATTTTGACTGTTAAAGTCACCCTCGTCTGACAGCTAACAACACATTCCTACTGACACAGGACCTCAAAAATAAAACCCCATGTACCCATCTGAAATCCCCTAGTCCTAGTGGAATACACTCCACATGTTACAAACTTATGACAGCCCTACCTCTCGATAGTGCATCTCCTGGTTAACTGCAAACTTCACCAACCACAACCTGGTAAAGACTCGTGTGGTGAAGTCCCAGGTTCCACCTTCCATGGAAAATCTGGATGAACGTCAACTAGGGAAGATGTGGACACTTGCTTCACAAGTGGCCACATGGGGAACAACTGGATGTGGCCATCCAGACCATCGCTCACATACTGAACTCCTGCCCTGAGAGATTCATTCCTAGTGACATTACAACCATTCACACTGCATCAGCTGAAGCCATTTAATGGATTGTTAAACTCAACATTGAACTATAAGTGCTTTCTGAGCCATACGAGAAAAAAAAAGTGAAACATGTCTTTTTAATGTAGAAAAAGTCATCATAAAAATACAAGTGTTACTGTTATTAGCTTTGAGAGTAATTGAAATTTCCAGTATGAATGGTCAACATAACGGTCAGCACTTCATTATGCTAACCAGCACATGACTTGCTGATCCAAGAATTTGGACTTGTGCTAGTCGGTCAGTTTAAATAGCAGCAACAGTGTAACTCAAAAGTGACACTAAAACTGATGAAACTCTATCACATGGCCAAATGTGAAGGTCTCAGTAGACAGTATGCTATATTGTCTACGCTGTGATTTGCTTGTCACATTTGTGATTGTAGTGGTATGGGGCGAGCAGCAGAGGAATAAGAAACCAGAGAATGAGAATTCAGAACAAGAACTAGAAAAGGAAAAAGGGTGAAAGAAAACACTAATAATCAGACAAATGAAAAGGATCACACTAATTACCTGTTATGTACATCAAAGAGGTACATGGACATACAGAAAAGAGTCCAAAATACAGATGAGGTAATGGCGAGAGTGACAAAAAGTCAAGGATACCACAATGAAAAAAGTTGATTATAGATGAACAGAGAAAGAGAGAAAAGAGCAGGAAGACAGAGCGAGGGACACAGAATAAATTAAGGGCCAGAAAGGAACCAGAGACAGCTACAGGAAGAAAGAACTTTGCAATTCCTTTGGCCAACTGTTAATCTGAGGGTGTAATTTTCAATTGTAGACCTATATTCTGGAAACTGAATACAAAATACTTCAGGAGCTTTTTAATCATAAGCAGATACTTGTTTCGGAGGACAAACAGGCACAATAACTATTAGGTTCTTACCGGCAGCATTGATCACCACACTCCTATACGTTTTATTTACTTGGACAACCTACAGTAGGCATCTCAAAGCACCAGAGAAGTACCACCATTGGTGCCCTCACAATATCCTCCAAATCTGGTGGGAAGAAAGGCAATCCAACAGCAGAGTCTTCTTCCAAGCCAACATGCCCACATCGAGGTGCTACTCACCCAAAACCAGCTCTGCTGGGCAGGACATGTCGCTCGTATGCCTGACACCTCTCGAAGCAACTACTCTACTCAGAACTCGGTCATGGCAGGAGACTCCCAGGGGACAACAGAAACAGTTTAGGGATGTTCTCAAAACATCCCTGAAGAGGTCAGCTGGCCACACCAAGCCATGGGACCGACCAAAATGGAGAAGGTTCATTCGGGAAGGTGTGAAACACATAGAGACCTTGGGAACATGCAGAGGCGAAGTTGAGGCATCAGAGAGAGCGCAGCAACCACCCAACAACTCTCTTCCTGGCCCTTCAAGCACTTCCTGCCTTGCATGTGGCAGAGTCTGTAGGGCACACATTGAATTTATCAGCCATCTCAGAACCCATCGAACCAGAGTGGATGCAAGTCATCCTCGATCCCAAGGGCCTACGAGGGGGAAGAATATTAGATTATGTGACTACCCATGTGTTGGAATATACTGAAGTTTTTACTCCACAATCTCACATATGAAAAATGTCCAGCTGGTACGAAGCCAACTGTTGCTACTGTTGGTAGCCTTGGAAATCTACCTCAAGTAAAGGTGAAGTGAGGGGAGGAAGAAAACAAATTTTAAAAAACAAGAATTTCAAAAAATAACATGTGCAATAAAAGAGCAGGAGGTACATGTTGCAGACATTATCAAAACATCATGCAGTAGGAAAGAAAAAGCCTCTTTCAAATGTCAGGACTTTACTTTGTAAAAAGCCTTGATTATAGAACTTATATATACTTGTATTTAAAAAAAAAATTAGGTGCAAAACAAACCAATTTGTTTTTTAAACTGAATAATAAAACACCACATTAATTTCTACCTTGATGTGTTACTGAAAACATGCCAAGAAAGAACGTGAAAGAACATACGGGATAAGAACGAAAAGCCTCTATTATTTTACATTTCTAATAACTGATCTCTTCTTGGCACAAGTTTATCTTGCAGATAAGCTGGCACAATTAAAATAAGAAGCTGGCACTATCATCAAGTGTACTTGAATAAGATACTGCCTTTTCCAGAATATCACAAGGTTAAATCAAATGCAATAGCCATTCTTCCTCTTTTTCTTTCCTTATCCCTTTTCTTCTCCTGAGGCACTGTTTCAAGTTGGGTATAGTTCCATGTGTGCTAGAAAGCCTCTAACATCATTCTTCATCTCTGAACGTGGACAGTGAGTGTCAGCTATCTATCATTATAGGAATTAAGGCATTATAAGACCATAAGACCTAGGAGCAGAAATTAGGCCATTCGGCCCATCGAGTCTGCTCCGCCATTCAATAATGGCTGATAAGTTTCTCAACCCCATTCTCCCCGTAAACTTTGATCCCCTTACCAATCAAGAACCTATCTATCTCCGTCTTAAATACACTCAATGACCTGGCCTCCACAGCCTTCTATGGATAAGACAATTATATCTGAGTTCAATCAATTCCTCATCCAACATTGACACACTTCCATTTTCTCATGGGAAGACTGGATAACAATCAGAAATGGGAATCTGAAAGCTAATTATGACACTCCCTAGGTCAGGAATATTGATACAATTATATAACACTCCTTCATTGTTCCAATTGGTTCACTTAGCCTTACAAGACCTTACTAACCTACATGCTATAGAAGATCACCAGGCATTGCATTTACCAGTGAACGTATATGAATGGCAACGTGTCCACAGTTCTCTCCTTGCCCTGTCAAGTTAATGTGTGAAGCATGAATTGTTTTTGAAGAGTTCCATAGATTTTTATTGCATTTATCAGGTAGTATCCATTCTGCATTCACAAAGAAAGACTTTTGCTCAAACTTACCCCCGCCTCCCTTCCCCAAAAGAGATAGTAAAATGTATGAGGAGTCAAGCCTTGGCTCATTGGTAGCACTCTTGCCCCTGACTCAAAAGATTGTGGGTTAAAACCCCAAACGCAGAGACCTGAGTATATTATCTTGCTTTAGTAAGGTGGGAGTATTGCACTGCTCAGGATGTTGTCTTTCAGATGAGATGTTCAACCAAAACCCTCTCTGCTGAACATAAAAGATTCTGTGGCACTATTTAGAGAAGTGGAAGGGCAGTTCTTCATTTCCCCATGCCAACATTTATTGTTAATCAACTGCACTAAAACATAATATCTGTTAAATTTTTCATTGCTGTTTGTGGGATCTTGCTGTGTGCAAATTGGTTTCCATGTATTTCACATTATAACAGTAAGTACTTTTGTATTGTAATGGCTAAGTTTTACTTAGCAGGCCTGAGGGACCGAATGGCTTACTCCTGCTCCTATGTTCCTATGTATGTGGTTGTAAAGCATTTTGGAGCATCCCAAGGACATGAAAAGCACTATATATTTATTTCTATCTTTTATCATTTGATGTGACAACTTTCATGCTATTGACATTGTATACAGGTATATAATGGCTGAACTAGCATTGTGTGCAAATGGGCCAGACATACTTCATGTAAATCATTTAATCTGGAGATGGCTGTGACTTTTTATGTGTTGCTTTACGTCTGTGTGGAATTTGCTGTGGGAGTTCATAAATTTCAAAAGCAATTGGTGTGTTTAAACCACTAGGGCGGGGGTGCCACAGATTAGAGACAGAAGAAGAATCATAAAAGCACAGAACCAAGCAGTCATCAATGAGTTGGAGCCAAAAGTGAATGCTGGATTTAAAGCAATGGGACTCTCATCAAAGTCAATGCTATTAGTAACAAAGCAATTTTAAAACATTGCTGTCATTGTTCAAAAACTGATAGCAGCCTTTTGTCTCCTGAGATGATGGTTTGCGCTGTGGTTGTCAACTTTTTTTTTAATTGTTTCACAGGATGTGGGCAATGTTGGCTCAACCAGAATTTGTTTCTCATCCCTAATTGCCCTTCAGAAGGTAGTGGTGAGCTGCCTTCTTGAACCACTGTAGTCCATATGAACTCTGTGTTAAGTGTCACCTGGTATAGTTCAGGAGCCCCACGCTGGCATGGCAGTCTCTGCTGCAATAGATGCAGAGGAAAACAGTGGGCTGAGAAGGTGCAAGATCTGTCAGCCTCTGTTTTCTCAGGGCACTTTTCTCAGCCAGCTGAGCTTTTCGTTTCTGCTCACCTCTTCCAAAATCCTACCAAACAGTCAGCTTCTAGGGCTCATGGTTGTCAGCAACTGTCTCCCAATTATCTTTGTCAATGTCTGCCACCTTCATATTTCGCTTGCAGGTGTCCTTGTAGTGGAGTTATGAACGTCCAAGAGCTCATGAACTAGTGGTCGGGTCACCATAGAGAAGACCTTTAGAAATAGGGCCATCATTAATCCATTGAACGTGGCTGAGCCAGTGCCGATATAGTTGGCTTAGCAATGAGTATATGCTGATTTAATTCGTAAGCTCCAGGACCTCTGAGTTGGTGACCCTTTCATGCCAAGAGATGCTGAGGACAGAAATGAGATAGCAAAGGTGGAAATTGTTCAGCCTTTTCCTCTGTCTAGCATATGTTTTCCAGGTCCCACCACTGTCGTGGAGTGTGCTAAGGACACGGGCTTGGTAGACCCACAGTTTGGTGTTCTCAGTTATGTTGCTGTTGTTCCACACTCTTGGACATAGTAGTTGCAACGTATGTGTAGATTTCAGCATCAAGTGATAGATTGCTAATGATTGTGAAGCCTAGATATGTGAAGCTATCATCAAACCCCCTGTGTCGCATTGTCAATACTGAAAGATGGCAGTATGGCAACATCCTGGACCATGACATTTGTCTTCCTGATGCTGATGGTCAAACCAAACTCTTTCCATAGGTGTGGGAGAGTCTGTCCATTTGCACGGAACATGTGTCTCTGTATGGAATGATAGTGCGGTATCATCAACGAAGAACAGCTCTCTGATGATAACTTGGCACATCTTTATCTTGGATCTCAGGTCAGCAAGGCTGAACCACTTTCTGAGAGTTCTGTTATATAAGTAGACAACCTCCGTAGATGACCTGAAGGCATATGACAGCCGCAAAGAGAAGAATATGCCAAAGAGTGTTGATGCCAGAACACAACCCTTTTAGATCCCAAGGAGGATCTTAAAGGGTTCTGATTTTGCCCCACCATAGCTGACCTTACCCATCATGTAGTTATGGAAAGAGGAGATCACATTAAGCAGTTTTGGCAGGCAGCCAATTTCCTCCAACAGTTTAAATAGACCACCTCTGTTCACATGATTTGGTGAGTTTGATGAAGGCAATATATAATGGTCTCCTTTGTTCACAACATTTCTCTTGCAGCTGAAGATCATATCAATTATAGATCTTTCCGTTCTGAAACCACACTGGGACTTGGGGTAGATGTATTCAGCCAGGATCTACAGTCTGACAAGGGCAACACAGGCAAATACTTTTCCATGATGTTCAGTGCGGAAATGCCTCGACAGTTGTTGAAATCACTGTGGTCGCCCTTATTCTTGCACAGGGTCATGATCTTTGCATCACACATATCCTGGGGCACTGCCCCCTCCCTCCAGAAGAAACAGAAGTTCTTGCAGATGCTGGAGTGCCGGTTTCCTATGCTTGATGAGTTCAGGTGATATAGCATCAGCATCTAAAGCTTTGCCCATGGCAAGTGAGTCAATAGCTTTGCTAAGCTTCTCCACTGTGGCTTTGATATCCAGCTCTGCCATGACATGACCATGTTTTTTATGGTGTCTATGGCTTCCTTGGAGACAGTATTCTCCCTAGTGTACAACAGTCTTGTCCTGTATGGACAGAAATTCATCCTGGTTAGAAACACAAAACAGGAAGTACTGGATTTTCTGACTTTGGCATCCACATATCTTACTTACCTAGACCACTCATTTACATTTTTGTTTCAACTGGTACACTTTTCTGTAATTTCCATAAATAAATTGAGTAAATGAATTGGAAGTCAGAACTCAGCTCGGTAATACCAGCTTCCAGGAAGGCTTGGAGGGAACTATACAGGAAGATTTGAGTTCCAACGAGTACAAGGTCCCTGTAAAGAAAGGAAAGCACTGGGTTGCAGTTTTCTTTTTCTAAGGGATGGAAGCTCTGTTTACAAGTGCAGTAATATGGCTGCATGTGGTAATGGTTCATTTAAATACCACAAAGAAGTATTCTACTAGTTACTGATGTCTGCCCCATCACATTTCAATACATGTCAAATGAGCTAACAGGTTGTGTTGAAAGTACCAAGATTTTATTATTATAAGCTACAAAATTCAAAATAACTTAAGTATTGGGAATAAAAGTAGGATGACTTGCAAACTGAGCTCGTTTTCAACTTGGAGACTAGCGGCTCCCCCATGGTATTGCTCACGGCAAGTCAGGGGATCAACTGGTGTAGAAATTGGACTGGCACTAAAATAAGTGGTAAGTCAATGTGGCAATTCTTCAGTGTACCTGTCCATGGTTGCGGACAAGGCTTGTGCTAAATGCAGCAATTAACTAGCTATTCCATACATGTAAGTAATGCCTGTTATCTGATTTAAAGAATGAGTGTCTTCAGATGTCTGAATCACTTGCTTTGACCATCTTGAATATAACCAGGATGAAAGGTGAAACCATACTGCTCTGCTAAAGGAAATATAATGGACAGCAGGAACATTCAGGAAGCAACCAGCTCATTAGTGTAAAAGTGCTGTAAAGTAGCAGATTGCAGAACTACGACCAATATAAATCAAAGGTGAGTCATGTAGTTGGTGTCTGAAGCAAACCAATCAAAACAATATTTTTAATCCAACAAGGGAGCATCAGCATATCCAATTACACCTGCTGACAAGCAGAGTGTATGTACCATTTGTGTTAACCGATATGCACATCAACACAGCGCTCTCAGCCGTAAACACCACAGGCAGATGCTTTGTTTGATATAGAAAATGCTTCAGGGTTAACCACTGTGCATAACCCTTGCTATCCTTCACCCAGCAACCCTTCAACTTAAACTATCTACAAACTAATGCATCTTCATACGCAATTACGCTGGTCATAGAAATCCAGGATGAATGTGCTGCGTCATCCTGGCAATAAACTCCACTTAAGCACAAGAGTAAACAAATTTCCCCCACATCAGCGAGTGCTCAGGCATTAGCAATTTGCAGTGATTGATTGTGAAGAAACCATTGCTGTGAAATAGATGCGTAACTCAGGCTTTTATCATTCTGAGTGACAAGGCAGACAGTTTCGTATTTACAGATCCTAGTTGAATAAAGTGACATCACGCACTCCTCCTGTTTAAATGACATGCGGGCTTATTGTATCAGTGGTTTATGATGCTGAGAGTATTTTAATCTAGTGACTCTTTGAATGAAAACGGGAAAATGAACCTGAACCTTTGCAACATTGACCATATGGCAAAACAAGGCTTAAAGCTAAAGCAAATGGTATTAAAAGCAAGGGCAAATAGAAGTTGTGTGTTTGGATAAGAAGCATTTTAATTATAATCCCTGATTAAATATCAGTACTTTTAAAGCCAATAACATACTGATAGCAATTGATGCTCAAATTAAATATTAACCCTGTTTGGTTACTCCAGAGAGCCTAGGGCTTCAATTTTGCCATCTATTTACTTGATTAAGTAGGACTTTAGTCTTGAAGGGTCATACAATTAATGGCCTACATCATATGGTTATACAACTGAAGACTATAGAAACAGCTTTAAGACCTGTTGCCTTATTCCACTATACTTAGGAAATAAAAGTAGAGGTGAAATAATACACCTTAAATTTGTTTACTCAGTGCTCTTCTCAAATCACCCCTCGCCCAAAAATCTTACAAGGAAAGTGTTTCCAATTATTATTAAGTAGGATCATAGCTTAATTCAATGCAAGAATCATTGATTCTGTAAGTATACACTGAATTACAGGTATTTTGTCTCAAATTCAGCTATCTGAAAACCGGTGATGTCCAAAAACCGGACATTTTTTTAAGCTGCCACACGTAAATTTTCATTATTATTAGATGTGTAAAATAATGTACCAGCTTGTTCGGCTAGATGCTGCATTGGTGCAGTGGTGCCCTGAATAGCTATTAGCTTTGCCTGCCTGTCTTTACCCATGCTCCAAGCAACCCTTGATCCCACCCAACACGGTTCAGTCGGATCTGCCTGACACAACCTGGCCCGAAATGCCTGACCAGGAAACCAGCAAGATCCGACATGGACTTGGTCCTGAGATTGCCAGTTTTGAGACACTGTACCTGTAATACTAAAGTTTTAGTTGAAGCAACTTTTGCAATTTATTTCCAAGCTGTATTTCGTCACCTTAAATTACCCAAGTCTTTAAGCAATGTTGCCTAATTCACAAGTGTTTGCTAAAAAACTTATGTAAAACTGCAGTTTCCAAGGAAACAAATGCAGTAAACATTCGCATCTTAATTTTAAAAAAAATTTGTTTGTGGGATGTGAGCATTGCTGGCTAGGCCAGCATTTATTGTCCATACCTAATTGCCCTTGTTCAGAGGGCATTTAAGAGTCAACCACATTGCTGTAGGCCAGACCAGGTAAGGACAGCAGATTTCCTTCCCTGAAGGACATTAGTGAACCAGATGGGTTTTTACGACAATCGGCAATGGTTTCATGGTCACCATCAGACTTTTAATTCCAGATTTTTATGGAATTCAAATTTCACCATCAGTCATGGTGGGATTCAAACCCGGGTCCCCTGGGTCTCTGGATTACTAGGCCAGCGACAATACCACTACGCCATCACCTCCACCATTGCATGCATTTTAGCAGAAGATATTTGAAAAGTAACACTACTCAGGTTTACACCCACGTAACAACAATGCAGATAAAGATGTCGCATGATTGTGTCTCCTGGCTGTACATGAATGGCACAAAATAGAAGTTCTGAATTTAGAGTCCTACTGTTAAAGATTCACAAATCAGTACAAGCTTCAGATGGTATGTGATTGTCGCAAGAAACTTTAGCCAGTGCTAACAATGTCACAGATATGGGATGGTCTAGCGGTCAATTTATAAATAAAAGGACTAAAAAATACGTATTGATTAAATGATGATGATATATTGCTACTTAACACTTGAATTCAGCTCAAAAATAGTTTTGCTACTCTGCACAGTCTTTTTATCTTATTCTTCACAAAAATCAACAATTCATTTGGAAATTATCAGATTTTATGAATCTACCTTGTTGAGGGCTCAAACAACATTTTTAATTAAAATCCTCATAACTTGATACTCCTGGAAGTGTACAGTATTATGAAGTTGTAACAGTTTTCAGAAAAGAATGCCACACATATGATAACTCGCGGGGGCGGGGGGAAAATGCTTAAAATTTAAGAGGAACGTATGTTTACCTGTTTGAAGAAAAGCTCTTGGTACTATTGATGGTGAATGGTGATATTAATGCTGTCATTCATGGCCTTTAATGCCCCCTTAGGCTTTGTTTGCTTGGTAAAATAACGGTCTTTACTGATAAAAATGGACTGTATACAGATTTTACCAAAATCGCCATCGACTTTTTCTTTTGATACATAAAAGGATAAGAGCCAATATTCTGATGGCCCCCTCGCACAGTTAAAACCGAGGCGGTGAATGTTTTCTGCCCGACCTCAGCTCAGGTTAGTGGCTCCATGATAAATTTTTGGGCAAGATCATTTAATTATAGCCTGCATTGCCTCCGATATACTCGGGGCAGTGGGGGAAATCCAACGCAGGCAGGTGTTTGACTGCAAAATGGGCCATAAGGGCAGGAAGGGATATAAAATACCAGAGGAGGGAAGTGTCCAGATGAGGACCAGAAAATATCTGAAGGAGAGCAAGAAAGTTGATCCAGTTGATAAGTTTAAAATCTGCTGCTGCCTGAAGAGGAACAGCAGCACTGGAGGACCCCTAGGTGGCATGGATGGTGGCAGGTTGAAGAAATGCACTGCAAGCTTTAGATAGCTGGGCCTGTAAACTCTTGTAATGGAAATATTGAGATATATTACTCAAACAGTGCAAGAGAAATCAGAGGTGGAAAGGGAGCCCATAAAAAAAGGGAACATAGGCCTTTATGTGGTTCTGGAAACTGTGGATTGAGATCTCTTTGGTCCTGCTCTATAAATAGATTGCTGGAGCAGCATCACACTTACCTACTGAGAACCGTTACAGAGAAAATGAGAAGATGACAATAGCCACGGCGGAATCCTATGCTAGCTTCTGTGTCAGCATCAAGAATTAACACCATGCACTGCTATCTAGAGCACCTGGTTTCACCATAACTATCTGCAACATAGATTTACTCGAATGTTTAATAGGGCTAGAAAAAGGTAATGGTTGGAGTGTCATAGTTAAAACCTTTGATGTTATGAAGAAAACCAGTGATAATTATTGAAAAAGAACATGGGAACAGGCTATGAAAATCAAGTTAAACATAGCTAAGGAGTAACCATTTTACATTTAAGGTTGTTAAGTCAAGGAACAGTGACACAGTTCAACAAAAAATAACTCAGCTGAAGCATGAAAAAAATAAATACATTCTTAGTTTACCAGGGAATAGTGGGAGGTTTCGCATCAAGGGAGATGCAAACTGGCTGAGTGGCCTGTACATGAACCTAAACAACACAAGTAGGGATAAATAGGCTTTAGCTGTTGCTACTTTATGCTTTTATGTTACCACTGTGTTTAAATAGATGACATAAAGATAATAATACTCACATATCTATGGCTCTTATAAACATCTAGGGGACCACCAGTGCACACTTTGTCTCCTTCTAGACCAATCACTCGTTTGCAAATATTCATCCTAGGATTATTGGGACTTTTAGCAATTACTACATCACCTCTGCAGAAAAAAATTTCAACTGGGGTTAGAGGAAACATATGCACATATGGATTCTGAACAATTAAACAAAGTAAATACATCCAAAGGGTAAGACTGTATGATTTAGAAATTCCGATATTTCTTACAAATGTTATGGCGGCTTACTTTTCAATGCGATAAAATTGTCGACTGAGTTTCTCAGAGATGATTATATCATAGGTCTTAATGGTAGGCTCCATGGAAGGACCAGAACACTGGGAAATGAAGGAAAATGCATTGCTGATTTTTAAATAATCATATTTATTTGTGCATTGAAAAATCATTCCTGGAACACCAATAAAAACATTGGTCCTGAAATTACTACTGAGATATTAGTGTTCAAATTTTTAATATAGTCTTCTGAAATTTCAACTAAAGATTTTCTTTTGAAAGAAACAATGAAAATATCATTATTTTCCCCTTTTATTATCAAAGGAACCACACTGCTCCCAAACTTCTGCCAAAACTGTCCTAAAACTGACCACGAGAGGCCCCACAAGAATAGCTGGAGTTACATCCTTTGATTTTCTTTTCCCTGAAATAAAACACTTGGCTTGTCCTCACTGCCTCACCACAAGCATTGGAGTTATGTTAACTCTTTATAAAGCGCTGGTTGAGCCACAGCTAGACTACTGTTGGGCAGCAAACTTTAGGAAGGATGCCAAGGCCTTAGAGTGGACGCAGAACAGAATTATGAAAAACACAGGAATGGAAGACTGAGTGTAATATATCCAAGTTTGCCGACAATACAAAGCTAATCGCAAAAGTAAACTGTGAGGAGAATGCAAAGAGACTGCAAAGAGATAGAGACTGGTTAGGTGATTTTACAGTTTCTCCCATCTTCTCGACCAATGTGGGAAAGTGTGAAATTATCTACCCCTGTAGAAAGAATGAAAAAGTTGAATATGCTTTAGGAAGTGAGAGATGAGTAAACTAGTTGGCATTCAGGGGGATTTAGGGGTCTTGTACACAAATCAGAGAGTTAACATTCAGGCACAATAAGCAATTAAGATGGAAAATGGTATGTTAGCCTTTATTGCAAGGGAGTTGGAGTATGAGGAAACCATGCTGCAATTATATGGGGCTTTCGTGAGACCGCACCTGTACTCCTTACTTAAGGAAAGATGTGTTTGCATTAGAGAGGATGCAACAAAAGTTTGCCAGATTGATTCCTGAGATGAGAGGGCTGACCTAGGATGAAAGATCGAGCAGGTTGGGCGTATATTCTCTGGAGATTAGAAAAATTGGACATGATTCTCATTGAAATGTATAAAATTAAAGGACTTGACAGTGTAGTTGACTTCGGTGCAAGAGAGAAAGAGAAAGAGGGAAAGAGACAGCATGCGCGCCATGGGTGACGGGCAGGAGTGGTGGCAAGAGTGCCAGGTGCCCTGGGGAAGAGAAGCTGGCTGCCAGGGGCCACGGGGAGGAGAAGCTGCCTGCCGAGAGCCCCGGGGAGGACAGGCTGCCAGCTGGGACCCCGAGGAGGAGAGGCTGGTTGCCGGGGCCCCGAGGAGGAGAGGCAGCCAGGGTCTCAGAAAGGAAAGGCTGGCTGCGAGCCCTGGTGAGGAGAGGCTGCGGAGCCCGGGGTCAGCAGTGGGGGGTCAGGCTGGGCATGGGGAAGAGGCTGGCCCATGTGTGCAAGAGATTGAGAGAGTGTGTGTGTGTGTGTGTGTGTGTGTGTATACACGTTGTGCCTGTGTGCGTGCGCAAGAGACTATGTGCATGTGTGTGGGAGTGAGAGATTAAGGGCAGAGTTTTCAGTCAGTGGGCGGGCCCAGGATCGGCCGGTAAATGGGCCATTGCCCATGATCGGCCCATGACTGCAATTTCATGCTGGTGGACCAATTAAGGCCTGCCCAGCGGAAATGCGGCTCCCCAATTGTTGGGAAAAGATGGGCGGGGGAGGATGCTTGTCGGTGGCCGGGTTCAATGGCAACCCGGTGGCCGGTTAAAAAATGGCACAGGCAGCCCATTGAAGGTTGCCACGGAAGAACGTCTCTTTTGCGTTTTCAATATTCAAGTTATGGCGTCGAGTGCGACAGGGGGGCGGGCAGCTCGGGTGGGTACACGGTACCCTGCTTTTCAGATGAGTGCCTCGCAGTACTCCCTGAAAAGGTGGCTGCCAGGAGGGACACCCTTGTCCTCAGAGATGGGAGGAGGAGTCAACCGCACCTCACAAAGAGGGCATGGGAGGAGGTTGTAGCGCTGGTTAGCAGCCATGATGTGGTGCGGCACACACGGGTGCACTGCCGGCAGAGGTTCAATGACCTGCTGCGCTCAGGAAGCATGAATACCATGTTGACATGGGTCAGTGTGCAGAAGTGTTAAGGCGTGGCTGTCCCCCCGTGGACCTCAGGGGTGTTTGCGTCTGAGTGCCAACTGTCAATGACGCCAAAGCTGGCCAAGGGGGTGAGCCCTGGCTGCTTGGACTGAGTGCCTTGTGTCTCAAGGGCTCTGCGAGGTGTTCCTCAGCTGGGGTTGGCCAGGCTGCAATGGCGCTGAAGGTAGGGAGTGGACTAATCAATGCTCCTCTATCCTTTCAGGAGAAGACAAGCCATAACCAATCAGAGGTCACGTACAGGCAGAGGCCTGCCCCACCTGCTGCTGCTGACCAGGTTCAAGCGGGAAACCCTAGAGCTAAAGAGCCAGCACACTACGCGTGCAAGCAGGCATGGAGAGGCGGGAGTGCCAGACGAACATAAGAGCGCGGTGTACAGCAGTGAGAATTTCGGATTGTGCAACCGTTCATTGATGGGAGCCTCAAACCTAGAGTCCCCATTGTTCATTGAAAGACGATGGCACCATGATGCAGGTCTCCATTGTCTCACAAGGGTGCCCGGCATGCGCAGTGACAGTGTGAAGACTTTAATTAATGACATGTCCTTGTTCTTCTTTAGATTCGCCAGCAAACACTCTCTTTCTGGACCCCGAAGGGCCACCCCTGACGCCGGAGGACCACCGGGCTTCATTTGCACCTGCGTCACACCCACTCGCTGAACCAGGCACCAGCGCAGATACCAGCACCTCGGTGGGTATTAGATCAGCGGCCAGAATGTCGATGCACATTGGTGAGGGCACTTCACACTCGCTTAAGGTGCAGGCGGAGGCAGAGAGTGCCGGGGGCTCCGGCAGTCGGAGGACTACTGAGGACCAGGACGAAGCTGGGTCAAAGGCAGGTGATGAGCCTCTGGAGTCGTCCATTAGGTGGCAGATGCTGGATGTCTGGCAGGGTGTGCGGGAGGATCTGGCAGAGAGACATGAGGGATTGCATGCCATGGTGTCCCTTGTGGAGGAGTCCCTGTGGAGCATAAGCACTGTGTTTACTCTCATGGCCAAGCGCAATGCCTCCTCCATGGAGAAAGTGGCGACTCTCATGGAGAGGCTCCTCCAAGGACTCAATCAGGGGTTCCTTGGGATGCACTCAGACCTGCAAGCCCTCACACCGGCAATGACCTCAGTTGGTCAGTGTCAGTGTGGGAGATGGATTGGGCACCCAGTATCCCAGCTAGGTGCGTATCCATCAATGGCGCATGAGCTGCCTGTCGTCTCTGCGGGCTCCTCTTAGGGTGCTCCAGATGATGACAGCAGCAGTTCCTCCGCCCCTCTGCCAGTGATCATGGCATCTAATGAGGCTGTGATGACTAAGGAGAGGCCGCCGTGCCACTGACTGCTCCCTCCCAGGCGGGGCCAGCACAGGCTCCACGGGCCAAAGGATGCCCACCAAGGTGATTAAGGCCAACAAGACAGCAGAGTGAGCAGGCTGTCTCCAATGCTGGTGCCAGCGAGGGGAGAGCACCTAGATGTAGCACTCGCAAGCGAAAACTTAAAGCACCTTAATCACAACACGGGCTCATCATGGGTGATATTTGGTTCCCCATTTTTCCTTTTTTTAAAATTGTGATGGAAAACACCGTTTTGTGTTAACTTCTGCAATGTTTAACATTCGCAAGTAAATGATATGTTATTTTGTCCAACTGGCCTCTGTATACTTCATTTGTTCTGTAGGTGCAGGGTAAGTCATGATGTTATGATGGACGTGTGTTTCTTGAAACTTTATTGCAAAGGCATATAGTGTATGTTGTTGACCAAGGGACTGACCCTGTCAGGGATCGAGTATGGAGCCTGCAGCCCTGGCATGTGGTGGTGGTTCTTATTTGGTAGGCTAGCTGAAGGAGCATTGAATCAAAGCGTCCCAGGTCTCTCTGCCTCCCTGAAGATTACCCAGGTCCGCGTCTCTGCCCTCAGCATTCTCCTCACTGTGCTCGTCCTTGGATTCACTACTGGGCTCATCATCTGTTGCCTGTGCAGCTGCGTCAAGTTCTTCTTCCTCCACTGCCAGTGCCAGATTGTGGAGAGTGCAGCATGCAACCACCATCAGTGACAGACGTTCTGGGGGGTATTGGATTGTGCCCCCTGAACGGTCCACGCATCGGAAGCGCATCTTGAGAAGATCTATGGTTCTCTCTACCACCGCCCTTATGAAGGCATGGCTCCTGTTGTACCGCTGCTCAGTCTCTGTTCTTTGGTGGGGGAGAGGCATCATGAGCCACCTTTTGAGAGGATAGCCCTTGTCACCCAGCAGCCATCCATCCAGTCGGGCTGGAGCACTGATGAGCCTCGGCACCTGGGAGTGCCTCAGGATGTAACTGTCATGGAAACTGCCAGGGTACCTTTCACACACTTGCAGAATCTGCATCTGGTGATCACACACTATCTGCACTTTCACGGAGTGGAATCCCTTCCTGTTGGCGAAAGCTCCTGGCTCACCCCCTGGCGCCTTGATGGCCATGTATGTGCAGTCGATTGCACCCTGGACATGGGAGAATCCAGCAATCACTGCGAAGCCTTTGGCTCGCTCTGCCTGGCTGGCCTCGTCTGTACGGTAATGAATGGAAGTCAATGCACACCTGAACAGAGTGTCTGTCACCAGTTTGATGCAGCTGATTGGGACACTCCACAATGATCCCCCACTGACACCTGGAAAGACCCAGAGGCATAGAAGTTGAGGGCCACCATGACCTTCAGCGCTACTGGAATGGGGTGTCCACTCATACAATCAGAACTGATCTCAGGGCCAATCTTCTGACAGATGGAGGTCACTGTCTCCCTTGAGAGACGGAGCCTCCGTCGGCATTGCACCTCAGACACATTGAGGTAGCTGCACTGCCGCCTGTAAACCCTGGCAGTAGGATATTGGCATCTTCTGTGGCCCCTTCCGCCTTAGACTTCCGGTTGGCTCTGCGCTCCTTGTGCCAGCACCTCTCCTCCCACAGGTTGCTCCCCTGAAGCTGAATAGGGACACCTGGCCTCCTCCCCCTTCTGGCCCTCTCTTCCTCAGAGGAGGAGGTGCCTCCAGCGGAGACCACAATCCCCATTACCAGGAAGGGAAGGCTGCCTGATACCTGGAAGGTCCAACATGGTGTGAATCCTCTGGGGGGCCTGGAAAACAACAGATGAGTCCTGAACTGAAGCCTTTAAAATATCTGAATGCAGCTCTGAAGCGAAATGAAGCTGTCCTGTTCACAGTTGCAACCAGCAGCAACTGATATCTTGCACTCCTCACTAATTGCTTTGACAAGGCCACTGACCTCTCTTATCCTGCCCGTGGATGAGGTTTTGCAAATTGTGGCCTGCCCGCCTGCCTGTTTTGCTTGTGCGACGGCCTAAAAATCACACGGGCTTTGTAAAGTTGGAAACAATTGGTGTCTCAAGGGCCTTAACTGGCCACTTAATTAGTGGTGGGCACGCCTCTGTCTCCATCGCAAACCCGCCTAGCAGAATGTCACGAGAGTGCGCATTGACATCGGCATGCTCAGCTGATATCAATGCACTTTATTTAACGCTCAAGCGGTCGTGCGCATGCCTGCCCGCCAAGCTAAAAATTCTGTCACGTTTGTTTTTGTGTGTGTGTGTGTGTGGGAGCGAGGGATTGTGTGTGTGTGTGTGTGTGAGAGAGTGAGGGAGTGAGAGATTGAGAGTTTATGCGTGCGTGTGGGAGTGAGAGATTCAGAGTTTGTGTGGGGAGATTGGGAAAGTGTGTTTGTGTGTGTGTGCGCGAGTGAGTGAGTGTGTGTGTGGGGGTATTGGAGTGAAAGAGTGTGTGTATGGGGGTGTGAGAGAGTAAGTGAGTGTGTATGTGGGAGAGAGAAAGTGTGTTTGAGGGAGCGAGTGAGTGTGTGTTCGAGTGAGAGATTGTGAGAGTGTGGGAATGAGAGAGCGAGGGGGGGAGTGAGAGTGTGTGTGAATTTTTTTTTATTATTCATTGATGGGATGTGGCTGGGCCAGCATTTATTGCCCATCCCTAATTGCCCTTGAGAAGGTGGTGGTGAGCTGCCTTCTTGAACTGCTGCAGTCCATGTGGTGTAGGTACACCCACACTGCTGTTAGGGAGGGAGTATCCAGAGTTTTGATCCAGCAACAGTGAAGGAACAGCGATATATTTCCAAGTCAGGATGGTGAGTGACTTGGAGGGGAACTTCCAGGTGGTGGTGTTCCCATCTATCTGCTGCCGTTGTCCATCTGGATGGTAGTGGTCGTAGGTTTGGAAGGTGTTGGCAAAGGAGCCTTGGTAAATTCCTGCAGTGCATCTTGTAAACGGTACACACTATTGCTACTGTGCATCGGTGGTGGAGGGAGTGAATGTTTGTGGCTGTGGTGCCAATCAAGCGGGCTGCTTTGTCTTGGACGGTGTCAAACTTCTTGACTGTTGTGGGAGCTGCACTCATCGGGGCATGTGGGGAATATCCATCACACTCCTGACTTGTGCCTTGCAGATGGTGGACAGGCTTTGGGGAGACGGGAGGTGGGCTTCTCGTCACACGATTCCTAGCCTCTGACCTACTATTGTAGCCACAGCATTAATATGGCTAGTCCAGTTCAGTTACTGGTCAATGGTAACCCCCAGGATGTTGACAGTGGGGGATTCAGCAATGGTAATGTCATTGAATGTCAAGGGGCGATGGTTAGATTCTCTCTTCTTGGAGATGGTTATTGCCTGGCACTTATGTGGTGCGAATGTTACTTGCCACTTGTCAGCCCAAGCCTGGATACTATCCATGTCTTGCTACATTTGGACATGGACTGCTTCAGTATCTGAGGTGTTGCGAATGGTGCTGAAAATTGTGCAATCATCAGCAATCATCCCCACTTCTGACCTTATGATGGAAGCAAGGTCACTGATGAAGTAGTTGAAGATGGTTGGACCTTGGACATTACCTTGAGGAACTTCTGCAGTGATGTCCTGGAGCTGAGATGACTGACCTCCAACAACCACAACCATCTTCCTTTCTGCTAGGCATGACTCCAACCAGTGGAAGTTTTCCCCCTGATTCCCACTGACTCCAGTTTTTCTAGGGCTCCTCGATGCCACAATTGGTCAAATGCTGCCCTGATGTCTAGGGCAGTCACTCTCGCCTCACCTCAGGAGTTCAGCTCATTTGTCCATGTTTAAACCAAGGTTGTAATGAGGTCAGGACCCGAGTGGCCCTGACGGAACCCAAACTAAGTGTCAGTGAGCAGGTTATTGCTAAGCAAGTGCCGCTTGATAGCACTGTTGATGCCCGCTTCCATCACTTTACTGATGATCAAGAGTAGACTTATGGGGTGGTAATTGGCTGGGTTGGATTTGTCCTGCTTTGTGTGTACAGGACATACCTGGGCGATTTTCCACATTGCTTGGTGGATGGCAGTGTTGTAGCTCTACTGGGACAGTTTGGCTCAGGGCATGGCAAGTTCTGGAGCACGTCTTCAGTACTATTGCTGGAATATTGTCAGGGCCCATATATAGCCTTTGCAGTATGCAGTGCCTTCAGCCGTTTCTTGATATCATGTGGAGTGAATCGAATTGGCTGAGGACTGGCATCTGTGATGCTGGTGACCTCTGGAGATGGCCGAGATGGATCATCCACTTGGCATTTCTGGCTGAAGATTGTAGCAAATGCTTCAGCCTTATCTTTTGCACTTACGTGCTGGGCTCCCCCATCACTGAAGATGGGGATATTTGGTGGAGCCTCCTCCTCCAGTGAGTTGCTTAATTGTCCATCACCATTCATGGCTGGATGTGGCAGGACTGCAAAGCTTAGATTTAATCCGTTGCTTGCGGCATCACTTAGCTCTGTCTATCACTTGCTGTTTATGCTGGTTGGCATGCAATTAGTCCTGTGTTGTAGCTTCACCAGGTTGACACCTCATTTTTAGTATGCCTGGTGCTGCTCCTGGCATGCCCTCCTGCACTCTTCATTGAACCAAGGTTGATCCCCTGGCTTGATGGTAACGGTAGAGTGGAGTATATGCCAGGCCATGAGTTTACAGATTGTGTTCAAGTACAATTCTGCTGCTGCTGATGGCCCACAGTGCCTCATGAATGCCCAGTCTTGAGTTGCTCGATCTGTTTGAAATCTATCCCATTTAGCATGGGGGTAGTGCCGCACAATACGATGGAGGGTATCTTCAATGTGAAGTCGGGACTTTGTCTCCACAAGGACTGTGCGGTGGTCACTCCTACTGATACTGTCATGGACAGATGCATCTGTGGCAGGCAGATTGGTGAGGATGAGGTCAAGTGCGTTTTCCTTCTTCTTGGTTCCCTCACCACCTGCCGCAGACCCAGTCTAGCAGCTATGTCCTCTAGGACTCGACCAGCTTGATCAGTAGCTGTGCTACCGAGCCACTCTTGGTGATGGACATTGAAGTCCACCACTCCGAGTACATTCTGCGCCCTTGCCACCCTCAGTGCTTCTTCCAAGTGGTATTCAACTTGGCGGAGTACTGATTCATCAGCTGTGGGTGGGCGGTATATGGAGACTGCCAAGTAAGTGGCCACCTCTGGGAGCATGGTCCAATTAAGCATGGCAAGTGGAACACACACCCAGCTGGGTCAATGGGAAGACCTGCACAGTGGTCCTGCCAGCAGCCCCATCAGGAGAGATGGGTGCTGCTGCAGCAGACAGGAGAATGTGAGTGTGCCTGAAAGATAGAGGCTGCCCCTGAAGCCATGGGAAAATGTTAAAATTATTTTGGACATGTTGTTCGGGCATTATTGTGGAGGGGAACTCCCTCCAAAGCAAGGCCTGCAGCCACAGTGGCAGAAACAACTTGGTGGGGGTCGGGGGGTGGCAAGCGGTTGGAAGGAAATAAATAAAGGAGGCTTTGCTGGCCTCCAGCCTGTCATCAGGAGGCCACTCGAGGGATTTGTTGGGCTTCACCCGTGGTGTGGTGCCCGCCTGCCACAGGTAAGATCCCAGCGGCATCCCTAATTTGGCTCCTCTCAGTATTCTAATGATACAGTATTGCATGAGTTTCCAATCCCAAAAAAGGCTTCCATCTAATTTTCTGACCAAGATATTCTCTGAAGTTCTGAATACCTAAAAAATTATACAAAATTACATTTTGTCCACAGAAATGTGAATGAAGTTGTGACCATGACAGGGTAGATGCTGAGAGGTTGTTTCTCCTTGTAGGAGAGTCTAGGACCAGCGGGCGTAATCTCAGAATAAAGGGTTGCCCATTTAAAACAGACGAGGAGGATTTCTTCTCTCAGAATGTAGTGAATCTGTGAAATTCTTTACCGCAGAGGGCTATGGAGGCTGGGTTGTTAAGTATATTCAAGGCTGAGATAGACAGATTTTTAATTAGTAAGGGAATCAAGGGTTACTGGGGATAAAGGCAGGAAAGTAGAATTGAGGATTATCATATCTGCCAAGATCTCATTGAATGGCGGAGCAGACCCGATGGGCCGAATGGCCTACTTCTGCACCTATGTCATATGGTCTTATAACCATGACAGGTTTGTGGAGTGTGAATACATCATCATTTACTTTACATGGTGTGTCTAAGAATTGATTCCCATTAATGAAAACCACCTGATCCTCAGTTTCAGGACTGAGAATAATGCATTTAAATGAACACTTTAATTTTAAATTTATCAAGTAAACAGCAATTTTTTCAGCAGCAGGCCCAAAACACCAATTGATGCTTCAGCAGATGTTTTCTTTTAAGATTAATCTTTCCATTTACAGGCTGTATTTTACCTATCACATTTATCAAAGAAACAGACAGGCTGGGCTGGATTTTCCTCCTTGAGGTGGGGATTGGGAAAATTCCCAGCTCGGCCCACCCGTGTCAGGAGAAAGTGCCAGGAAAGATGGGATTTTCATTGTGGAGGGGGGACAGGGCTGCAATCAGGTCAGCCGACGTAGGAAATAGTTTGGAGGCAGCCACACTGGCTGCTGGATGTCGAGGCAGGCTGTTTAAAACACCCAGTTTAATGAAAAAGTAAGGCCCTCTAGCCCTCACTCCTCCTCAAATCCCACACACTCCCCATGCTTCATCTGTGCCACATCATGCCCCCCCCCACCCCCCCACTTACCCCTGATGGCTCCTCATGCCAAGTTATGCCCCACCACCTCCTTTGGCCCTCATTCCCTCCCAAGGTATGACCCCCACGCAGCCCCTATGGCTCCTCTTGCCGTGCATGGCAAGATATGCTCTCCCCACCCATCCCTATGGCCCCTCATACTTCCATGCCAAGGTATGCCCCCCACTGACCCCCTATAGCTCCTCATGCTTCCCATGCCAAGCTATCCACTTTCATGGCCATTCATCCACTTTACATTGTATAGAATCAATGGACCCTATAGTGACAATAGAATGTGTTAAAAAAAAATTAAGTCATTCATTGATAACATTCCACTTTCTTAAGAAACACCTTTTTATTAAAGGCTAATAAGAATCGTCCAGACCCTTTAAAGTACCAATGGCTGAAACTGCAAGCACTTGTAATCTCCTTATCTTGTGCAAATAACGATTGTGAAATTGACAGATGAGATCAGGGAGACAGAGCTGTCAATAAAGCAATGTTTTCTCTGGTGCTCAGGCGTTTCAGCACCCTAATAGATGTCTGAGCTCTCATTAAGCATTCCTAGCACCTTCATTCCAACCAGAGTGATAATCAGTGTGCCAGCACAACATAATTAACTCATTAAAATAATTGCCTGGTCCCTGCAATGAGATTTGACTGATTTTCAGAAAAACTACACATAGTATTACAGAATACAACAGCTTATCATAAAGAGAGCCAAAAAAGCATACCATGACAATTTCTCCTAAGTATTCAAAGGCACAGTGGGTAATACAGCCATATTGAATAGTAAAGCCTGCGAATCCCAGCACCTTGCCAAAGTATTTTCCTAACATGTTAATTCTCCTCCACAGAAACGATCGCCACAGACCTGAAAGAAAGAATACAATACTGTCAAGTCACTGCAAAATTGCTTTATGAAAATCAGTTATCAGTTTACTTACGGATTGGCCTCCAGTCAAGCTGTTCCAGTACAGCTACAACACTAGCAGCTTCCCAGCAATGTGGAAAATTTCCCAAGTATGTCCTGTACACAAAAAGCAGGACAAATCCAGCCTGGCCAATTTCGCCCCATCAATCTACTCTCGATCATCAGTAAAGTGATGGAAGGGGTCATTAACAGTGCTATCAAGCAGCACTTGCTTAACAATAACCTGCTCGCTGACGCTCAGTTTGGGCTCCGCCAGGGCCATTTGGGCCCTGACCTCATTACAACCTTGGTTTAAACATGGACAACAGGGCTGAACTCACGAGGTGAGGGGAGAGTGACTGCCCTTAACATCAAGGCAGCATTTGACCGAGGGCGGCATTAATGAGCCCTAGCAAAACTGGAGTCAATGGGAATCAGGAGGAAAACTCTCTGCTGGTTGGAGTCACAGCACAAAGGAAGATGGTTGTGGTTGTTGGAGGTCAGTCATCTCAGCTCCAGGACATCACTGCAGGAGTTCCTCAGGGTAGTGTCTGAGGCCCAACCATCTTCAGCTGCTTCATCAGTGACCATGTTTCCATCACAAGGTCAGAAGTGGGGATATTCACTGATGATTGCACAATTTTCAGCACCATTTGCGACTCCTCAGATACTGAAGCAGTCCATGTCCAAATGCAGCAAGACCTGGACAATATCTAGGCTTGGGCTGACAAATGGCAAGTAACATTTGCACCACACAAGTGCCAGGCAATGACCATCTCCAAGAAGAGAGAATCTAACCATCGCCCCGTGTCATGTCAACGCCATTGCTGAATCCCCCACTATCAACATCCTGGGAGTTACCATTGACCAGAGACTGAACTGGGCTAACCAAATAAAACTGTGGCTACAAGAGCAGGTCAGAGGCTAGAAATCCTCCTGACTCCTCAAAGCCTGTCCACCATCTACAAGGCACAAGTCAGGAGTGTGATGGGATACTCTCCCCTTGCCTGGATGGGTGCAGTTCCAACAACAGTCAAGAAGCTTGACACCACCCAGGACAAAGCAGCCCTCTTGATTGGCACCCCATCCACAAACATTCACTCCCTCCACCACCGACGACAGCAACAGCAGTGTGTACCATCTAAAAGATGCACTGCATGAACACACCAAGGCTCCTTAGACAGCACCTTACAAACCCACTACCACCTAGAAGGACAAGGGCAGCAGATGGATGGGTACACCACTACATGGAAGTTGCCATCCAAGCTGCTCACCATCCTGACTTGGAAATATATCGCCGTTCCTTTACTGTCGCTGAGTTAAAATCTTGGAACTCCCTCCCTGATAGCACTGTGGGTGTACCCACACCACGTGGACTGCAGCGGCTCAAGAAGGCAGCTCACCACCACCTTCTCAAGGGCAATTAGGGGATCAGGGGGAAAACTCTCTGCTGGTTAGAGTCACAGCACAAAGGAAAATGGTTTTGGTTGTTGGAGGTCACTCATCTCAGCTCCAGAACATCACTGCAGGAGTTCCTCAGGGTACTAGGCCTAGCCAGCAAAGCCCTCATCCCTTGAATTGAATAAAAAAACCCTATAGTATTGAAATGATTGGGCACAGTGAGGGAAACCCAAATAAAATTGCATATGATTTTCCACAGTAAACATTAATGACTAAAAGGGAGGAATTTCTGGGTAAACTGCGACAGCAGGATAAATGACTACTTTCAGTAAAAATGTGATTGATTGCAGTAGATAGAATTGTATGGTCCTACACTTGCATAGGTATATGCTTAACACATTCATCTGAAAGTCCTCTGTCTCTACTATTTTGGCTGAGTGTTTAACTCACTTAATAAGAAAGAGTTAATGCCTTTGCTAAAATGCTTTAAGCATTTGTATGCTACAATCCCATGAAGTGATTCCACTTAGTTGTTTCCTTACTGCAGGAAACTATACTTACTACATGGAAACACGATAGGGTCACATTGCCAACATTGCTCAACAGCATGTTTGGATTTTGACCGGTTAGCCACTGTGGCCATCAATTCTGAGACATTAGTAGGATGTAACAAAGTAGCAGCTAAAATGACATTTAAAAACTTGTTTGTTTAAAACCAAGTGTTGTATCTAAAATCATTCAAAGCAAAAGAACACATATAATAAAAGGAAAACAGGTAGCCTCAATTAAATGTCAACATCATGTGCCAGTGGCACAACAGGGGATTATAGTGTAACATGTCAGGGCATTACTGTCTCAGAGTTTACTACTGATAAACTAATCTTACATCAGTAGCGCTCCAGACTGTGACCAATATATTATCCACAAATGCACTGAGCAGCTGAAATAAAACCTACATTTCTAACAATACCAGTGGCAGCAACAAGAGAGCAGTTAGCAAGAAAGTTGTGAAGGAACTGAGCAATTGCCAATGAGGAAGAGGTTCTATAACAAAAGCAGAAAATGCTGGAAAAAACTCAGCAGGTCTGACAGCATCTGTGGAGACAGAAACAGTGTTAACGTTTCAAGTTGAGAAATAGGTTCTAATTCCTTAAAAAGCAATTGCACATGTTTTCCACAAAGGTGCCCATTATTCAATTAGTTCCTGATTGAAAACGAACAGGGTAAAATAATTCCCAGAGTTGATTTCAACCACTGTTTTTGACCAGATCCCAATCAGGGTTCAATATATTTGTTTTAATTTTGAAAGATATTCTTCTGGGTTAAGAACAGACCAACAAGATAAATACGATAACTTTCAGACCAGGGAAAATAACATGTATTTTTATTATTTTCATTGGTAACTCCTGGATCTCCCATGGCAAAATTTATCGTAAGTTATAGGGTGCCTCTCTCTTAACTGTCTCTTACCTCTTTGTGTGGTTTTTTTGGGTCAGTCTCTTCTAATTTTGTTTGTGGCTGGTCATCTCAGTGTTTGCTGCTTTTCTCTATATTCTTTTCCTTCATTCCCATTTTCCTTTTAGGTAGGAAATATAGAAGGCATGGCAGGAATTGGGGATGCTGTGGAATGTAAATTGAATTTTTGCAGCAGTGGATGAGGGAGGGTAGGCAAGGAATATGACTTTTAGACTTTCGTGGTGCACTTCAAATAATCCACTGCTTTGGCCATCTGTCAAGTAGTGCCTCCCCTTTTACCTTTCAGCTGAATTGTTGTTGTTGTCATCTCACCTTATACTCCCTTTGATAAGATCCCTATAGCATCAAATGAGGAGGATCTTGGTGCTCGGTAGGCAGCATCCCTGCCTTTGATCCAGAAGCTCCAGATTCAAGTCCCACTCCAAGCCTTGTTGTCCACGGAAGGAGTGATCATAATGCGGTTCAAACAGATTGATAATTAGCCTGCTAATCCTTTCACCATTTCCCCACTGTTTCCCAAGAGGAAAAAAAAGTGTCAAGATACGAAAGAAGTGAAGAAACAGCAAAAATAATATTGTTAGGTAGGGTTACCAATCCTCCATGATTGACATGGAGTTTTTAAAAAATTCTTTAATAGGATGTGGGCATCGCTGACATGACCAGCATTTGCTGCCCATCCCTAATTGCCCTTGAGGAGGTGGTGGTGTTCCATCTTCTTGAAGACAACTTGCTAGGCCATTTCAGAGTCAACCACATTGCTGTGGGTCTGAAGTTACGTGTAGGCCAGGCTGGGTAAGGGTGGCAGATTTCCCTCCCTGAATGAACCAGATGGGTTTTTGAGACAATTGATGGTAGTTTCATGGTCACCATTACTGAAACTAGTTTTATATTCCAGGTTTATTAATTGAATTCAAATTCCACCAGCTGCCATGGTGGGATTTGAACCCATGTCCCCAGAGCCTCTGAATTACCGGTACTGTGAGGTTACCACAATGCCACCATCTCCCCTAAGAGTTAAAGATTAATCTCCTGGAGACTGCTGCAAGCAACCAAGAAAAATATCTTAAAAACATTTCTAAAAACTTGAACGCTTTCATCCATTAATTTAAAAAAATCAGGAGATGGGAAAAAAATGCTGCTTGACTAAATAGAACAGTTATGGGAGGCCATGCTCGGAAACCTCCAAAATACATTCATCCAATGTTGCCTTGACACAAACTCCCCTTAACAGTGCTTAGAACCATAAGTTACAGTATGAAAGGATCCATTGGGCAGAATTCTCCGGTCAGCGAGCGGGGGTGGGGCCTGCTCGCCAACGTGTAAAATGACACGCGGTGATGTCGAGCGGGTGTCCCGACATCATCGCACGTCATTTAGATTTTCAGTTCGGCAGGCGCGCAGCCGACTCAGCTGCATGCCCGCTGAACTGTCAAAGGCCTATTAAGGTCATTTAAATAGTAATTAATTCAATTAGCTGAGCTGCCCGTCCAACCTTAAGGAAGAGCCCAAGCAGCTTTTGCATTTTTCATGAAACCTCATCCACGGGCGCAATGAGGTGTCATGAAGTGTTTTAAAAGTCAATAAAAATTTTTAAAATAATTCTTTCACATGAGGGGACATGTTTTAAAAGTTTTTATTTCCCTTTATTTAAATTTACACATGTGAAACCGACCTCCGAGGCACCTTCGTGCCTCGGGGAGATCTCTGCGCTCTTTCGCGCGCATGCACGAAAGAGCGCAGGAAACGACACAGGGAATCCCCCCCCCCCCCGCCCATACAGGGAGTGCTCAATTAATTGGCCCGCCCTCGTAAAATGGCGCATGTCCCCAATCGGGGGCGCCGATTGGGTTCGCGCCTGCCCCCGCACAGCCCCTCCGACGGGGGGAGAATTCAGCCCATTGTGTCTATGCCAGTGCTTTGACAAAACAATCCAAATAAGCCCACTGCACTGCTCTCTTTTGCTCAACCTATATTTCTCTCTTTTAAATGTTTTTCTACTCTTCCCTTAAAAAAGGTAGGGGTCTCTGTCTCAACTACTCCCTATGGCAAAGCATTTCATCCTCTAACAACTCTAGACATGGAGATTTTTCCTAAAGTCTCTCATCAGTGATAATTTTAAATTGATTCTCTTCTAATTTATCTAATTCATCTAATTCTGGCCTCTTGAGCATCCCTGATTTCAATAGCTCCACCATTGGTGGCCGTGCTTTCAGTTGCCTCAGCTCTAAACTCTGGAATACCCTACCTACGCTTCTCTACCTTGCTTTCTCCTTTAAGAGACTTCTTAAAACCCATGTCTTTGATCAAGGTTTTGGCCATCTAACTTAATATCTCCTTATGTAGCTTGGTGTCATATTTTGTTTTATATTGCTGCTGTGAAGCACCTTGGGGCATTTTATTGGGCTGAATTTTACGATGGAGGCAGGGTTCCTGCCCCCAACATAAAAGTTGGTGGCAAGCCTGCCCCTGCTTGGCTGACTTGCCTTGCAGTAATTAGCTCAATGTGAGCTTTCCACCCCCATCGGGGAGGAATTCCTGTGTGACAGCTGCCAGCCAATCCAATGACAGCACCACCAGGAGTGGTGGCCACTGCTGAGATTGCAACAGACCTCAAGGAAGAAATACTATTGCAGCCTGGATGAAGATAAGACCAGGGTCTCGCTAGGGCCAAGACCATAAGACCATAAGACATAAGAGCAGAAATTAGGCCATTCGGCCCATCGAGTCTGCTCCGCCATTCAATCATGGCTGATAAGTTTCTCAACCCCATTCTCCCGCCTTCTCCCCGTAACCTTTGATCCCCTTACCAATCAAGGACCTATCTATCTCGGTCTTAAATACACTCAATGACCTGGCCTCCACAGCCTTCTGTGGCAATGAATTCCATAGATTCATCACTCTCTGGCTAAAGAAGTTTCTCCTCATCTCTGTTCTAAAAGGTCTTCCCTTTACTCTGAGACTGTGCCCTCGGGTCCTAGTCTCTCCTACTAATGGAAACATCTTCCCCACGTTCACTCTATCCAGGCCTTTCAGTATTCTGTAAGTTTCAATCAGATCCCCCCTCATCCTTCTAAACTCCATCGAGTATAGACCCAGAGTCCTCAAACGTTCCTCATATGTTAAGCCTTTCATTCCTGGGATCGTTCTCGTGAACCTCCTCTGGACCCTCTCCAGGGCCAGCACATCCTTCCTGAGATACGGGGCCCAAAATTGCTCACAATATTCTAAATGTGGTCTGACCAAAGCCTTATAAAGCCTCAGAAGCACAACCCTGCTTTTATATTCTAGTCCTCTCGAAATAAATGCCAACATTGCATTTGCCTTCCTAACTACCGACTTAACCTGCAAGTTAACCTTAAGAGAATCCTGGACTAGGATTCCCAAGCTGGCAGGCCCTAGCAAGCAGGATGGGGGCCCAGGGTGCTCATCCACCTGCACTTAAATATTTAGGAATTATGGCTTCAAACCCCAGTGTCTTTCTGCTTCTTCACACCATTATTTATCATTCCATTCAGTTTCATACTCTTCCTCTATTTTGTTTCCTCACCCAAGGATGAAGTCCATCAGGACCTGGGAGCTTGTCAGTCGTTAGTTCTAGTAATTTTCCCAGTACCCATTCCCCAGTGATTGTTTTTGGTCTCTCCATCCCTAATTTCACCTCGAGTTACAATTATTTCTGGGATGTTATTTGTGTTTTCTACAGTGAAGACAGATGCAAAATATCTGTTCATTTGCCATTTTCTTATTTTCCATTACTAATTCCCCAGACTCATTCTCTAGAGGACCAACGCTCACTTTAGTTACTCTTTTGCTTTTTAAATACCTGTAGAAACTTACTATCTAATTTTATATTTCTAGCTAGCTTTCTCTCATATTCTAATTTCTCTCCCATTTTTTTAGTCTTTCTTTGCTTTTTTAAAAATATTTTTTCCAATCTTCTGACCTACTACTAATCTTGGTGGAATTGTATACTATTTCTTTCAATTTGATATTATCTTTAAATTCCTTATTTAGCCATGGATGGGGCGTCCTTCCTCGAGTCCCTGTCTTTCTCACTGGAATGTATCTTTGCCAAGTGTTGTGAAATAACTCCTTAAATATCTGTGACTGCATCTCTACTAACCTATCTCTTAATCTAATTTCCCAGTTCATGTTAGCCAGTTCTGTCTTCGTACCCTCATAATTGCCCTTAAGTTTAAAACACTAGTCATAGACCCATCTTTTCTGCCGCAAACTGGATGTGAAATTCAATCATGTTACGATCACTGCTACCTAGGGACGCTTTTACTATGAGGTCATTAATTAATCCTGTCTCATTGTGCATTATCAGGTCCAGAATAGCCTGCTGTCTGGTTGGTTCTAGAATGTGCTGCTCTAAGAAACTGTCCCGAAAACATTCTATGAACTCATTTTCCAGGCTACCGTTGCCAATTGATTCATCCAATCTATGTACATTAAAATCATTCGTGATCATTGCTGTGCCTTTCTCACAAGCCCCCATTATTTATCCCTGTATAACCTGCCCTACAGTGTAGTTACTGTTAGGGGGCCTACAAACTACCCCCACAAGTGACTTCTAAACTTTGCTATATCTTATCTCTACCAAAATGATTCTAATCTTGATCTTTAGAACTAAGGTTATCTCTCACTACTGTACTAATGACGTCCTTAATTAACAGAGCTACCCTTCCACCTTTTCCTTGCTTCCTGTCCTTCCGAAATGTCATGTACCCTTGAATACTCAGGTCCCAGCTTTTGTCATCTTGCAGCAATGTCTCTGTAGTGGCTATTTGGTCATACATATTTATTTCTATTTGAGTTGATAATTCACCCCGTTGTGCTGCGAATGTTCTGTGCATTCAGATACAGAATCTTTAGTTCTGTCTTTTTACTATTTTTTCAACCTCTAGCCTTACCTGCTAGCACACTCTTAAGTCTCTAGTCTGTCCCTTCCTGCCACGCTCTGACTATCATTACCTTATTGCTACCTTGTTCTCTTGCCCTGTCCTCTCCCTTTAATTTATCATATCTTCCCTCACTTGATTCCTCTCCCCCACTATTTAGTTTAAGGCCCTCTCTACTGCCCTAGTAGTATAACTTGCCAGAATACCTGTCCCAGAATGGTTCAGGTGAAGACCATCCTAATGGTACAGCTCCCACTTTCCCCAATATTGGTGCCAGTGCCCCGTGAATTGAAACCCATTTCTCTCGCACCAATCTTTGAGCCACGTATACAACTCTCTAACCCTATTTACGCTAAGCCAATTTGTTCATGGCTCAGGTAATCAGATTATTACTATTACCTTTGAGGTTCTACTTTTCAATTTATCAATTTAGCCCGTAGCTGCTCATACTCCCTAAGGAGAACCTCTTTCCTTATCCTCCCTATGTTGGTACCTATATGGACCATGACAACTAGATCCATCCACTCCCACTGCAAGTTCCTCCCCAGCTCAGAGCAGATGTCCCAAACCCTGGCACCGGGCAGGCAACACACTTTCTGGACTCTCGCCTTCGGCTGCACAGAACTGTGTCTATCCTTCTGACTATACTGTCCCCTACTACCACTGCATTTCTACTATCTCTGCTTGAATAGCGTCCTGTACCATGGTGCCATGGCCAGCTTGCTCATCCACCCTGAAACCCCCACTCTCATCCATACAAGCTGAAAGAACCTCAAATCTGTTGGGCAATTGCAAGAACTGAGTCTCTTCTACTTCTACCTTCTGGGCCCCAAGACCTGATTCACTCGCAGTCACACTCTCCTATCCCTGACCATGGACTAAATCAGGTGACCCTATTCCAAGGGGTATGACCACCTCCTGGAACAAAGTGCCCAGGTAACATTACTTGTCTTGATGCAGCACAGTGCTGGCAGATCGGCCTCCAGCTCAAAGGCTGAGCCAAAGCTCCTCAAGCAGCTGACACTTACTGCAGGCCTGTTTGCCTTTGATAACACTGATGTCCACGAGACCTCACATTCCACAGCTGCAATACATCACCTGCCCTATCTTTATAGCAGTTTAATTAATTTTTTTGCTAATTAAATTTTGTGGACTCACAACAGACAACAGGTTTGTGTGCTCATAACAGTGGGATCAGTGAAAGTGAAGTTTGAAGCCCAAGCGAGTTGATATTAAGTTGAATACTGTTGTAATAATTCTGTTTATCTAGAAAGCTTCAAGTGTCAGGAGGTGGTATGTTTTGAGTGTCTCAATTCAGATGAAATGTGAGTTAGAGCATAGATGTTAAAAGATTCTGGGATGGTGTGATTTGAATTAGAGGCCATGTAGTTTAGTACTGATGGTCAATGGATGAGGATGAGAGAAGACGTGTGTGTTTGTGTGTGTGTGTGTGTGAATGAGTGTGAGAGAGATAGTATGTGCAAGATCTAGGGTGACAAGCAATTAGGAGCTAATACATATGAAGGTTTAGGGTTTCAGAAGACGTTTGAGGCTGGATGAGACTAGGTCCAGGTCTGAAGGCCTGCTACAAACATATTGAGGTGTCTAATGTGGTGAACATACTCAAGAGAGGTGAATGTGGTCAATTCATGAAAGCTAGCACAAAGATCAATAATATCTTGTTGATAGGATGAAAACACCACTCATACCATTTTAAAACAAAAATGCTCCTATGGAGTGATTGTGTAGACTAGGCTTCTCTTCCCTGGAGTTTAGAAGAATAAGAGGTGATCACACTGAAACAAATAGAATCTTAAAGGGCTAGACAGGATAGATGTTGGGAGGATATTTCCCCTAACAGAGTCTAGAACTTCTTTTCAGGTCAAAGAGAAGTTTATTTCAATTAAGCTTAGATAGTGGTCTAATAGAGGCATGGTAGGGCATCTCTGTCCTGTCAAATGCATGCTCTGTGCCATGTGCGAACTCAGCAGGACTGTCAGGAAGATACAATAATTCTCATAATGCTATTGGAAAATAGAGTGTGTCTATATTTGTGTGTGTGTGTGTGTGTGTGTGTGTGTGTGTGTGAGAGAGAGAGATACTGAATTGAATTAGATGCAGCTAGTCTGGGTGCTTTTATGTAAGAAGAGAAGTTAGGTTTGAAATGTTAGGTAAACATGGGGAGGTTTTACAATGTGAAGTGTAAAGGGGGAAATTTGCATTTGTAAACAAACTAGTGTGGCTTGAATTCAAAAGTGGGGGTATAACGTATACCTAGCCAACAGAAGTAGTAAGAACTAATGTGTTTATTTATTTTTACCAAAGATTACTTGTGAAACTTAGTGCTAAGAGAGATTTTTATTATCAGGAAGGTAAAGGCCCAAAGACACAGTGAAACAATGGTTATTTGCATTCAAAGGGAAAATATGTATAAAGGAGTAAAGGCTGTTTGAGAGGGAAGGCAGTCTAAGATTCAACAAGTGTGAAACGCCTGCAGCCTGTATGCACCAAACTGCTGCCTTCAGGGACTGAAGTTAAGATAACTCACTTTGAATTCGACTGTTCAGGGTATCATTTACTTTGCCTGGGTCTTTTAAAAAAAAATGTGTCTTACTGTTGCCTCGATGAAAGAGTAACTGGGAGTCAGATTAAGTAGGGGATTTAGAAGTTATGTAGTAGTAATTTGTAGATCTATGTATTTAAAGTAATTTCTTCTATTAATAAATGTTTAATCTAGTTTTGTAAAAACCTTTAAGACTTGGTGGTCTTATTTCTACTGAATGGCAAGGCCAAAAATTGGTTTCATGACATTGCGTCTGTTCTACGAATTAATGGCACGCCGCATTTCCTGCCATCGGAGGTCGGGAACCTCATTGTAATACATCTGCACATCATTATAAGCCCAGCCCGCCAGAATCAACTCCCCACGCTGGATCATCCGATCGCATCGGCATGTAATTTTCACAACATATATTTCCCTTTGCAGAGAATAAATCTGTGTCCCTGGATATTGAAAGTAATTGCTCACCGACGCATAAAATGACGTGGGATGATGTTGGGCGGAACTCCCGACGTCACCCCGCCCCATTTCAATTTTCAGGTCGGTGGGGGCTCAGCCGAATCAGCTATGCACCCGCCGACCTGTCAGTGGCCAATTGAGGTCATTGACAAAGTAGTTAAAGTAATTAATGGACCTGCCCATCCAACCTTAAGGTTGACGGGCAGGCCAGGAGCCCTGGCGGGCTAAAGAAAAAGCATGAAACCTCATGCACGGGCGGGATGAGGTTTCATGTAGGTTTTAAAATTTTTAATAAAATTGTCAAAGTGATGGACACGTCCCAACTCATGTGACAGTGTCACATGAGGGGACATGTTAGGGAAATTTTTTTTTCTGTTTTTAAAATTTTTTCAGACAGGGGCCGATCTCCCTGAGGCAGCACTTAGCCTCAGGGAGATGAGTGCACACCTTTGCGCGCATGCGCGAAAGAGCGCATTCTCGGCTCAGGGAATCACCCCGCCCTCATAGGGAGTGCATAGCGCTTCTTTGCAGACGTCACGCTGGGTGGGCCTTAATTGGCCCACCCACATAAAATGGCGGCACACCCCCAATCGGGGGCGTCGATCAGAGGCGCACCTCCACACGCCCGCTCTTAATCTTCAGGAGGAAAATTCTGCCCTATGATTCTATGGTTCACAGTTTCAAAGTAAGGGGTCAGCCATTTAACACTGAGGTGAGGAGAAATTTCTTTAGTGAAAGGATCCCAAACCTTTAAAATTATCTAAGATAAAAGCAAAAAACTGCGGATGCTGGAAATCCAAAACAAAAACAAAAATACCTGGAAAAACTCAGCAGGTCTGACAGCATCTGCGGAGAGGAACACAGTTAACGTTTCGAGTCCATATGTTTAAAATTATCTATTGTGTACAGAGGTTTTTGGATACGAAGGGAATCAAGGAATTATGGGGGTTAGTGCAGGAAGGTGTACCTGAGGTAGATGAGGAGTCATGATATTGCTGAATGGGGAAGCAGGTTCAGGGGTCGAATGGCCTACTCCTGCCCTTATTTCTTAAGAAGATACAGTGAAACTGAATCAGCAGCTCAGAATATGAATTTAGCAAAATGCTACATTCAGTAGATAATTTTTATAACACAAAGTTTTGCTCAGGGGATTTACACTTAAGAAATACTTGACAAAATATAGTTCTTGAGAAGAGGAGAGTGAATTTTTCATGTTTAAATTATATCTTCTTAGTCACAAAAACAGTTTCAATTTGTCTGCAAAATTAAACTTTTGGTGATCAATGCTCCAAGTTTACAAAAGAAATACTTGTAATGAAGAAGTAAATTATACGCAAAAATATTTTTATTTATTGCCTGTAATATGCAAACAGCATTCTTTACAATTCAAGAAAACCTATTTGGAACATTAGGTTCTTTTTTAAACGTTCTTAATATGTAATCATTACATGGCAAGACGATTTTGGCAATTTTAGATAAGAAACTATGACCAGAAAGCTAGATAGGTGATAGGGAAGGGGTTTATTCTTACGAACTCCAGCAGGATGAGTTCTGCTGATTTAATAGGTACTTCATATAGATTTGAAATGGCTGGCTACTTTAAAAGAATGTCATAATATTGTAGCTATGAGTAACACATCTAGGACAAACTTTCATGAACAATCAATTGTGACTATCGTTTGTGAATTCCTTTCCCCATCTGCAAAACATCACAATGCACAAACGGAAGGCAACTCATTAAAGAAATTTATGCTAATATAATCCAATACAATCTACACCATAAATTGGTGAGATCTTATGCTCCTGGTCTAAATTCAGCATTTACTGAAACCATCTCTGTTTACATTATTGTTGAGTACAAAATAGAAGAAATCACTTTGAGTCCCCAGCTGAGAGTAAAGAGGTGGGAAAGGATTATTTCCCAGGGCCTGTCAGTAATATTGCCAGGTGGTTCCCAACATTGAAGGTGTTTATCAATAATCGCATTACATTTCCACTAAATCTTACAGACATCAGAAATATCACCAAAGCTGCTTTCATCTCATTCCTTCAAAATGACTTGCAAGTCACTTCACCTGAAAGAAGTAAAATCCACATGCAGCTGCTGCTTTAGCAACCAGTGGATGCAGCGAGAATGGCAAATGTGATCCAATTTCACTGTGCCGGTGGCCTCTATTCCCTGTCCAATAATACATCTGTTAGAAAATCCTGCAGCTACAAATCAACTTTAATCCTACCAGGGACCTCATGTTGGTCTCGTCTTCCAAACATTGCAGCAGGTTCTGGCTGATTCTGCCGCTGATTTTTGTCAGTGTCTGGGGATGCTCTCAAATCCCAGCTCTACTGGGAAGAATAAGCTAAGGATCACAAAGCATGACCCCAAAAACCCTGATATGACTATATTGTGACCCAGGGGCATTCATTCTCGGTGAAGATTAGAACTTTGCATAATAAGATTACACGGCAAGTGAACGATATCAAGGGACTATCCATATGTACTTGCCTTGTTTTGTATGGCCAGGCTTTACTCCATATTAAAAAAGCATTTTTCTTTCTGTTAGAAATGACAAGGATTCACATAAATTAGTTGATCATTTCAAGCTTTAATGTATCTCCCATTACATCTCTGTTACTGACAGCTCTTTTGCAAACTAGGGCATTGTTCTCTTTTATTCTTTCACTGTATCATTCCAATTTCAATTTAGATGCACGCAGATTTGCTAGAAATTTACACCTGGACTGACCTTACAGAGGATTACAAGTAGCTGTGTACACAATGCTACAGAGAAATCAATGAGCTCTCCGATTAACCAGGACATCTGTGTTTTTCCTAAATTACAAGTATTCATTAAGAGTGTTCTCACATTTAATTTCAAACAGGGAAAATTTTAAAATGAAATATTTCACAGAAGAATTCAAAAAATTGATAAATTTATTCTATGAGGACAGTTTAAGCAATTTTGAGATACATTAACAGCAGCAGAAAACGTGAAGAGCATATATTTATCAAAACAAACAAAAAACCTGAATGTTTATGTAACAAGTGTAAGATTAATTATTTTCTTCTAAAAAGGTTCATGGTCTCTTTGCAGTGCAGTTTTGATTTAGATATAGCCATATTAATCAGCATTTTTCCTCAAAAAATTCATAGAAATTAAACTTCACCATTAAGCCAATGCATTTTTAACTTAGTGGATTGAGTTAATTTTGATAAAATTCTCTTTAAATTAAGTCTAACATAGCTTTGAAGAAAGGAAAATCTCTGAAATCTCAGCTTTATTAATGATGGTTGTTAAAGTTAATTTCAAGGCTGTGATACATTAGTGGCTTCAACTCAAATAGTTGGCACAAATCTTCTGAACCCAAGACTGCAGTAGAGTTACATGAGGATGTGCTTCAAACTTATTGGGCAGAAAGGCAATCCCATTACTTTTGTACTAAAGGTATAGGTCCCTCTGCTGTGAGATGTTTTTAGATATTAATAGTGACACTATTAAGGGATAATACCGACAGTAAATGCTCAATATCTATAGGTGATATGAGATGATTTTTATGCTTGCAAAAAAGTCTAAAAGAGAAAAATGGCTAAACTTGTTGTTTGAAATTGTGACTACAAGAAACAAAGATAACTTTTCAAACATACATATGTAAATATACACATATACATACACAATATACTGAGCATGACTGTAATTTAACTGAATTGAATCAATGTTTTGCTATTTTCTGTCAAGATTAAGTTTCTTTCAAAAATTAAATAATTTTTTTAAACTACTGATCAGATTTCATTCTTCACTTTTAACACTGGCATTAATACTTTCATGCTTAGCCAAAAAGTCCACAAACAGAAGCAATACATGACAGCTTACAAAATTGGACAAATAAGCCTCCAAATGTCTCAATCCAAGACATTATGTAATAGAATTATAGTCATGTTACTGATCAGTTATGACAGGGAAGCTACTGTTTTCTTTCCTCCTTATTTAACAAAAAACACCTCTCGCCTCATACTCATAAACGGGAACAGCAATATCTATCCATATTTAATCCCTAGACTTCAAAACTCATGAATAAAAATTAATCATTTCACTTGAGCATCCGAAATATGCTGAGCCTATTAGACAAGAACAAAAGCATATGCACAAAAGAGTTTTAATAAATTTCAAAGCCTGTCAGAAGAGCGTTCTCATTTAAATTATAAATTGCAAAATATGCAATGAAGGATCTGGACTGCAGTGCCACTAAGCAGATTACACAAAACCCTGCGTTCAGTATGATAATGTGCTCATGGCCTCCCAGATGGGAGTCTAAAATAAAAAGGCTATCACTGTAGCAAGGGAAAACTCCTTGTGATCTCTAGTCTCTACACTGCAGATGACAGCCAAATAGTATGTTGATTATTCTGTTTGTGTTGCTTAGCTCATTTAATACAGGATAAAAGTGATGTGATCCACTGTGAATTCAATAGGTTCTGCTGTGTTATTACTCTTAATGTAATTAAGCCTCCGATTTCAACTTTATGATACACCATACTACAATGCTAAGAGAATTTTGGAAAGCAGAGGTAGCATTTAAGCCTGGCAGTGACGAAGGACAAATTTGAGAGCGTTTAAATCTAATGAAAGAGAGTGTACAATGTTTATCCCAGCAGTAATTGCCAATAAGTAGAGTTTAAGATACAGAGAAACAAGATCTGATCATCACAACAATTAAAACAATGTGCTAGAAAAGAGAATTCTATTGCTTACAAGAAATAAGCTTGACCAAAAATCTAATTTCTAAATGGTTTTCATCATTTCATTTAGCATCAACTCTTTGTTGGGTTTGCATGGATCCTGAAAACACTCCTACTATCTTTGCAGCTTTCAAAAACTCTACCATCTGTTAAGTGAAACACACACAGAACTGACATAAAACTTTCCAATAGCAAATTGCTGATAATACCATGATAAACCTAAAGTAATAATATCACTATCACTAATCCTCTTGTAGCAGCACTGTCACACATTAAGGACATGAAATATCAAAGCCTCAGCATCTACACTCACAGCTGCTGCTGGCTGAACGATAGAATAAAGACTGCATATAAAGTGGAAACAATATACATTATAAAAACACACACACTAGGGGCTGTCTTTAAAACTGTAATCACACCTTAGAATTCAGTAGATAATTATAAACTAATTGAGCTTCACTCTTGGCGTTTATGATTTCATCTGAACTCAATTATATTACTGCTTGTAACCATTCTTGGCTAACCACTAGTTCACATACGTTACTGTATTAAGTACAGTAAGAAATGCATGCAGAACTGCATATCTGTATTCAACAATGTGTGTGCTTCCATCATGTTTACTTTCATCCCATCATTGTCTGGCTGCCTCCTTCAACCATCTAGGGTGAAGTATTTAGTGCCATAGACTCTCTGTAGTTATATTAATGAAGCTCTGCATATTAGAAGATACAAAGTGCAATTTGCACTGTAGTAATGATCTTCCAAGTAAATATTTTCTCCTCACCTCCATAAGCTGGCAAGAGCTCGTCTGAAACAATTTTCTTGATCTAGCAGCATTAATAGTAATCACTGAAATGTGCTGTTGGACAATAACTGAGCTTCAGTTTTACACAAGGTAACATTTCATTCTTAAGTTACATTCCATGAGAGATTTTGTAGGTCTTACTTTGACGTGCAATAATACTATGGGGTTAAAACTAAAATAAAAAGTCTTGCCTACTATGTGTTTGTTGTGTTTGGCAAATATACTATAAAAGTCTGTAAATATGCTGACTAACCTTACACACCCTCTGAACATTATTACAGCACTGTTAGGCTCAAGAGTCTAATGAAATGAAAATGCTGGACAAATATCAGTGAATTACAGCAAAAACTGTTAACCATTTTACTTGAATTTATTCATTTGAAATTGGAATCTGCTATCAGTATTAGTAACCCAAGCCTCTAGCTATAAATCTGGAAAATTTCTTAATGATGGTCCAGGTAACTCTAATGGGCCAATATATCAGAAGCTTACTGTAAAATGGTTATTAATTGATCAATGTTTTTATATTTAGATTGCAGATTTATGGATTTGACAAAAAATGCATTTTATCTGAAGCAATTCTGAGACAGTATTGACATCAGCGTTAACTTGGCTCAGTTGGTAATACGCTCACTTATCTTTGAATTTTTTCCCCACTCCTGGAAATGAGCACACAATCTATGCTGGCTGTAGCACTGAGGAAGTGTTACATTGCCAAAGCAAAGACCCGTCTGCCTATTCTGCTGGCTCAAATGGACGTTAAATAGCTTTTGGCACATTTCCGGAAGAGTTTTCCTGGCCAACAATGCTCAATCTATATCACCAAAATCAGATGAAATAAAAAATTGTATTTATATCAGACCTTTAATGTACAAAATGTTACAAAGAATTAAAGTCATATTAAGGGCGAGGAACATCAAGCTAGGGGAGAGGTAGACTTGAAAGCATGGTAAACATAATATAGGCAACAAGAAGGGTTTTAAAGGAGGAGAAAAGAGAGTGGGGCCTTGGCAAAGAGTTCCAAAGAACAAGGCCTATATGATTGAAAGCTCTGTCATCGATGCACATGAAGGCCAAGGTTGGAAGCAGAGGCTATGAGAGGGAAAGACTCAAGAGAGATTGCAGGGGTATGATAACAGGAGGTCAAGAAGGGATTTGAAGATGAGGACACGAGTTTTAAATTTAATACTTCGGGGGACAGCTCTCAAGGTCCACAGAGACGGCAGTTATGGATGATTGGGGATCAGTGTGAGGCAGTGTATGAGCAACTGCATTTTGGACAAGAGTTTATTGTGTGTGAAAAAAGAAATGGCAGCAACCTGAGCATTGGAATAATTGAGTCTTGAGGTAAAAAAAATTGCCAGAAATATTTTTTTGGAGTGGTTAAAACTGGTATTGAGTCAGGCAATCTTTTGGAGATAGAAATTTTGCAGAGACCAGGAGGGGGTGCAGTCACCATAAAAGAAGCAAAGTTTATGGCCAATATCAGAGATCATGGGCAGAATTCTCTGATCTGGGACTAAGTCTCGTGGCGGGGACAAGGAGTAGTTCTTGCGGCAGCAGCTGACAGGAATTCCTGCAGTACCTTCTATCCCTGGCCTCAATAATTATGCAACCAGGGGTTTTGGGACATCTTCTGTGGTGGGGTGGATTGGATGGCTCGAGTCCCACCATCATATCTGGGCACCATTTTCAAAAGGTGCCCAGGTGTCCACAATACTAACACTGGGATGCCTGAAAGGGGAGCTAAGGGGCCAGTGCCTAAGTTTAGTGACATCTCTCTGTGCGTCCTCCTGGACCACTTGGAGGTCTGGAGGAATAGATTTTTCCCGGATGATGGGAGGAGGCAGCCGAGCAGGGAGACCAAACCTGCATGGGCACAGGTGGCTGATACCATACCCAATGGGGTGCACAAGAGGTCAGAAATACAGTGCCAGAAGAGAATGAAACCTTATTTGCTTTGCCAGGGGAAGTCTCATCAGATGGTCACATAAATCCCATAAAGAGACCTATATGTCACAGTACATCAGCCTCAGGTGCAACGACATAGTTATGCCTCACAGCCCAACTACAGTGCACCCACTCTGCAGTGGAGTAACCACTGTGTCTCCTTCACCCTTCAACAGACATAGAACACTGCATTGGGGAGCGGGGGGGAAGGAGATGGGAAAAAGGGGAAAACAGGTTTAAGTGCAGAGGGAACCAGCAGCCTTTGTAAATCAGATGCCTGTCTGAGCCTTTTTGCATGTGGGTGGGGTCAGAGCTCTGCAGGGAGCAAGTCCACAACCCTTCTGCACAATTCGCACCACTGATGACCTGCCACCCAAAAGTGGGCGATCTTACGAGGGGAAGTATGATAAATGAACAAAATTGCAATGTTCAGATGCATGCAACTTCTCTCAAACCCACGTTCTGTTCTATTTCAGCAGGACAAGATCAATCACAACCACAAAGAGCAACAGAAAACAGGAGAGGGATCCCGAGTTCAAGTAGACGGCATCTGAGCTTGCACGAGTGGAACGGGACTGTGCCATTGGCGATGGGGAGCTCAGACTTTGGCATCCACCTGGTAAGGATCCATCCATTCTATAGAAACCTGAGGGTCAAATGTGCCTCCATGTTGCAGGCATCTGATGCTGTTGCTTGCTAGATTAGGAAGGGTATCATAATCTGGAGGTCATTGCACGGACACGTGTCCAACGCAGGAGGCAGGTTCGAAGGACTGCTGGAGAAGAGGCATCTGCAAGGTCAGGGTCTGATGATGAGCCTCTGGAATCGGCCTTCTGGCTGATAATGGAGAGTCAATAACAGGCTGAGCAGCATCAGGCAGAAGTGTTCAAAGCCCTCAACAGAGTGGCTCGTGAGTCAGAGGAGTCCGTCCGCCTGCTTTCTGATGAAGTGTTGCCCACATGTGTGCACATTCAGATCCCCATGGGGAGGATGGCGGACGCCATGGAGACCCTGGTCCAGCAGAATACCCAGTTTCTTCTGGAGATGCGTGCAGGCCTGCACTCCATCACCAAAGAAGGAGCAGCTGGGCCACAAGAGGGCAGTCAAAGGAAGCTGGGGCACTCCAGGCCTCAGCTCTCCAGAGGATGACCACCAACATCATCAAAGGCAACAAGACAAACTAGTCAGCAGGCTGCTTCCACCCCTGCTGCAGATGTCAGGGCAGCACCTAGAAGAAGTCTGTGAAGGGTCTATGACAGGACCTTTCAGAACCTCGTGCAAGCACTCTCTCGTGCACACTGAGCCTTCATCTATCAAACTCGTCTCACTGGCCCTTAGCATATTCAATACTGCCTGCTGCAGTTTGCTTTTAGTTGTCCGGCTGAGATGAACTACAACTCCACCCACCCACTGACCCAACTCCCATGCAGCACATGTGCCCACCCAACACAAGGCTCTGCTCACTTGAGTATTACTGAAAAAAGAGACATGTCGAAGCTTTTCACCTTGTACCCATCAAGACATTTCGCAAGAATACCAATATAAGGTTAAAACAACAATTTATACTGTATGTGAAGAGAGTGCAAATTGGAGAGGCATTGCCATGGAGAATGCACCAGTGATGGTGACTGACAGTTAACTGCCAAGCATTGTTTGAAATTTAATCCAGGCACCTTGACCCTGACTGGTCAAGGCATTGGCCTGAAGAACGAGTCAGAGAATGGCTGTCACTTATTTTGTTTAGCTGAAATGGGTGTAATGTGTGTACATGCTCTTTCTGTCTGTAAAGAACAGGTATTAATATATGTAGCTTCCAGTACACGCAAATGCACCATATTGCAAGCCCGACCGACAATCTTAAATTGGTTGTCACTGTAATTCTTAGCACACTGAGGATTATTTAGCAAATGTTGTCTAATCGGGAATCACATCTAATGTTGGACACTGTGTTTTGAGAGCACTGCTTGTTGGGTACAGTCTGTACCCTGCCCGTTGTGAACAGAGGCTTGGGGCATGCTGTTTGATATGATCTGCCAGTCTTTGGGACGAATGGCCTACATACCTAGCACCACACTGGTACTGAAATTCATATACCACATCAGTCAATTGTGTGAAAGGCAGAACATCTTTTTGGCTTGATGGCAGCACCCTTTTTAGTGGCAAATACCACTTGTGTTGCCACTGCATAGTAGCAGTGTGAAACAGCTAACTTCACTTGTTGCTTTTTCCAGAAACCTTGCCCTTCCAGGGTAATCTGAGGTAGACTGGACACTTTTCAGGGCTTTAAGTGACACCCTTAGGCCTGTTCATGAGTTTGCATGGTATGCAGTGCAGAATGATCTAATCAGGGTAGCCATTATCCCACAGGATGCCTTTGATGTGCCCTACTTCAGCATCAAGCTTGCATGGTGAGCCAATGGCTTGGGCCCTACTTAAAAAGTTGTCGATAAGACCGATCTTATAGCATGTGGAACTATAAGAATCCCAATGCGTATATTAACCAGTGCAGGTAGGCTTGCGATAGACTGCGGTAGAGAACTCCCCGCAGATTTCTCAACTAGAATGTCATGGAAGGGGAGTTCATTAGGCTGCTCCATTTCAAAGGTGAATTTGAGTGCAGGATGGAGCATTAAGACATGTAAGGAAATGTGTACTGGAAGCTACATATATTATGTAGGGGAGACGATGGCAAAGTGGTATTGTCGCTGGACTAGTAATCCAGAAAGCCAGGGTAATGCTCTGGGGACCTGGATTCGGCCACGGCAGCTGGTGGAATTTGAATTCAATAAAAAAATCTGGAACTAAAAAGTCTAATGATGACCATGAAACCATTGTCAATTGTTGTAAAAACCCATCTGGTTCACTAATGTCCTTTAGGGGAGGAAATCTGCCGTCCTTACCTAGTCTGGCCTGCATGTGACTCCAGACCTACAGCAATGTGGTAGAATCTTAAATGCCCTCTGAAGCAAGACACTCAGTTGTGTCAAACCACTACAAAGTCTCAAAAAAGGGCACCTAGGCACCGGAACCGACAATGACAACCTCAGCGTTGTCAACCTCCGTATTAACATATGGGGCCTAGTGCCAAAATTGGGAGAGCTGTCTCACAGGCTAGTCAAGCAACAACCCAACATAGTCATCCTCATAGAATCATGTCTTACAGATAATGTCCCAGACACCACCATCACCATCCTTGGGTATGTCCTGTCCGACTGGCAGGACAGACCCAGCAGAGGCGGTAGCACAGTGGTATGCAGTCAGGAGGGAGTTGCCCTGGGAGTCCTCAACATCAACTCCCAGCATTTATTGCCCATCCCTAGATGCCCTTGAAAAGGTGGTGGTGAGCTGCCTTCTTAAACCGCTGCAGTCCATGTGGTGTAGGTACACTCACTGCTGTTAGGGAGTTCCAGGGTTTTGACCCAGCAACAGTGAAGGAACTGTGATATATTTCCAAGTCAGGATGGTGAGTGACTTGGAGGGGAACTTGCAGGTGGTGGTGTTCCATTCTATCTGCTGCCCTTGTCCTTCTAGGTGGTAGTGGTCGTGGGATTGGAAGGTGCTGTCTAAGGATCCTTGGTGAATTCCTGTAGTGCATCTTGTAGATGGTACACACTGCTGCTACTGTGCGTCGGTGGTGGAAGGAGTGAACGTTTGTGGATGTGGTGCTAATCAAGCAAACTGCTTTGTCCTAGACGATGTCCAGCTTCTTCAATGTTGTGGGAGCAGCACTCATCCAGGCAAGTGGGGAGTATTCCATCACACCCCTGACTTATGCCTTGTAGATGGTGGACAGGCTTTGGGGAGTCAGGAGGTGAGTTACTCGTCGCACGATTCCTAGCCTCTGACCTGCTCTTGTAGCCACAGTGTTTATATGGCTAGTCAAGTTCTGTTTCTGGTCAATGGTAACCCCCAGGATGTTGATAGTGGGGGATTCATGGATGGTAGTGCCATTGAACATTAAGGGGCGATGGTTGGAATCTCTCTTATTGAAGATGGTCATTGCCTGACACTTGTATGGCGCGAATGTTACTTGCCACTTGTCAGCCCAAGCCTGGATATTGTCCAGGTCTTGCTGCATTTGGACATGGACTGCTTCAGTATGTGAGGGGTCATGAATGGTGAACATTGTGCAAACATCAGTGAACATCCCCATTTCTGAACTTATGATGGAGGGAAGGTCATTGATGAAGCAGCTGAAGATGGTTGGGCCTAGGACACTATCCTGAGGAACTCCTGCAGTGATGTCCTGGAGCTGAGATGACTGACCTCCAACAACCACAACCATCTTCCTTTATGCTTTGTCCAATTTGAACAACACATGCGCAAGGGCGCAGAATGTACTCTGGGTGGGGGACTCCAATGGCTATCACCAAGAGTGGCTTGGTAGCACTACTACTGACCGAGCTTGCCGAGTCCTAAAGGGCATAGCTGCTAGACTGGGTCTGGGGCAGGGGTAGTGAGGGAACCAACAAGAGGGCAAAACATACTTGGCCTCATCCTCACCAACCTGCCTGCCGCAGATGCATCTGTCCATGACAGTATCGGTAGGAGTGACCGCCACACAGTTGTTGTGGAGACGAAGTCCCACCTTAACATTGAGGATACCTTCCATCATATTGTATGGCACTACCACCATGCTAAATGGGACAGATTTCAAACAGATTTAGCAACTCAAGACAGGGCATCTATGAGGCGCTGTGGGCCATCAGCAGCAGCAGAATTGTACTCGATCACAATCTGTAACCTCTTGGCCCGGCATATCCCCCACTCTACCATTACCATCAAGCCAGGGGATCAACCCTGGTTCAATGAAAAGTGCAGGAGGGTATGCCAGGAGCAGCACCAGGCATACCTAAAAATGAGGTGTCAACCTGGTGAAGATATAACACAGGAATACTTATGTGCCAGACAGCATAAGCAGCAAGTGATAGACAGAGCTAAATGATTCCACAACCAACAGGTCAGGTCTAAGCTCAGCAGTCTTGCCACATCCAGTTGTGAAGCAGTCTTGCCACATCCCGTCGTGAATGGTGGTGGACAATTAAACAACTCACTGGAGGAGGAGGCTCCACAAATATCCCCATCCTCAGCAATGGGGGAGCCCAGCACATCAGTGCAAAAGATAAGGCTGAAGCATTTGCTACAATCTTCAGGTCAAGCTGCCTGGTTTAAATTTCAAACAATGCTTGGCAGTTAACTGTCAGTCACCATCACTGGTGCATTCTCCATGGCAACGCCTCTACCAATCAGAGTCTACTTGCCAACCAATCAGCACTCTCTTCACATCAGTATAAACTGTTGTTGACCCCTTATACTGGCATTCTTGTGAAGTGTCCTGATGGGTGCAAGACAAAAAGCTTTGACGTGTATCTTTTTTCAGCAATACTCAAGTTCTGTACTACCAAATGGCTCTGCTCACTTTCTATTTGACCATCATGGTAATTGTCATGTACTTCATGAGCTCCCCCACAATTTCCCCTCTCCCTGTCTGCCATGTCCGTTCCCCCATCACCAAAAATGCCCCCTGGCAGCACCTTTGACCTCCCCACTGTCACTATCCAGCCCGAACGCTTTTCCTTCCAGAATGTCCAAGTGAACATTCATGTTCCCTTCCTTCCTGAGCAACCCACCCCTATTCACCTTGACCTCCTCCTGACCACCCCCCATATCTGTGTGTACTTCCGCATCTCCACTGACAACCCTTGCTGCACCTTCATCCGACATCGTCAAGCCCTCAGCCTCCCACCTTACCAGCTCCCTCTACCCCTGGTGGCCTTAACTATACCCTCCCATTATGCCCACCGAGTTCACTCCCCAGGACTCAACAATTGACTCCACCGACGCCTGCCTGTGAGCATGTTCACCTGAACAATCCCTCCCACCACCCACCCCCAGCTTCAGACCTGGATGTTTCCTTCCACCCCCCACAACTTCAGACTTCGACATTTCCCCCACCCTGCTCCCCCTTTGCCACCCATCAGTACCTCCTGCCGCCTTCCAACCTGCATCTCAAGGATCCCGTCCCCCAAGGTGAAGTCCCTGGAGGAAGTTTGAGCCCATGGCAAAGTCCCTGGAAGACGGTCCGAAGCCTCAGCGAAGTCCCCGAAAGTCCGACGCCTCAGCAAAGTCGAAGTTGCTGTGTGGAGACCTCCCACCTTCCAAAAGTTGCTTCGTGGAGGAGCCACATGGATGAAGCATTACCCACCATCCGATGCACGCATTCCTCCAGTGTCCTCTAGCTGTGGACATCCATCATCATCTTCTTGTCAGATGTCCACAAGCTGAGCTAGGCCCTAAAAGGCAAGTCCCAACTCTGTCACACCACACTGGTCCAGCCCCCTAGCAGGATGCAAATTGCTTTCACGCTGGCTTCTAGCAGGATTCCAGATCTGACATAGCGGGCAGCATCTGAAAATCCCGCTGTCATTTCATGCCGGCGTTAAACTGATTTTTGTATCTCATGCCAAATTCCGCCCCCCACCATTGATCCCGCCAGCAGTGGCATGGGAGAATTCCGCCGCATGACTTCAGTGTTTAGGAGTGGTGGAGAAATAAAGCTGGGTACGATCAGCATACATAAGAAAGCTAACTCTGTGCTAGAAAAGATGTCATCAAGATGCAGCATAAAGATGAGAAGAAAGAGTGGAAAGGATTAATCTTTGAACACCTTTGCAATGCCAGTGCAGGGAAGGGAACATGAAATATGCAAAATAGCTGCTGATCTACATATCACATGCAAATGTGCACTCAGTGAAAGACAATAACCCTCCTTTCCATTGTAAACATTGCCACTTAATAATTTATATTAAGGAAAATTTATTGACAATTACTTTAACATATAGGAGGTCACAGATTGTAGGATGAAAATGCTCGTCTGATTTGAGATTCAGGCTCTCAATGCATTGAGTAATAGAATGATACAGTACAGACGGAGGTCATTTGACCCATCATCAACGCCAATGTAATTCTGAAATCTTTGCAGATCTTAGAACAGGAGGATAAATACAAAACATAATCAAGGCACTGGCTTATAGCTTCGAAAGAAAAATTGATGGATTTGTGGATTTGATGCCCAAAACCTCAGTAAAAATCCCAGCAAACTTATGATAAAAATCAGAATTTGGCTTACTCACAAACTGGTAGAGATAATTACAAGTAGCCAGAATTATAGAACTGCCCAAAGCATGAATAAAAATCCATTGAAAATTAATAAAATTTGGCTTCCCCAGCAACGGCAAACAAGTAGCCTTGATCTTGGCATCCTAAGGCAGGAGAGGATGTTCATGACATCCTGCCCCATTTACAGAACAGCTGCTCACTGGGTATCCCAGTGCAGGGACACCTGCTCACCCTGAATCCTCACCACTCTGATCCACAGTGGGTCAAAGACTGAAATCTTTTAGCATTTCAGCTTCAGGGTTAGAAACAAACTTTCAAAGTAAACACTCCTGTTTCAGAAAGGTTCAATCATCATTCTGTTGCTCAATCAATAGTGACTATTATCAGTTATAGAAGAAACTAATAAAATAAAATGCGGGTAATGAAGTAAATTATCAATTATCAGGAGAAAATTTAAAGATTATCCACATGTCATCAACCTGGCAAACAGCAGTCAATAGAAATTCAAAAAAGCTACATGCTACCTGATGAAGCTCCTTGACTTCTTTAACAAAGAAGTGGCCTGTGGGTAACCCTGATGCATTTTGTGCCTAGTCTCCCAAAAGGCATTTTGTAAAACTATTGGAGAAACATTATAAGCTATGCTGAAAGCTGAGGGGAGTCAAACTAAATTTTGAGAATGACTAAGGAACTGCCTGAAGGAGAGAAAAGAAAGGGCACTTATTAAAGGGAAGCTTTCATGGTGGGGAAGTACTGAGTGGGATGTCTCAGAACTTGGTCCATCCGCTATTGTTTCTAACTTACATCAGTGACTTGGATTCAGAAGTTCCATGCAAACTACTCAAATTTATAATGGTGCTACATTAGGATAGGCAATGGAATTGGAGAAACCAGCCAGAAATTACAGAACAAGCAAAGAAATTATCTAAGCATACAGAAAAATGGTAGATGAATTTAACGTGGACAAGTGTATAGTATAGGAAGGAAATTAAACAAAGCACATAGTCCATAAGTGGTTTCACAATAGTTAAAGGTGAAGTTGAAATTGCCCACATCATATGAATATGTAGAGAAACCAGCAACAAAGCCAAGAGAATGTTGAAGTATGTAGCATAAATACCACCCTGTAGTAGACCTACAAATTAGAGTAAGTCATAATCAAATGCTGGTCAGACGACACGGAGTACTGTAGCAGTTCTGGTTAATAAAACGCATGAGAGACTTTGAAGCATTGAGTGGAATGCCCAGAGAAGTCACAAGGCTGATTGCCTAGTGTCAAAGATTTGAGTTAGGAGGAAAGACTGGAGAAATCTTTCAAAGTAGGCATAATAGGATGACCTATACAGAGGTTTACAGGAAAGTAGATGGTGTGAAAATAGCAAATTCAGGGAATTAAACTAAATCGTGAAAGTAGGGCAAGTGGACATAGGTCAAGACTATTAAAATTCAAATTTAAGATTGACATCACAAAGTACTTTCATTAAAACATGATCAAACATGGAATGGAATGGCACCTCATCTGTACTGGAATGGTCAGGAATGGTAGTATAATGGCTATGTAAATGAACTAGTAATGCAGAGACCCAGATCAATAACCCAGAGACACAAGCTCAAATCCCACCATGGCAGTTAGGGAATTTAAATTCAACTAAATAAATCTGAAATAAACAGCATCAGTAATGGTGACAATATAACTACTGGATTGTCATTTTAAAAAAAGAACATTTTGTTCACTAATATCCATTACGGAAGGAAATCTGCTGTCATTACCTTTTCTGGGTTTATGTGTGACTCCAGAACCACAACAATGATTCTGAACTACCGTCTGAAGTGGCCTAGGAAGCCACTCAGGTAAGGGCAATTTGGGATGGGCAATAATTGCTAGCTTTGCCAGTGATGCCCTCATCCTGTGAATGGATAAGCAAAATGGTATGGGTGAATTCTATGATTTTTAATTTGTGAACTATTGAAATTTGGATACCTTGATTTCATCTTACAAATTTGAATTTTCAGAGCATATAGTGATGTGGGAGAGGAATTAAATGTCTCTTTTTACATGGAATTTTTTGACATTGAAGCACATAAAAAATGGATCTTATGTTTTATCTTAAATTATTATGAAATTTGAACCAGTGTGCTTGATACACTTCAGACATTTTGCACGATACAGAACTTTTATATATGCAAATAAATCAACCAAATGTTATTGATTATATTAGATTGGTACATGCATCATACATTTGGATGCCACCATTGCTGTCAAGTCACTATTTGGCGCCTTGATAGGATTTCTACCAGGTTTCACCAGCCTCCAGACACACCTGGGGATGTATTTCCATCACCAGGTGAATGATCAAAAGCTCTAGATCCCCATACCTCCATTGTTCATTCAGAGCCTTCACAGCCCAAGACTAAAGCACACCTTACAGCCTCCAATTTTAGTCAGGCATGTAAGAAATTGTTATTTGTAAACCACCCCCCCACTCCCAAAAAATATACTATCTCTTCATAGGTTTCCATTGCTCTCCAAAAATATACATTTTGCTTTCTCTCTGCTGCTGGTAATCACCCTATCTTGAGCCTGTCAGTCCATCTTTTCTGACACTGAATCTTCCAAATGCCCCAAGTCATTTACAGACAGTCTGTAGTGGGACTGGTGTTGAGTAAAATAATTGTTTTCTTTGAGCTCCATTCCATGTTTATTTTCCTTAACCTTCATTGTTCCCCATTCTCAATCACTACTGACCCTTCTCAAGTTCCACTTGCCCATCCATCATCCAAGTTCAGTACCCATCAAGTCCCATTCCTGGTCACCACAACGTCCACATGTCAGTTGACTTCCCCATGCACAAAGGTACAGGACTTGGACTAGTGTTTTATAATACAAAAAAAAGGTTCAGCATTTGCAAATCTGTTGGATAAAGAGATTTCAATAGTCTTTGATTGTAGGATACACAACAAATAATATGAGGGAGACTGATGCTCTTGCTTTACATGCAGATGACAATAATACCATTCCACTAAAATAAGTATTTATTTCTATGTTGCTCTGTTTAAGAAATGAGTTAAGAAATAATAGGCAGAATTTTATGGCTGATGTGCGGGTGGCAGAGCCCGCACGTCAGCGCTTAAAATGTCGTGCGAGCGTCCCGACGTCAGCGTGCGGCATCACGATATTTAGGTGGGCTGGCGCACTATGAAGCACGATGCACGCCCGCCATTAATTAAAGGCCTTGTTAAGGCCCTTAACTCGGCAACTGAAGCCGATTTTGAGGAGCCCGTGCGATCTTCGCCTCGGCACAAGGGCCCAATGGGCAGGCGGATAACTGATTTTTAACAAACCTCATCCACAGGCGGGATATGTGGGCTCAGAGGGGTTGTTCATGTTTTTTCTGAAGTATTTAATGCAAAAAGTGTTTTAAACTTGCATGTGTGATTGTTAGCAGTTCAGATCGATTTCCAATAGCTTTCTCTGTACTTCAGTACTCTCTCTGCACTGAAGCTTCAGCTCAGCAGTCTGCAAACAGTAATCTTAATCGGGCCTGCAGCTTTCTGGAGGCCTCCATTTAGCCTGGGTATGGGCTCTGACATGTCCACTGGAGGCATCTCCTCTGAGGAGGAAGGGAGGGGTAGAATAAGGAGGAGGCCAGGAGTGGACAATCAGCCTCCAGGGGAGCCACCTTTGGGAGGCAAGGAGCAGGCACAAGGGGCGCAGGGCCAAGAGGTTGTCCAAGGTGGAAGGTGCCGCAGAGGACGCCACTATCCTGCTGCCAGGGTATACAGGCGGCGAAGCAGCTACCTCAATATGACGGAGGTGCAGTGCCGAAGGAGGCTCCGTCTGTCAAGGGAGACAGTCAACTATATCTGTCAGATGATTGGCCCTGAGATCTCCCCTAACTGTGTGGGTGGACATCCCATGTCAGCGGCTCTGAAGGTCACAGTTGCCATCCACTTCTATGTATCTGGCTCATTCCAGGGCTCGGTGGGTGATCTTTGCGGTGTTTCCCAATCAGCTGTACACACTTGTGTCAAGCAGGTTACTGACGCTCTGTTCAGACTGACTTGACCCTCATCCACTTCCGCTGCGACCAGGCAAGTCAGACACAGTGAGCCAGAGTTTGTGGCCATTGCTGGCTTCCCCCGGGTCCAGGGTGCAATAGACTGTATACATGTGGCCATCAAGGCGCCAGCAGGTGAGCCCGGTGCCTTCGTCAACAGGAAGGGCTCCCACTCCATGAACGTGCAGATAGTGTGTGATCACAGGTTGCTGATTCTACAAGTCTGTGCAAGGTACCCAGGCAGCTCCCATGATGCCGACATCCTCAGATACTCCCAGGTCCTGGCGCTCTTCAGTGCTCCAGCCCGGCTGGATGGTTGGCTGGTGGGTGACAAGGGCTATCCCCTCAGAAGGTGGCTCATGGTGCCTCTCCGCCGTCCAAGAACAGAAGCTGCGGAGCGCTACAGTAGGAGCCACAGCACCGCAAGGGCTGTGGTGGAGAGAGTCATCGGTCTTCTCAAGATGCACTTCCGTTGCCTGGACCGCTCAGGGGTGCACTCCAGTACCCCCAGATCACGTCTCTGTGATAGTGGTAGCATGCTGTGCTCTGCACAATCTTGCGCTGGAAAGGGGGGATGCAGTTGACGATGAAGACCTTGACACAGTGGATGAAGCTGCACATGACGAATCCAGCAGTGGCTCAGAAGATGAGGAAGCACAGGGCAATGATGAGGGGCAGCACACTGACCCGCTACTACACCAAGGAGGCAGAGACACCCAGGACACTTTAATCCAACAAACCTTCAACTAGCTTCACACACATGGATCTGCGTGACCAGCATTGCCTGGCGCTTCCACACATGGCACTTCGGTGCTACATTTTCCACCTCATCAGCTGCAACTAAGGGCTTAGTACAGAAACATCAATGTCCACTCAAACACTCATGAGATGTCTGTGAAACATACAAATGCAGCACCAAGGATACACCCTCAGCCATGGTCAGAAAAGTGGACTTTATTCCCACCAAAATAAACCACAAACGTCACTCAGACGTACATAATTATATATTCCCTAATCTAGGGCCAACACAAAATCACCAATGACAAACCCGTGGAGTGCCTAACGTGCCTTATGCTTACGTTTGTGGGTGCTACGTCTAGGTGCCGCCCCATCGCTCGGAGTGGCTTGTGAGACAGCCTGCTGACTCTGCTGTCCTGTTGGCCTCGATGACCTTGGCGGCCATCCTCTGGCCCGTGGAGCCTGTGATGGCCTTGCCTGGGAGGGAGTGGCCAGTTTCAGAACTGGCACCTCCCCAGTTGTTGCAGCCTCAACGGATGCAACGGTCACTGGCAGAGGGGCAGACAAGCTGCTGCCCTCATCTGGAGCGCTCTGAGTGGAGCTCGCAGCAACGACAAGCAGCTGCTGCGCCGATGTAAAGTCACATTGGACCTCCCTACTCACCGCAGATGGATGGGCACCGATGCGACACTTGGTGCCCAGAGCATCTCCCACATTGCGAATGACCACCTGTGGCCATTAGCACTGTGAGGGCTTGCAGGTCAGAGAGTAACCCAATCAGAAGATTCTCAATCCGATTGAAGCCCCTCTCCATGAGAGTCGCCAATCTCTCAACAGAGGAAGCCTGAAGCTCTGTCCTGAGGTTCTTGCCTTCACTGACACTCTGCCTGGACTCCTCCACCATAGAGACCAACTGAAGCACACCTTCATGCAACCTGCCAAATGCTCCCGCACACCCTGCTGCTTGCCCTGACATCTCCAGAGGCACATCATCACTGCCAGACTCAGCATAAGCCTGGTCCCCTGCAATCCTCCGGCTGCTGGCGCCATCGGCACTCTCTGTCAGTGCCATCTCCTCCAACAATTGTGAAGTGCCCTCTCCACTGTGCCCCGGGACACTAGCCGACGTCATAATCCCCACTGAAATGTTTGTTGCTGCGCTGGTGCCTGGCTCGCTGAAAGGATGTGATGCAAGTTGCAAGTCTTGGCGCTCAGGTGAGATAAGGGGGCTCTGGACGTGTTGGTGGCGGCCATACAGTGGTGATGCTAAAATTAACAACAAGGACAGTGCATCAGTTAGTGTTCAGTCAGTAACACCTTCCATCCCTTTTCCCCCTAGCCTCATAAGTCGCTCACCCTTCAAGAACCTAAGGAGATGAACATTGGTGGGGTGGTAAATAGTCAAGAGGAGGCCCAAACATGACACGTGCATATAGACAGACTGGTCAGGTGGCCTAAGGAATGCCACATGGAATGTTATGTGGATAAGTGTGTGGTTAAGCACTTGGGCAAGACAAGCAAGGTACGGGAAAACATGAGTAATGGTAGGACCGTGGGACGTCATGACAATTACAGGGACCTCACTGGGCAGACCCGTTAAGGTAGCAGAACAGGAACTTAAGGTGTTTAACAAGGTCGAAGCCAGACTTGCCTTTATTAGCCGAGGAATAGAATGTAGGAAAAGGGAGGTTATGTTGCAAGTGCAGAAAACGCTGTCGAGGCCACATCTACACTTCTGCGTTCAGTTGTGACCTGCGCTTCATGGGAGGGATGGCATTGGAGTGGGGAGGGTGCAGAGGTTCCTGACCTGGATGCATTCTGGCCTGGAGAGTTGGAGTGATGAGGAAACATTGCATACAATTGCGACATTTGTCGTAGAACACAGGAGATTGACAGGTCACATTATTGACCTTCATACCGTTATGAGGGGCATAGAATGGGTGGACAGAAGGCAACATTTCCCCTTGGCACAGGGATGACTAACGTGGTGGCATTTACTTAAGTTGAGTGCCATGAGGTTGACAGGTGAGGTGCTGAGGACCTTATGGACAGAGTAATGTGGGACGCACTGGCTGAAAGGGTGGTGGAGGTAGAAACCCTCCTAAGGTGCAATAAGTCTTTGGATGTGCAGCAGCCATGCCATGGCATGTTAGGCCATGGGGATAGTGATCACAAATGGGATAAGGTGACTTTGGAAGGTGCTAGAGCCGCGCATCCTCAAGGGGCCGAGGGACCTTCGTGTATGACCCACACATCTGACTGTATCAGTCTGTGAATGAGCAGTGTTGCTGCATTAACGATTGCAGCAATCATCAGTGCTTTGGATGGTGGGGAGACAGAGTGGATGGGACTGTGGCCCTCAAATACCTGGCCACTGCACCCCAGCCTCGCCGACACCTGCCGACCTGGCCGCCTGCCTCTTCCCCAGCTCCATGGCCTGCTCTTCATATGTGGTGAGGCGCTGTTGCACGGCGTGCCCATCACCAGTCCACTGCCGCTCCCGCATATTGCTCTCAGTTTTTACCTGCAGAACAGAGAAGAGCATTTATTGGGGCTGATCGCTCATGTACTCTGCATGCGCACGCCGCACCCCAACCACAGTGGCCCATCTGAGGCCTCCAGCGGCTCCTGTCCACACTACTGGTGATCAGTCCCCAGAAGATTGTACAGCTGGTCCCAACCCCCTCCTCCAACGGACACCTTGGACACATTCAGTGCCCATCACTTTGAATAACACACGGGTCTTAGAGCCCATGGCAAGGAAGCGCAACTAGGTGCGGCGCCGAGGCCAGCTGATGGCTCTTGGCCACGACACCTTGAGCCTCCCCTTCCACCATCTCATCACCATCAATAAGACATGTGTTGGAGTTCTGAGTATGTGTCTAGCTGCCTCCCCTGCAGGTTGCCCCCAGATTACTCAAAATGAGACAAACACCAACATATGCTGCAGGGAGAACCCATCTTCTCCTCAACCACTAAGACTGATGTAAGCATGGTCACTATCTGTTTGCCCACCCAGCATGCACCAAACGCCCGATGCAGTAACGACACTAAGACATGGCTGGAGGGCGGGGGGGGGGGGCCTCAAAGGCTAAGGCTACCTGCTGGGTCAAATGGCCAAGGCTGACATGGTACTCACCCTTCCAGAGCGCAACAAATCATTGAAGTGCTTGTGGCTCTGCATTCCGGTGCGCCGCACAGCATCATGAGAGCTAACAGCCTCCGCCACCTCCCGCCACGCCTGCCTGGTGACGTGGAGGGCCCTCCTCCGGAAACAAGACATCCCGATGGTTGGACACCTCTTCGAGGAGGACAGCAAGACAGGCATCTGAGAACCGAGGGGCACAGTGGCCCCCCGCTGGCCTACCCTGCAGCCTGCTCCCCTCCTCCTCCTCTGCCCTCACCTCTTGTGCTGCCCGATGACTGGCCATGGTGAACAGCCTAAAGGAGGCTGCCTGGCCGCTCTTTATACAGACTGCCGGTTCCTCATTGGCCGCCGATTTAATTTTCCCGATGAACACGGGAGTCAGAACCCCGCTGGGCTGGCCTTATTTGGCTCGCCCGCGCAAAATGGCGGCGCAGCCTGTTTCGGCGGTGGGGATCGGCTGCCCGCCCGCCGCCAAGTCGGTCGGGCCCACCCGCCCGTCAAGCGCAAAATTCAGCCCAATGAGTTTTCTAAGCCTCGAGACATACCGTTCAGACTTTTAAAAAACTTACAAGCTCATCATGTCATCTCACTTCATCTTCAATGAACCAAAGGCATTCATCTCCACAATTCTATTTGCAAATTCTAAGTATTGAATGTGGTATATGTGAAGAAATACTTCTTGACGTCGAGACTATATTGTCCTTTTGATAGGTTTTAACCTATGTTTCTGAATGCAGCATCTGACATCTTGAAGCAACTTTATATTTTTCTTTCCTAGGCATTTAATAGTCCTATAAGGCCCCTTTTAGTCACTAATATCTCCTTACATAACAAGATGGGAAGCAAGACAGGAGAGTATTAGAATAGCCATGTCTAGACCTAACAAAGGCATGAATGGGGGTTTCAGCAGCAGATGAGTTGAGTTGGGGAAAAGACAGCAATGTTGCAGAGATAGAAGGGGTCTTGATGAAGGAGAGGATATGGGGTTCAAAGCCCACTCATACAATGCTAGGGTTGCGAACAGTCTGGTTCAAAGCTCCAATGCTGTCCAGGGGGAAGAATGAAGTCGGTGGCAGTGAAATTAATTTGCGGTGGGGCCAAAGAAATGGCTTTGCTGGTCCCAAAATTTAGTTGGGGGGGAAGTTCAACTCATGCAATACCAGATGTCATACAAACAGCATGACGAATGTATATCGTTGTCACTTCATCATCACTGAGTGAATACCCTAGTATTTTTTCCCAACCATGATTCTGGAAGAAACACAGACAAAAAGACAGCTGGTATTCATAGAAAAGATCCTCGCTATTTCCCGGTGTAATTAGGTACGAGCAATAAATGCCAGTGTCACCCACTTCCCAGGAACAAATAAAAAGAAAGCATGAATGTTCCCCTTGGTGACCAAATCTGAACAAAGAACTAAGGTGTGGTCTGACCAGGGCATTGTCCAATTTTAAAATGATCCCTTCCAACTTACACTCAACTTGCCTTAGAATGTAGTTTACCATTCTTCCACTCAGCTTATTGCTCCTCCAGAATTATTTCACGTAAAAAGTATTGAATCAACTACCCCTAGATCTCTTTCAACTCACCTTTAACCTTTTCCAAAACATGCATAAGATGCCCGTGACACCCATTTTTTTCTTCCAATATCTTGTATTGTGAACTTGCCTGTATCAACTCTCACCTGCAATAATTTACCCATTTGTAGATTTTATGTAACTCCATTTGCAGGTACTTGGCTTCCTCATCTAATCTGCATGCACCCAGGTTTATATTATCTGCAGATCTGATCAGTTAGCATTTATATGCTGAATTCAAATAGCGTAGAACAGGAACAGTAGGGATAATGAACTAATCTCTGGAGTGCGCCATTCAGTTTTTTACCCCCATCCTAGCATCACTAACCTAATAAGTACCTGTTGCGTTATTCCCATTAACCACCTGCTTATTCACAAACAGGCTTACCTAGAATTCCCACTGCATTCAGTTTCAGTAGTAGTTCTCTACGAAGAATTTTATCAAAGGTTTTTTGGAAGTCTAAATATACTGTAATTTGAATCGCCACTTTCCACTTGGGAGGTCACATTCATTTAAAAAGTCAAAAAGAATTTACTCTTCCTAAAGCCATGGCTGTTACTAGATTATTCTCATACAGGGTAATATTCAGCTTCATTCCTAATAATCAATGCCATCATTTTACCAACTATAAATACAAAATAGATGGGTCTGTAGATGCAAAGGTGGCATTTCTCCTATTTTTGAATGGATATTTTAGTAATTGCGTTTAAAAGGTGCATATCCATTTATCGAATCAGGCAGAAGACATTCTGTGAATCACAACTGTTTTATCGTTAAACTATAGTTCAGTACAAATGTCAGTTTCCATTCTTCCCTTCTGGATCCTTTCCCTGTCCAGAAGCAAAAACCACCTTACTAGGGAAAAACCTACTTCTTAAGTACAGGCTTCAATGAGCATCACTTGCTCTGAATTCACGCTGAAGCTTGTCCTGGTTTACTCTTAAAGGGACCTGCATTTCTAACATTGTCAACTGTCCCTAGTCTATTGGGATCTCCTCATTATTCTGTGACTCCTTTAGAATAACATCTCTAATCTCTCATACTGTGCATTTACACACCAGCAATCAATCTTAGGAGTGAAATGCTCCTGGGTTCGTTTTGGATTTAGATGGTTGATTCATACTGGTATCTCCAAATCCTAATCTGTATTTGTTTGCATGATGATATGAAACTTTCATGAGAATGTCATGATGCCACAATGAATATGTACATAACAGTTAATTTTGAACCTTTAATTTTTTTATATTATCCACTCGGAGATACAAGCAATTGGGGAATAATTTCTGTTAAAAATGCTCTTCCCTAACCATGCCTAACTTTCCCTTTGGTACCTGAACGGCAGAAGATTATGTTCGCACTTAAGTTTAGGTCTCAAACCATCAGGTGTTGACCATTATGTTGGGGATGATAGCGTAGTGGTAATGTTGCTAGATCAGTTATCCAGAGGCCCAGGCTAATGCTCTGATGACATGAGTTCAAATCCCACCATGGCAACTGTGGCAATTTAAATTCAATGAATTAGTAAATCTGAAATAAAATGCTAGTCTCATTAATAATGATTATAAATTATCATGATCATTATAAAAAACTATCTGGTTCACTAATGTCCTTCAGGGTAGGAAATCTGCCATCCTTACCCAGTGTGGCCGACATGTAATTCCAGGCCCACAACAATGTGGCCGACTCTCCACTGTTCTTTTGAAATGATCTATTGGGCCACTCAGTCTCAAAGGTAAATAGGGATGGACAATAAATGCCGGCTTTGCCAGCAACACAAGGATGAATAAAATAAAATCTACATTTGTGTTTGGAGATCATTTTAATATGTTATTAACCCTGTTATGCACCATCTTCAACATCACTGCAAAACAGGAACTGCTTCACTGATTCTAAAAGTTGTGTGGGTGAATAGCACCCTTTGCAGCCTGGGATCGACACCATCTGTCTCCAGGTTTGCTTTAAGCTCTTTAAGCCTAACTAGGCCCTCTGTCTTGTTGAAAGCAAGCCTACAAGTCTGCCTGGATTATCTATATTAACGCATGGCATGTTAGTTAGTCTTCCCTAATGAGTATTTCAAGGAAGTATTCTTTGCTCTTCCTCAATGTCATCCCAATTGTAATCCTTTAAGGCTCTTGTCTTTTTCCTCCCTTTAAACCCAGACGCTTGGCCTGAGGAATGGATCTGACACTTTGTCAAATGCAACTGACCAAAGTACAGATGAAGTCAGTTACTGATGGGGTGACAGGAGGTGTGAACTAGTACTGAGTTTGAAGATTGAGATTATATACTACTGAAGGGAAATTTTCTATATAAATGCACTTTGGGATTAATTGAAAATAAATAAAGCGAGTAAATTTAAACTTGCTGTATAAGGTATTCCATCCAGTTTTCAGTGTCAGGAAGTCTCCATGCCAAGTCAGGCCAATGCTAATTCATTTCTGGTCAGTGCCACAGAAAAGGCTAATGGCATCCTTGGCAGAAAGAAACATATATTATTGGTTGCTCTGATTCTTGAACACAGACAAGTTGAGTCATCCCAGTAGGTAAAGTAAGGGAAAGCCAGGTGGGAGTGAAAGCCAGCATGAGGCTGCAGCAACGTGCTAAAGCAGAACCGAACATTTCAATCAGGGATGGGAAGAAGCTGACTGCCACTGCGCAAACAAAAACCTGCTGAATACCACTCCTTTACTGACATTGGTCCAGAACCCTCTCATCTAAAGAAAGGGATGGTCACAATGTTCACATTTACCAGAAACCAATAAGCTGGGTCAAAGGCAATATTCACCAACTTTTCTTTAATTAGTGTATTGCAGGTAAATGATTATTTAGAAAAAGCTATAATGTACTAATTAAAAGTTTGTAGATGATAGCAAAATGAGTAGGGAAAATATTATGGAATAATGAAGGCAAATTGTGAAGAATTTAGACCTCTTATAATTGGGCCGTTATAATTCATTGTTGAGAACTGTATAATTATTCTGAGAGCAAAGAAACAAAAGAGGGAGAGAATCTGTTAAATGAACAGTGCCACCAACATACTGATCCTTAAAAAAGGACTTAGGTGTTAATTTTTGATTACGCTCCTGTGAATCAACTTGAGACATCTTACTGTTTTAAAGGAGCTATATAAATCCAATGTGTTGTTCTAATTCAAATTGTTCATATAACACGCTCAAAGTAGGGATAAGAACCTTAGGCATCATTATTAAATATTGTGAAAAGGCTTTTTATCTATAGTTAATTAGTACACAGATGAATAAGTATTCAATCACAGTAACTTTCCATAAGTTAAGAGCAATATCTAGAAATATATTCCTCGAGATGTAAAATAACAGAAGTCCCAGGCACAATGAAGCATTCATATTTTCTCTGTTGCCAACTGTCCATACATCAAAATAATGTCAATTCCTATTCAAGTGAGCGCAAAAGAATTAAGATTATTTACTTGAAATCTATATTAAATATTTTTCTACTTAACGGTTTCTAGTCAAGACTTATCAGACCCATTCTCTAACTCCATGAATTCCAACCTGTTAATGTCCATGTAGTTACAACTGTATAAACCAGACCCAAGCCTATCATAACTTTATTTCCTCCGTGCCTCCTATTATGTCATGTAATCATATTTCCTATTGGGTACGCTTGTTATAAGTTAGAGAAAACGCAGCCATTTACCAAGCTACATGGGAAATATAGTGTTATATATGACCATCAAATTTACTGTTGTATTTACCTGTCAAAAATAAGTTTTTATCTATAATCCTACTGCCAAGGATTATGTACCTATCTTAATAAGGATAGTTACAATTAATCTCACATAAAACAGCCCCTTCAGTTTAAAAGAAAACAAGATTAATGCCAGGTATGTGCACTATTTAATTAGTACAAATTGCAAGTATGTAACTCCAGCAACTTTAAATAACACATGCCCTGAAATGTTGCCATGGATCACTATAATATGAACGTTCAATACATTCACTAGCAATCCTTTTTTCTGGTATTTTATATTTCATTAAGCATCCAAGCTATAAATGAGCCAACATTTGGAGGAATTTCAGACAAGCATCGAGTATCTCATAAAGGATCGTCGGAGCCATAATTTAAATTTCCCAAACATTCATTCATAATTTGCAGTTGCTACACAACTCATGGACTCCCAAGAATATCTTGTGTTGATACAGTCAGAGTATATGATAAACTTATCTTGTTAAAATATACTAAGTAATAATACATATTAATAAAATGAAGACTGCCAAATGATCAGGTGAAATCATAGTAATAAGAAACATCTTTTCCAGCGGGAACATAAGTTTTTCCTGTAGAAAATATTATACTGTAATGCAAAAAGTACACTTCAAATCCTGTGTCTCCTACGGTTTCTGAGGGTACCATTGCAGCACTATACAATTCAAGAAAAAGCAAACCTTGGAAATATGTTTACTTATTATTAATATCATTGAGCTTGTACAAATTGCCATTTTAATGCACCATATGTCGAATGATTTTTCATTAACCAATTGTTTAAACAGTTTGCTGAAAAAACCCATACACTGGCTATTGCAAATAAAAGTTTACACCAAGCAATTATAGTTCTGACTTCATTCAGCAAATGTCATTTTACTGTGAGGTGAGTCTTCTGGTACTCTGTACTAACTTATGCACATTTAAATCACTGAATCCACAAAGCTCAAGAAAATTATTTTTACCCATGTTCTACATCATTTGTATTCTCCCTCACCTTGAATCAAAACAACCTGGATTCAAAAAATTAAGTTGAAATAGTTTCAGAAAATTAGAAATAAATTCTGAAATTACATTCATGGAAAATCACATAGGCTTTCAAAACCTCTGCAATACTCACTGTTCCCTTCAATTTATATCCAAAGATTCCAAGAGAAAAACCTTTAGCTCTTGAAAAAAGCATTTAGTTATTCCAGAGCAGCCTTAAATTAAGTTGTGGCATAAACCTACTCATAGCCTGAATTCTCAAGATTAAATATCCTTATTTGTCTTCAGAGTTACTGTTTAAACTCATCCCCATTATGATCAGTATAAAGGCGGGGTAAATTGAGTCATCTTCTTTGAGATCATAGTCTCCAATGCATGCTGTGAGATACTTATGAGTATCCCAAGAACCAAAATACCTTGTTTTGCTGCGCAGCATGCCACAGAAGGGAGTTCAATCACATGATGGCTCACTCTACTTTCAGGTGATGCTGCAGCTAATCTGATTTAGTGAGTATAAAACTTTAATCAGCAGACACAAATACCATCACATACCAGGAATGAGGAGGAAAGAGGCTTTGCAGTATAATGGCAGATACCATTAAGAAGATTAGAAGCACAAACAGTATTGATGGCAGTGCAGTTCCCCCTCCTTTAATTATCAATCACTGCACACTGCATAGTTAATACAAGAAGTACCCCACACATATGAAGTGGATAAGGAAATCAGCAATGTACTTTTCCTAACCATTTATTAGATGCATGTATTGTTGAGACACGCTGTAACTCATGTTAAAAGCTGAAGGGACTGCCATAACATTGTCTTAATGGCTCAACCTTCTATTTCTAACCAATGTGTGCATGCTTCATGAGCATTATCCATTGATAATGCATCGTTTGCCAGCGACTGTAAAATTCAAAAGGCCCTAGGAAGTTAACAGCAAGGCCGTCAATAGTCTTTTTTGTTCAGACTCAAGTGCTCTTGTACGTAATTCAAACCAAGTAGATTGGGTTCCAATTTTCTGCCATTTTTCAAAATCACAAACTGTGAATGTGAATGAGATTGTGAACTGTTGAAGCATTACTGCTAGGACTGTTAGCTATCAGTCAGTGGTGAAAATTTTCTCTATTTATTTTCCAATTGCCCCTACTGTATGTAAAATTGTCCCACTATACCTGACATACCTAGACATTATAAAAATCAAAGCTTATATGCGATCTCTCTGATTCCATCAGCCTCAACAGCTATTTTGCATGTGCATTTGCAATACAGTCACAGACATTTATCCGGATCATTATTACCTTTCAGAACCAGAGAATGTGCTACGCCTCACTTTCTTCTGTCCTTTGTCCCATTTTTTGGTCTCTGAAGATTAACAATCTTGTCACTGCTCTAAAGCTTAAACTGTCATGTAAAGGCACAACCATCAGTATTTCCTTAGTTTATGGTGCAATCTAAGCAGACACAGCACCAGTTTTCTGCTCTGAAGAAGAATCATATTCGATTCAAAATGACTCTGTTCCTCCCTCCACAGATGTTGCCAGACCTGCTGCGTATTTCAGCACTTTGTTTTTATTGCAGGATTTCCAGCCTGCCCTTTCAGCCAGAAGTGATGTGTGGTGCAGGGAGTCTTTAAGAAAAAGGGAAGAAAGATAATGACATAAAAAGGGAAGTAAAACAGCCAATGAGGAAATGCAAATAATTAAAAACTTCTCAGGCCAGATTTCATGTTGGAGCGGAAATCGGACTAATTGCCTCCGTTGCCAGGCTGCCTGGAAATGGGATTTTCCCAGTGGTAGGCCCCAGTCAGGACTGCCATTTCAATCGGCAAATGCAAGGCAGGAACCGAACAGAGACAGCCCCAGAGCGCACCTGCTCTAGTGTCTACCTCGGCCGCCATGTGTTTCCAAGAGTTCCCATGATCTAAGTGCCGGCAACAGGTCTGAGCCTCAATTGCTGACATTTAAAAATGCAGACATGAGAGGAGTCTCATCAAAATCGATGCCTGCCCAAAATTTGGACATTCTATGGCATTGTCGCCCTGCCTCTTACTGACTTTCCTCAAAGTTAACTTGTCTATATGCCAACCTTAAGCCCCTAAAACTTCTCTAACTTACCTTTCAAGAAGTTTCCTAGCCTTCTGTACCACCTCCATGACTGTTCCCACCTCTTCTCACTTGACAGGGTCGGAGATCTCCTGAAGCCCACTCACCCCTGTGAAAATCCTGCACTGACCATGTGCCTTTCACTAAGGCAGACGAGCTTCCCATCCCACACCCTTTCCTGCTCCCCGCAAAATGGCTGCCGATGGAAACGGAGGTGACACTAGCACCTGCGCTGATTGGCGGACATTTTTTGCCATCTTGCCTCTTTTGGTCCAATTCTGTGACTACAAAATCCAGCTTCTAGATACAATTTCTGGTTTACGCTATTGGCTAGATTTAACACTTACCGCTGAGGTAAGGAAGACAGAAGGGGAAGTGTGCGGTCTGCTTGCTCCTGCCCCCATTGTTACTTCACACCAAATCAAACGTCTGCTAGCCAATTAGCAGCTGGCCGACGGGAATACCAGCCAATTAGCTTTGGCAGGAGGCAGGGTCCTCGGTCAATCGTGGACCTAAGGTGGGAAAGAGGGGTCAGGCTGTGAACCAGAAGTCAGTCCCAGCCATCAATTTGAAGGGCCATTGTCATTGGGTTGTTGGCAGGCTGAAGGGTCCAACGTTTGTTCAAGTAGATTTTTGGGGAAAAAAACAACATCCAAAGTTGGCAGTGAACTAGCAGCAGGTCAGAGCGGTTTTTTCCATTCTGGTGTTATTGTGCCAGCAGTGTCTCATTCAGGCCCCCTTGCCAAGGATGAAATAACATCTACGCAAGCCTGTCCCATTCCCCCTCTTGCTGCTGCCAGAGGAAATGGAGGATCCCAAAGCCCAGACTGCCCCATGGTTTAATGATGAGTCCCTGTGAGTCCTCCTCCAGGCTGTGAGTGAGCAGTGGGAGGTTCTCATGCCGCAAAATGGCAAAAGGATACTACCCCACCAGATGAATCAAGCCTGGATGGAGGTGGCAGAGGATGTTAGCAGTCATGGAGTCATGGTTGCAGTGCCATTAGAGTAACCTTCTCCATTTGGCAAGGGCCATATGGAGAAGGTGGAATGAAGCAGACATGCAAAACTGCATGGGACCAGGGCAATCTAAGGTGGGGTCTGAAGTCAAAGAACAGTTAGTTTGCGAGGATCATTTTGATGTGGTGGACTCTGACAATATACAAATTAAGCATACATGTCACAGCTTGATCGTTCAGAAAAGATCCCTGACAATCTTTGCTTATCTTTGTAGGAGAAGAGGGTCCATAATGCCTGAGAGAGAACAAGAACCAGTGGGGTGTGCCAAACCTGGTATCCCCAACCCCTATGGAGGAGGAGATTCTGCAGATGGCCAGTAACCAAGGGTGCAGAACTGTTGGCTGCAGAGAGGCTGAATGTCAGCCCGGGGTTGGGCAGGGGGGCGCATAGTTCTTTCCTGGAAGGTGGTCCTGGGGGGTTCACAGGAAGAGACGTTGTGGGAGGGTGCAGGGATGGAGCATTGATGGGACTGACTTTGACAGCTTGCTACACTTGCAGAGGAATCTGTGTCTCCATTGTGCAGGGGTGAGGGTGAGACTGGTTAGAATTTTCCATGGCGAGAGTGTGTTAAGGAAGCGTGAATTTCTGAAGTCAGTGCAAATGATGATGGCGTGGTTGACAATCCTTGTTTGTTCCCCCCACAGGTCAAAACTTGACAACTGCAGTCACCAGTCCCAAGGGATTGCCATTAACCTCCAAGCAGGAGGAACAAACCTCAGAGAGCATACTGTTCCATCCTCACGCAGCAACCAGCACCAGCTCAGATACTTGCACCTTGGTGGGTTTGCACACGTCGGACAAAAGAGAAACACACGCTGGTGTGAGCACCATCACAATCGCTGGACTAGCTGAGATAGTCCAGGACTCTGACACTTGAGGAGTGTTGGAGGTGAACTAGATGCTGGGCGCCAGGCTGATGTTGAGCCTCTGGGGTCGTCCTCTGGGTGGCAGATGCTGGATGTGCAGTGCAAGGGATGTGGAGATCTGGCAGAGCTTCCAGAGGGTTTGCATGCCCTGGCACAGACAGTGGAGGAATCCATCCAGGCCACGAGCGCTGCTTTAACCCTCATATCAGAACGCATGGCTTCCTCCATTGAGAAGATGGCAACTCTCTTGGAAGGCCAGACCCAGCAGCTCATTCATAGGATACTGGAAAAGGGATGAGGTCCTGAAAGCAGATTTTAAGGGGTAGGAAGGGAATTAAAAATCAGCACCTCAAGAGCAGTAATCTCAGGATTACTCCCAGAACCACGTGCTAGTGAGCATAAGAATTGGAAGATTGAACAGTTCAACTCATCACTGGAGAAATGGAGTAGGGGGTGGGCTTTATATTTCTGAGGAATTGGGATCAGTTCTGGGGCAGGTGGGACCCGTACAAAAAGGACGGATTACACCTTAACAGGACTGGGACTAATGAACTTGTGGGGAGATTTGCTATTGCTGTTGGGGAGGGTTTAAACTAGATTGGCAGGGAGATGGGAACCTGGGTGGAAATTCAGAGTGGAAAGGAGAAAAACTGGCAGTGGGAAGTAGAGAAGTATTAACTGATAAGGAGGGTATATCAGCGAGTAATGTCAAGGTAAATAGAATACTTGGAGAGTTTGATAGAATTATAGGAGGCAACAGTAAGTCATCAGACTTAGTAAGATGGAAAGTAAAGCCTAAATCAGGGTTAATGTGCATGTATGTGAATGCACGGAGTGTGGTTAAGATTAGTGAAGTACAGGCACAAGTTGACCAATGGAATTATGATATTATTGCTATAATAGAGACCTGGCTCAAAGAAGGGCAGGACTGGGTGTTAAATATTCCTGGGTACAAAAGGTGTTAGGAGAGACAGGAAAGGAAGAAAACTGGGGGCTGGGGTGAGGGGTGGGGTGGGAGTGGGGGGGCGGTGCAGGGGGAGTGACAGTATAGATTAAAGATGGCATAACAGTGCTGGAGATAGAGGATGTTCCAGAGTGCTCAGGGATGGAATCCTAGGGGTAAGGAATGAAAAGGGTGCAATAACATTAATCAGTGCAGCATATACACCAGCAGCAAGTGGAAAGGGTGCAGAGAAATAAATTTGCAAAGCAATTACAGAGAGGTGCAGGAATTATAGATTAATTATAATGGGGGACTTCAATTATCCAAATATAGACTGGGATAGGAATAGTGCAAAAGGACAAGAGGGACGAGAATTCCTGGAATGTGTTCATGATAATTTTCTGCGTAAAAAAGTTCTCTCTCATGTCCCCCCTACACCTTCTGCCACTTATCTTGAATCTATGTCCTCTGGTTCTAGAATTCTCCACCAAGGGAAACAATTTTATCCTGTCTACTCTATCTATTCCCCTCATAATTTTGTACACCTTAATCAAGTCACCTCTCAGCCTTCTTTGTTCTAAGGAAAATAACCCCAACCTATCCAATTTCTCCTCGTAGCTACACTTTAACCCTAGCAACATTCTTGTAACCTCCTCTGCACTCTCTCCAGAGCTATTACATCCTTCCTGTATTGTGGTGACCAGAATTGCACACAATACTCTAATTGTGGCCTCACCAGTTATTTATACAATTCCAACATTATATCCTTACTTTTATATTCTATACCTCTGCCAATGAAGGAGAGCATTCCATATGCCTTCTTTACAACCTTGTCTACTTGAACTGTTGCCTTCAGGGACCTGTGTACTTGTACACCAAGATCTCTCACTTCATCTACCCCTCTTAGTATATTCCCATTTATTGTGTAATCCCTGTAACTGTTTGACCTGCCTAAATATATGACCTCACACTTCTCTATGTTAAAATCCATCTGCCACTTTACCACCCATTCCACCAACCCATCTATATCGTTTTGGGGATTATGGCTATCCTCTACACTATCCACTACTCGGCCAATCTTTGTGTCATCTGCAAATTTCCCAATCGTGCCCCCCACATTCACGTACAAATCGTTAATATATAACACAAACAGCAAGGGTCCCAACACCAAGCCCCGTGGAACACCATTTGAGACAACTTTCCATTCGCAAGGGAATCCATCGACCATATAAATGGCAAAAGGGTGGTAAAAGAAGGGGTAGGGCTGATCAGGGATGAAAAAGGGGACTAGCACATGAAGGCAGGAGTAATAGCGGCGGTATTAAACGTCTACTTTGCATTCGTCTTTACAAGGGAAGAAGATGCTATTCAGGCTGAGGTGAGAGGTAACTGGTACACTAAAAGAATTTACAGTTGAGGAGGAGGTGGTAGAAAGGCTATCTTTAAAATTGAAAAGGTACCAGGACTGGATGAGATGCATCCAAGGGTACTGAGTGAAGCGAAAGTGGGAATTGCAGAAGCACTAGTGATAATCTTCCAGTCTTCCTTAGACACAGGGGTGGTGCCAAAGGAATGGAGAATTGCAAATGTTACATATTTGTTCAAAAAGGGGTGCAAGGTGAAAGCCGGCAACTACTGATCAGTTAGTCTGACTTCATTGGTAGGGAAACTTCTGTAAACTATAGTTCGGGACAAAATCACTAGTCACTTAAACATATGCAGGATAATTAAGGAAAGCCAGCATGGATTCCTTAAGGGAAAATCATGTTGAGCTAACTTACTGGAGTTTTTTGAGGAGGTAACAGAGAAGGTTGATAAGGGCAACGCTGATGATGTGGTGTATATGGATTTTTCAAAACGCATTTGATACAGTGCAATGCAACTGACTTGTGAGCAAAATTCTAGCTCATGGAATAAAAGGGAAAGTAGGCACTTGGATAAGAAATTGGCTGAGTGACAGGAAACAGGGAATAGTGAGTTTTTCCAGGTAATTCTGTTTTTGTTGTGTATAGTGATAAATGGTTGTTTTTCAGGTTGGAGAAAGGTTTGTAGTGGAGTTTCTCAGGGGTCAGTTTTGGGACCCTTGCTCTTCCTAATATATATTAATGAACGCGACTGTAGTGATCAGGCATGATTTCAAAATTTGCAGATGATACGATGATTGTAAATGTTGTCAACTGTGAACTTCAAAAGGACATAGACATGTTGGCGGATTGAGCAGATAAGTGGCAGATGAAGTTCAATGTAGAGAAGTGTGAAGTGATTCATTTTGACAGGAAGAGTATGGTGAGACAGTATAAAATAAAGGAAGAAACTCGAAAGGAGGTGCAGGAATAGAGAAACCTTAACGTATATGTACATAGGTCATTGAAGATGACAGGGCATGTTGAGAGAGCAGTTAATAAAGCATATAGTATCTTAGGCTTTGTTAATAGGGGCATTGAGTCCAAGAGTAAGAAGATCATGTTGAACTTGTATAAGACACTAGTTAGGCCTCATCTGAAGTACTGCATCCAGTTCTGGGCGCCACACTTGAGAAAGGATGTGAAGGCATTGGACTGATTACAAAGAAGATTCACAAGAATGATTCCAGGGATAAAGAACTAGATTGGAGAGGTTGGGACTGTTTTCCTGGGAGAAAAGAAGGCCGAGAGGAGACTTGATAGACGTATTCAAGATCCTGAGGGGTATGGACAGGGTGAAGGGTGAGAGACTGTTCCTTCTCAAGAGAACAACAAGAACTAGAGGACACAGATTCAAAATAATTGGCAAAAGGAAAAAAAAAGTGATGGGAGGAAAAATGTTTTCACCGAGAGGGTGGTTGGAGTCTGGAACAAACTTCCTGAAAGGGTGATGGAGGCACGTTAGAGTGAGGTATTCAAAAGGGAATTGGAATGCTACATGAAAAGAATGAATGTGCAAGGTTATGGGGATAAGGCAGGGGACTAGGTAGAATGCAGTTTCAAAGAGCCAGTGCAAACTCAATGGGCTGAATGGCCTCCTTTTGCACTTTAAAGATTCTCTGATTCTGCGATGTATAGAAGTTCAAGGCCATGGTCACCCTAAGAGCAATAGGCCACTGATGCAATTCAACCTGATTTCCCAGCCAGCATTTCACAAAGGGAGGTCGCTGTCACTCTGGAGAGATGGAGTCTGCGAAGACATTGGTGCATTGAAAGCTGAAGGTAATTGAGCAATAAAAGCAAAGTGTCAGGATAAAATCCTTTTGCCTGGGACCCAATTTAGGATATTTTGCAAACCAGCTCTTTTTGCAGATCCTGCCATTATTTACAATTTGTCTGCAGTGGGATTAATTTGAGATAGCTTCAGTCATGAAGAACTGAATTTGGTAAACTTCTAAATGCTAAAGATTTAGCTTGCTAAATGCTATCACTATACATTGTTTCATGGACAGAATTCCCACCCCAATGCCAATTCATTCCCTTAAGTGGGCAATTAATGCCTACTAGGGACCTCATCCCACCGTCGCTCACCTGTAGCCTGGGTCCATCGCTGATTCTGGGCCCCTGATGGGTACATTGCCGGTAGCTACCACTGCTTCCCAGTCGCATTGATGGCAATGGAGTGCTGCCGGCCCTGATTGGCTGGCAGCTCTCAAACCGCTCCCAAGGTCCTTGGTCCCAGGGAAGGCCAGGCACTGGCCTGACTGACACTTAATATGGCAGGCCTTCCCCAAAGGTGGCAACTTAGGCCATTCGCTGGCTCTTCAGCTGGTGGCAGGACCCTCGTCGACTGGATTAAATTTGTCCTTAATGTATTAAAAATACCAGTGGAACACCTGGTCGCTTCTACTTTGTAAGCGGCAATGTAATTCTGGTCCCTGATAAATCAATGAATGGAAGGAATTTTATACATATATGTTCGATTGCACTTTGTAAACCTTTACGAAATAATGTAACTCTTTAACACCACCATAATAACTTGCATAATTATCTTCTTCAACATTTTGCTTTGAACTATAATTATTTAGCTTATTTTCTCCAATCCATTCAAAACTTACGTAACTTCTATTATTCTAATTAAAGCAATTGTAAATAGTGGCAGGATCGGCAAAAAGAGCTGGTTTGCAAAATATTCTAAATTGGGTTCCAGGCAAAAAGATTTTATCCTGACACTGCTTTTATTGCTCAGAAAGTTTAAATTCTTGTCAGACTGTTATAAAAATTGCTGAGTTCTTATATACTGTACTGATTAAGAAAAGAAATCCTGGACAATTGCTGGATTGCTACACAGCACACAATATTAAAAAGATCTAGTTCAAATATTGCTTTTTGCATTTTCTCTTGTGCATAAATTTTATTTTTTATTGATGAATCTGCCAAGAAGAAAATTTCATCCATTAAGTTGGACTGTTTGTTGGCTCTGCAAAAGAAAGTCTCTCGTATAAAGTTTTCTTCCAATATTCCAACGAACATTTCAGAAGCTGCTGCACACATTGGGCTGAATCTAATAGCCATGGTGATGATCTCTCTAGCATCCAAATTCTAACAATGGTGATGGCCTCAATAAAATACATTAAAATTTTGGAACTGTGATGAATGAGGAGGATGCGGAGACTGAATAAGTGCAACAATTTCAATGGTTTTACTCCAATGAACACACTTCATAATTTTGTAAATTGTTTCATAAGTACGCAAAGCTAAAAGAGAGAAGTTTAGGTTTCTGCTGTGTACCTGCAGAAGACATCATTTCCATCTACTTACTGCAAGTATTGATAGGTGTTGGGGCTGGTAAGAAATTTGTACAGTCACATATTAACATATCTTACTGCCTGCAGTTAAAACAATATTGTCAAGTGCTGCGGTTTAGCTCTGACTGGATGTTCTTGCTTTCTTTTCTGTCATGTTGTTGGTTAATCTGACATGGAATGTTGAGTAGATTTCTTCCTGAAATCTGATGAAAAATCTTCCACTAGTGACCTGGAAGATAATGGCCTAGTTGTCTTAAGCCCGAGTTAAATGGTTATAACCTCAAAATTACTATTAGCAATTTCAGTCGACAAATGCTTTATGTGCTCACATGATATTCTTTGTCTAATATTTTAGCAGATATGTTAGCCTGTTTATTTTAGACAGGCGAAAGCCTGCAGTGAAATACAGTAGCAGAAAAATGTAATTTGAATGTTTTACACATTTGTTTGCTAAGATTTCCAAGCTTAAAAAAATTATCAAGTTTGAAAATATTGTAAGTGTGAAGGCTGAATGTGAGAATTTTGATTTTGGAAAAATAACTATTTCCAGCCAATGAATAACAAATACAATGTCAGTGTCAGAAAATACAACCATGTGCTGTGAAATATCAAGAAAGGTTATTAATATGAACAAAATATGTCATTCTGTTAGCTTTGAGCACTGAAAATGACTGGAATCCAGACTTCTTGAATTATGACATTATGTAACGGAAGATGTCAACATTCACATTCTCTATTAAAATCCAATGTGTCTGAAGAAAATTCTGTAGCTCAAACCACATTGCGAATGCTGGCAAATAACAGTCAGTGGGATCAATTTAAATATTTATCCTTAACAATTATTCATTTCAACTCTAAAGGATACAGAATTACATAACAAACTGCTGGTCACCATCTCTCTACCATCTTAATTTGATCATAAAACGACTAACTAAAAAACAGTTCTTCATTCATACCAACACACTGTACCTAGGTTTCTGTCACAATGCAAACTAATTGTACCAATTTTCAGATCTTTACTACACCTGCCACTTAATTTAAAATGCATTTTTACATAGCCCAGAAAATGAAATCTTCTAACCCAATTCTCCACAGCCTACTATTTGTTCAGGTATTTTTGTGTTAAGAAATTGAATTATTTGGCAATTTGAATTATGCAACTGAAATAAAATAGCACTGGAAGCTCTTTTTGCACAATTTGAATTTGAATTATCCAGTGATTCAAATTAAGTGACTTTGGATTGACAGGACACTGTATAATGAATTCTAATTGTCATTATCCCTTTGCCTACAGTTCTGTATTTTTCAATTTACCGTTGACAAGTGACAAGATTAACACCCTTCACCCTAATGTATAGAACTCTATAATTCTAAATAACCCGCACTGAATGTAACTGCAAGTACTGTGAAATATATTATAGCATACAGTCTGTAGCAAACCACAAGTGTGTAAACTTCTGTTAAAGAGTAAACATATATTAATGAAAAAGGTTCAAACCTTTTTCTTATTGCCTTCCATCAACATCCTGATTATTTCAGTTTCTTTTACTTTATGTTGGATGCTTGTGCAATTGAGCTAGTACTTGCAGAATTCTGCTGCTCCAGTTGTCACGAAAAAAATCAATCCGAATCAATTACTCACTTTTTAAAAACTTTTAAATTGTACTGGGGCCTTGAACATCCACACACCTATTATCTGTTAGAATTTTTGAAAGGCAAAATCTTGCACCAGACATTACCTTACAATATAGCCTGCCTTTGTTTTTTTTAAAATTCATCTTTGTGGTGACCAAAACTACATAACGTCTACTTTGTACTTGCACTGTGTCCTTCTTCCATCCCATGTGTGAGGTGTTACTGCATTAAGATCATAATTTCAGAATTTTTCAATATTTGTTAACTTCCACCAGCTGGGATTTCCTTGCTCATGTCAGATGAAGGAGGCTCCAGTGATTTACTAAATAACTGACCATTGTGAAGACAGTTGTTTTTTAGAAGAGACATTAAACCAACGCCTCAATTGTCATTCCTAGTGATTCATGTTAAAAATTCTACGACTATTTGAAAAAAATAGGGAGTTCTTCCGGTGTCCTGGCCAACATTCTTTCCACAATCAAGCCCATCACAAGAAAGCTAAATTGGCTATTTACCTCATGGATCCTTGTGGGATCTTACTGTAGGCAAAAAGGTTGCCATGTTTGTCTATAAAACAAGAGTCACTGCACTTCAACAATAACAATTGCATGTAGAGGACTGGCAAGAATCTGCTGAGAAGCTGAAATTGGGAACGTGGTGGTGACAATAAAGGGATATCCCAGATAATTCCATGTGTGAACTTGATCTTACTAGACGCCATGCTTAATATGTGGCTCAAGCTGCTTTAATGGATACTACATTTGGCATTTTATGAAATTTTTGAGTGCTTCAAATGATACTACAACTAATATGATCTGAAATGTAGAACTGTAAAGGAATATTATTATGATTTCTTTTGGCTATATACTCTATTATAAGAAGAATTCTATAAAGTTTGAGTAGCCAGATAGAAAGAATAAACATTTCTTAAATGCTTTATGGGTTGCTTTGTCTTTATCTGTCACTAGCTGTCTATCAGCATTCTATGCAAATTTTACTGACATTAGATTGTGGCACAAGCTGGTATAAAATATTGTTACTGCTCCAATTTCTGCCACTAACTGTCAGGAGCAAATTTACTTGCAGAATCTACTGTGCAAGTCTTTGTATTCTGTACAATATCAATTGTATAGTCCTGTCAATGATTCCAGAAATAAAAGAATGCTAAAAATATAATGATAAAAGGCGACATTAACAAAGAAAACCATGTTTAAAGGCAAAGTAAAGGAGAGAGAAATGAGAAAAAATTGTAAATGTCTAAAAGGAAGGATGAAAGAAAAATAAAAATATTTTCTTTCATAGAGAACCATATCACATCTCTAAAAAGAAATCTTAGTGTTTCTCATAATATGAATAATACCAATGTGTATGGCCTGTTTTAAAGTTAATGGACAGAATCTTCTGGCTGACGGGCGGGTGGCGGAGCCCGCCCGTCAGCGCTTAAAATGTCACGCGCTGATGTTGCACGAGCGTCCCGACATCAGCGCGCGACATCGCGATACTTAGGTCGGCGGGCGCGCTATGCAGCACGATGCGCACCCGCCATTAATTAAAGGCATTGTTAAGGCCATTAACTCACCAATTGACCAGGATTTTGAGAGGCCTGTGTGAACTTCGGGTCAGAGCACGGGCCCAACGGGCAGGCGGGTAAGTGATTTTTTTTCAAACCTTATCCAGTGGCGGGATGAGGTTTGATATCGGAATTATAAAATTGTAATAAAGTTTTTGTGCATTTCATTAACATGTCCCACCTCGTGTGACATTTTCACATGAGGGGGACATGTTAATGATTTTTTAATTTTTCTATTTTTCATGTTTCACTGCCTTTCAGCAATCTCCCTGAGGCACCACTTTGCCTCAGGGAGATGTGCGCTCTTTCGCGTATGCGAAAGAGTGCACTCTGGCAGTTGGGGAATCCCCCCACACCCGCCTGCACAGGAAGTGCATAGCGCTTAATTGGCCTTAATTGGCTCACCCACTTAAAATGGCGGCAGGGCCTGTTTCGGCAGTGGCGATCGGCTGCCCGCCCGCTGCTGTCGAGTCAGTCAGGCCCGCCCGCCCATCAAGGATAAAATTCTGCCCAATAACTCTGGCACACTGCAAAATTCCACAATTCCACAACGAGCCACCAGATCAATAACTAGTGTTTTTTTATGGTTTTGATTCAGGAAGGGATGTTGCCCAAATACTGAGAGAGCTCTGATCTTCTTTGAACAGTGTCATGAGATTTTTTTCATTCATTCCTGGGATGTGCGCTTTGCTGGCAAGGGCAGCACTTCCTACCCATTCTAGGAGAAGGCGATGGTGAGTCGCTTTCTTGAACCACTGCAGACCATTGTAGGTACACCCACAACGCTATTAGGCAGGAAATTCCAGGATTTTGACCCAGCAACAATGAAGGAACAGCAATATTTTTCCGAATCAGGGTGGTGTGTAGCTTGGAGGGGAACTTGCAGGGTGGTGGCGTTATTCTTCAGGGTGGTAGAGGTCACTGTTTCGACGGTGCTCTTGAAGGATGATTGGCTAGTTACTGCATTGCTTTTGTAGATGATGCACACTGTGGCCACGTGCACTGGTGCTGGAAAGTGTGAATGTTTAAGCTGGTGGATGGAGTACCACTCAAGTGGACTGTTTTGTTCTGGATGGTATCTAGCTTCTCAAGTGCTGGTGGAGCTGTACTCATCCAGGCTGGTGGAGATTATTCCATCACACACTTGGTTTGTACCTTGTCGATGAAGGTAAGGCTTTGAAAAGTCCAGAGGTGAATTACTTGCCACAGAATACCCAGCCGGGGGGGGGGGGAGGAGGAGGAGGAGGAGGAGGAGGAGGAGGAATTCAGTGGCTGTAATGCGGCTAAACAGTTTGGGGTGGTGGTTAAACTCTCCCAGTGGGAGATAATTGTTGACTGCTACTTCTGGGGCGTGAACATTACTTGCCATTTATCAGCCCAAGCCTGAATGCTGTCCAGGGCTTGTTGCATCAGGGATCATCTCCAATTCTGACCTTATGATGAAGGGATGGTCATTGATTTAGCAGCTGAATACAGTAGGGCCTAGGATATTGCATTGAGCAACTCATGTAACAATGTTCTTAAGCTGTGATGATTGTTGCTCCAACAACCATAATCAACTTCCATTGTGGTAGGTCTGACTGCAGCCAGAGCAGAATGTTCCTTGATTCCAATTATCTTTAATTTTAGTAAGGCTGCTTGATGTTATACTCGGTAAAATGCTACGTTGATGTCAAGGAACAGTCATGTCACTCTGAAGTTCAGTTCTTTAGTCCATGTTTGTATTAACATGGTAGCATGGTCTGGAGCTGAATGGAACCCAGATTGAGTAACAGTGAGCAGGTTATTGCAGAGTAAATACAGCTTGATAGCCACCACCAATTGCTGATGACTGCCAGTAAACTGATGGGGTAGTAATTGGTCAGATTGGATTTGTCATGTTTTCTGTGAACAGGACATACCTGGGCAATTTTCCACATTGTTGGGTAGATGCCAGAGTTGTAGCTGTACTGGAACAGCTAGTCTAGAGGCGTGGCTAGTTCTGGAGTATAAATCTTCAGCACTACGGCCAGGATGTTGTCAGGGCCCATAGCCTTGCTGCATCCAGTGTCTTCAGCTGGTTTTTAATAACACGCGGAGTGAATCGAATTGGCTGAAATCCGGCATCTGTGATGCTGGGGACCTCAGGAAGAGGCCAAGATGGATCATCCACTCGGCACTTCTGGATTAAAATGGCTTTTTTTAAACTCACTCATGGGACATGAGTTTCGCTGGCTGGACCAGCATTTATTGCCCATCCCTAGTTGCCCTTGAGAAGGTGGTGGTGAGTTGCCTTTTTGAACCACTGCAGTCCATGTGGTGTGGGTACACCCACAGTGCTGTTCCAGGCAATTCCAGGATTTTGACCCAGCGACAGTGAAGGAACAGCGATATATTTCCAAGTCAGGATGGTGAGTGACATGGAGGGGAACTTCTAGGTGGTGGTGTTCCCATCTATCTGCTGCCCTTGTCCTTTTAGATGGTAGTGGTTGTGGGTTTGCAAGATGCTGTTGAAGGATCCTTGGTGAGTTCCTGCAAATACTTCAGCCTTGTCTTTTGCACTCAAGTGCTCGGTACTGCCAGAATTGAGGATGGGTATACTTGTGGGGCCTCCTTTTTCAGTGAGTTAATTGTCCACCACCATTAACAACCAGATGTGCGTTCAACTATTTCTTGCTATCATTGTGAATTGAATCCAATTAGTTGAAGACTGGCATCTGTGACAGTGGGGATTTTTAGAGGAGGCCAAAATGGATTATCCACTCAGCACTTCCAGCTGAAGATGGCTGCAAAAAGTTCAGCCTTGTCCGTTGCACTTGTGCTGGGTTCTGCCACCACGGAAAATGAGGGTGTTCATGGACCCTCCTCCTCCCGTTAAACTGTCCACCATCATTTACAACTTGACGTGGAAGGACTGCAGAGCTTTGATCTGATCCACTGGCTGTAGGATCACTTTGTTTTGTCTACAGCATGCTTATTCCACTGTTTCACATACATATAGTCTTACATTGTAGCTTCACCAGGTTGGCACTTCATTTTTAGGTGTGCCTGGTGCTGCTCTTGACATGCTCTTCTACATTCTTATTGAAACAAAGTTGATCTTCTGGCTTGATGGTAATGATAGATTTGTGGATATGCCAGGTCATGAGGTTAGATTGTGGTTGAATACAGTCTGCTGCTGCTGCTGCTGATGGCCCATAGCTCCTCATGGATGACCAGTTTTCAGTTGTAGATCTGTTCTGAATCTATCCCATTTTGCACAATGGTAGTGCTACACAACACAATGGAGGGTGTCGTCAGTGTGAAGACAGGACTTTGTCTCCACAAGGGCCTTGCAAGGGTCACTCCTATTAATACTATCATGGATAGATGCATCACTGACAGATAGATTGGTTGGGATGAAATGAAGTAGGCTTTTCCTTCGTTGGTTCACTAACCACCTGCCACAGGCTTAGTCTGGCAGATATGTCCTTCAGGACTCAGGTGGCTTGGTCAGTAGTGGTGCTACCGAATCATTCTTGGTGATGGGCATTAAGACCCCCAACGAGAGTGTGCTCTTGCTATCCTCAGTGCTTCTATTAAATTGTGGTCAACGTGGAAGAGTACTGATTCATCAGCTGAGGGAATGCGCTGTGCTAATCAGCAGGAGCCTTCCTTGCCGATGTTTGACCTGGGACCATGAGACTTTATGGGGTCCAGAATCAATGTTGAGGACTCCCGGGGCCATTCCCTCCCCACTGTACTGATGGAATTACATACCTAGGGATGGGGATGAAGGACTCCGAGACATTAGCTTAAAGGTATGATTTGGTGAGTGTGACTAGAAAGAAGGAAAGAAAGTAAGACTTGCATTTATATAGCACCTATCATGACAACTGGACATCTCAAAGCACTTTACAGCTAATTAAGTTCTTATTGAGATGTAATCACTGTTGTAATGTAGAAAACATGGCACCTATGTAAGTTGTTGCCTGATTAGTCTGTGAGGCAACGCTCTCAATTTTGCCCCAGATGCTCACGAGGATGACATTGCAGGGCTGACTGGGTTGGGTGTGCCTTTCTTATATTTGGTGCTAAGACATCCATCATCCAACATGAGATCCAACAAGATCCAACATCCAGTACTGAATGAGTAGAAATTTCCTCCAATTAAATATTGAGAAGACTGAAACCATTGTTTTTGGTCTATACTCCAAGCTCTGTTCCCTAGTTACCAACTCCATTCATCTCCCTGGCAACAGTCTAAGATTAAACTAATCTGTTTGCAACCTTGGTGTCACATTTGACCCTGAGGTGAGCTTCCAGCCAGATTTTAAAATATTTTTTATTCTTTCATGTGATGTGGGCATCGCTGGCAAGGCCAGCATTTGCTGCCATCCCTAATTGCCCTTGAACTGAGTGGCAGTTTCAGAAGGCAGTTAAGAGTAAATCACATTGCTGTAGGTCTGGAGTCACATGTAGGCCAGAAAAGGTAAGGATGGCAGATCTCCTTCCCTAAAGCACTTTAGTGAACCAGTTCGGTTTTTATGACAATTGATGGTAGTTTCATGGTCACCATTACCAAGAATAGCTTTTGAACCCACATTCCCAGAACATTAGCCTGGGCCTTTGGATTACTAGTCCAATGACTTTACCACTTCATCACCATCTTTAGCTGCTTCAATGACCTTCCTTCCATCATAAGGACAGAAGTGGGGATGTTTGCTGATGATTGCACAATGTTCAGCACCATTCATGGCTCCTCAGATACTGAAGCAGTCCATGCCCAAATGCAGCAAGACCTGGACAAATCCAAGCTTGGGCTGACAAGTGGCAAGTAATATTCGCACCACACAAGTGTCAGGCAATGACCATCTCCAACAAGAGAGAGTCCAACCATGGCGCCTTGATGTTCAATGACATTATCATCCTCAATCCTCCACAATCAACATCTTGGGGGTTACCATTGACCAGAAACTGAACTGGATTAACCATATAGGCTAGGTATCCTGCAACGAGTAACTTACCTCCTGACTCCCCAAAGTCTGTCCACCATCGAAAAGTCAGGAGTGTGACAGAATACTCCCCGCTTGCCTGGATGAGTGCAGCTCCCACAACACTCAAGAAGCTTGATACTGTCCAGGACAAAGCAGCACGCTTGATTAGCACCACATTCACAAACATTCACTCCCTCCACCTGATGCACAGTAGCAGCAGTGTGTACCATCTACAAGATGCACTGCAGGAATTCACCAAGGCTCCTTCAGCAGCATCTTCCAAACCCACGACCACTACCATCTAAAAGAACATGGGCAGCAGATAATTGGGAATAACACCAACCGGAACTTCCCCTTCAAGTCACTCACCATCCTGACTTAGAAATATATCGTCATTCCTTCACCGTCGCCGGGTCAAAACCCTGGAATTCCCTTCCTAACAGCACTGTGGGTGTACCTACACCACATGGACTGCAGCAGTTCAAAAAAGCAGCTCACTACCACCTTCTCAAGGGCAACTAGGGGTGGACAATAAATGCTGGCCCAGCCAGTGAAGCCCACATCGCCCATGAATGAATAAAAAAAAACTACACCGCAGTCTCCCTACACATTTGCATCATCACTAAGACCACCTATTTCCACCTCAACATCGCCTAAACATTGCCTGACTCTGCCCATCTGCTGCTGAAACCTTCGTTCATGCCTTTCTTACCTCTAGAATTGACAATTCCAATGCAATCCTGGCTGGTCTCCTACATTTTACCCTCCGTAAACTCAAGGCCAACCAAATTTCTGCTGCCTGTGTCTTACCTCGCACCACTCCTGTTAACCTATCACCTCTGCGTATGCTAACCTACAGTGGTTCCGATTAAGCAACACCTTGAATTTAAAATTCTCATCATTTCAAATCCCTCCATAGCCTCATATCTCTCGATCTCTGTCACCTTCTTTACCCTTAGAGACATCTGTGCTCATCTACTTCTGGCCTCTTGAGCATCTCCAATCTTAACAGCTCCACCATTGGTGACCAGTCCTTTAGTTCTAGGGTTGCCAAACGTCCAGAATTGGCCTGGAGTCTCCAGGAATTGAAGGTCAATCTGCAAGACACTATTGTGTGCAATCCTGGAGTAAAATCATTGGGACATTAAAAAAGATTGATTTTTAATTTTCTTTGAAATTTCTCCTTACTAGATATAAAAAATATTGAACATAGGGGGAAAAAGGCTGTTTAGCTGCATTATCCAAATGGCTAATGAGTCCTTTTGCTTTCCGATTGGCATAGGAAGCCAGTGCATCACAAGGGTGGGTGTGTCGGCCGGAAAATGGGAGCAAGTCATGTGATGAAGCTTCCAGGTATACATTAATTACAGTTGGCAACCCTATTCAGTTTCCCTAAGCCCTAAGCTCTGGAATTCCCTCCCTATACCTCTCTGCTTTACTTTCCTCCTTTAAGATGCCCCTTAAAACCTACCTCTTTGACCGAGCTTTTGGTCATCTGAACGAACATGTCCTTACTTGGCTCGTGTCATATTTTGCTTGATAATGCTCCTGTGAAACACCTTGGCATGTTTTATTATGTTAAAGGTGCTGTTGATGCCAGGTTCTCCAACCGGTTTTAATCTCACTGTTTCTTACAATGATTTGAATCAAATGAGTGGCCATTTCAGATGGCAGTTAACAGTCAGCCACATTGCTGTGGGTCTGGAGTCTGGGTGGAGGCAGATTTCCATCCGTGAAGGTCTTTCGTGAACCAGATGCGTTTTCGGGATAATCCAGTAGTTTCATGATCACCTTTACTGATATTAGCCTTTTAATTCCAGATTTATTTCATCAACTGAACTAAATTCCCCAGTTTCCCAGGGATTTGAACTCAGATCTCTGTATCATTAGTGCAGGCTTCTGGATTACTAATCCATTAACAAAGCAGACAAATGAGACCTTAATTTAATGGTTCATCCATAAACAAAAACATTATGGTAAAAGTATGGCAAAAATAAGCACATAAATAAGGACTGGGTGCTAAACAAGATTTGAACATACTATAATTAGCAGCTCTTGTGCGGCATTGCTTAATGGGAGTTATAAGAAAATCTGTCTTATTCCAAGCTCCACTCTGGCCCCTTAGCAGAGTGTTCACTACTTAGACATTTTATGTGAGCCTGAGACCGCACCTACAAATGGTCAACCAACTCAAACATCTGCCACTGAAAGCTGTGGTCACCTCCTAACATCACTATTCCAATGCTCTCATGGCCAACATCCTGACACTCTGCCTTCTACAAACTTCAGCTCATCCAAGAACTCTGCAGCCAGTATGCTATCCTACATCAAGTACTACCCCTCCATCACACTGTCCCCCTTTCCAGTCCTCCAATTTCAAATTCTTTTCTCTATGTGTAAGTACCTTCAAGCCTTTCCCCTTCCTGCTTTTATAACATCCTCCAGCCTAACAATTCTCCCGTTCAGATAATCTATGCCTCCAATCTGGCCTTTTTTACAGCCTTTACCACCCTTCCACCATTCGTGACCATGCCTTCAAATGCCTAAACGCCGTGCTCTGGAATTTGCTCCCTAAACCTCTTCATCTCATCACCTCCCTTTCATCCTTTAAGATCTTCCTTAAAACAGACATCTTTGAGAAGCTTTTGGGCACCTATCATTTGGTTCAATTACCATTTGTTTTGATTACACCTTGGATGTTTTCCCATGTTAGAAATATTGTTCTAACAACAGGGGTGTTATGTCATACAATTCACAATGTAATATTAGGGCAAATGATTTTCTGGGAAACTTCCTTACTTTGATTAACACATTCCAGAGTGACCAACCCTCCCTTATTTTAAGGGATTGTCCTGAATCTGAGTCCAGTGTTCTGGGCTGCGTGGCACTAGGATGCTGTTTGTCCCGTAATTGAGACTTTTAAATTTTGAGAATGTGCAGTACATGCTCTCCACCTGTTGGCACGCTCTCACAGCTCTGACAGCACCCCACTCCACTCCACTCTCTCAGCTCCAGCTGCAACCCCAATCCCCTTAAAGGAGGGGGAAGCTGGAGAGATTTAGGGAGGGTAAAAGCAAAATTTCCAGCGGATGCGGAGAGGAACACAGTTAACGTTTCGAGTCCGTATGACTCTTCAACAGAACTAAGGAAAAAGAGAAAAGAGGTGAAATATAAGCTGGTTTAAGGGGGGTGGGACATGTAGAGCTGGATAGAGGGCCAGTGATAGGTGGAGATAGCCAAAAGATGTCATAGACAAAAGGACAAAGAGGTGTTGAAGGTGGTGATATTATCTAAGGAATGTGCTAATAGGTGACATTAAGGGTAGAAAGCAGGATGAGCAAGGTACAGACAGCCCTAGTGGGGGTGGGGTGGGGGGAAGGGATCAAAATAGGCTAAAAGGTAGAGATAAAACAATGGATGGAAATACATTTTAAAATAATGGAAATAGGTGGTAAAAGAAAAATATATATAAATTATTGGAAAAGGGGGAATCGGAAAGGGGGTGGGGATGTAGGAGAGAGTTCATGATCTAAAATTGTTGAACTCAATATTCAGTCCGGAAGGCTGTAAAGTGCCTAGTTGGAAGATAAGGTGCTGTTCCTCCAGTTTGCGTTGAGCTACACTGGAACATTGCAGCAGGCCAAGGACAGACATGTGGGCATAAGAGCAGGGTGAAGTGTTGAAATGGCAAGCAACAGGGAAGTTTAGGTCATGCTTGCGGACAGACCGAAGGTGTTCTGCAAAGCGGTCACCCAGTCTGCATTTAGTCTCTCCAATGTAGAGGAAACCACATTGGGAGCAGCGAATGCAGTAGACTAAATTGAGGGAAGTGCAAGTGAAATGCTGCTTCACTTGAAAGGAGTGTTTGGGCCCTTGGACGGTGAGGAGGTGGGAAGTAAAGGGGCAGGTGTTGCACCTTCTGCGGTTGCATGGGAAGGTGCCGTGGGAGGGGATTGAGGTGTAGGGAGTGATGGAGGAGTGGATCAGGGTGTCCCGGAAGGAACGATTCCTGCGGAATGCCGCCGTGAGGGGTGAAGGGAAGATGTGTTTGGTGGTGGCATCATGCTGGAGTTGGCAGAAATGGCGGAGGTTGGTCCTTTGAAAGCGGAGGCTGGTGGGGTGATAAATGAGGATAAGGGGGAACCTATCATGGTTCTGGGAGGGAGAGGAAGGTGTGAGGGCGGATGCGCCGGAGATGGGCCGGACACGGTTGAGGGCCCTTTCAACCACTGTGGGTGGAAAACCTCGGTTAAGGAAGAAGGAAGACATGTCAGAGGAACTGTTTTTGAAAGTGGCATATCAGAACAGTTGCGACGGAGGCGAAGGAACTGAGAGAATGGGATGGAGTCCTTACAGGAAGCAGGGTGTGAGGAGCTGTAGTCGAGGTAGCTGTGGGAGTCAGTAGGCTTGTAATGAATATTGGTGGACAGTCTATCACCAGAAATTGAGACAGAGAGGTCAAGGAAGGGAAGGGAAGTGTCAGAGATGGACCATGTGAAAATTATGAAGGGGTGGAAATTGGAAGCAAAATTAATAAATTTTTCCAGGTTCAGACGAGAGCATGAAGCAACACCGAAGCAATCATCGATGTACCGGAGAAAGAGTTGTGGGAGGGGGCCGGAGTAGGACTGGAACAAGGAATGTTCCACATACCCCATAAAGAGACAGGCATAACCGAGGCCCATGAGGGTACCCATAGTCACACATTTATTTGGAGGAAGTGAGAGGAGTTTAAGGAGAAATTGTTCAGTGAGAGAATAAGTTCAGCCAGACGGAGGAGAGAGTAGTGGTGGATGGGGATTGTTCGAGCCTCTGTTCGAGGAAGAAGCGGAGAGCCCTCAGACCATCCCGGTGGGGGATGGAGGTGTAGAGGGATTGGACGTCCATGGTGAAGAGGAGGCGGTTCGGGCCAGGGAACTGGAAATTGTTGATATGATGTAGGGTGTCAGAGGAATCACGGATGTAGGTGGGAAGGGACTGGACAAAGGGAGAGAGAATGGAGTCAAGATAGCAAGAAATGAGCTCTGTGGGGCAGGAACAGGCTGACACGATCGGTCTGCCGGGACAGTCCTGTTTGTGGATTTTGGGTAGGAGGTAGAAGCGGGCCGTCCAAGGTTGGGAGACTATCAGGTTGGAAGCTGTGGAAGGAAGATCTCCAGAGGAGATGAGGTCAGTAATAGTCCTGGAAACAATGGCTTGATGTTCAGTGGTGGGGTCATGGTCCAGGGGGAGGTAGGAGGAAGTGTCTGCAAGTTGACGCTCAGCCTCTGCGAGATAGAGGTCAGTGCGCCAGACAACAACAGCACCACCCTTGTCAGCAGGTTTGATGACAATGTCGGGGTTGGACCTGAGAGAACAGAGTGCAGCAAGTTCAGAGAGAGACAGGTTAGAGTGGGTGAGAGGAGCAGAGAAATTGAGACGACTGATGTCACGCCGACAGTTCTCAATGAAAAGATCAAGAGAAGGTAAGAATCCAGAGGGAGGGGTCCAGGTGGAGGGAGAATATTGGAGGTGGGTTAAAGGATCCGTTGAACGGGGAGAGGACTCCTGCCCAAAGAAGTGAGCACGGAGACGAAGGCGGCGGAAGAAGAGTTCAGCATCGTGCCGAGCCCGAAATTCATTGAGATGAGGGCGTAAGTGTATGAAACTAAGTCCTTTGCTGAGCACTAGACATTCAGCATCAGAGAGGGGAAGGTCAGGGGCTATGGTAATTACACGGCCGGGGCTGGAATTGGAAGATGGGATGGGGACAGATGGACGGGCAGGAGTGGAGGGTCCTGGATGGGCATTAGTGTCGATGAGTTGTTGGAGCTTGCATTCCTTTGCACCTGAAAGAAAGAGACAAAGTTTCTTGTTGAGGCATCGGATGAGATGAAGAATAAAATGAAACAGGGGGCACGGGCAGCTTAGAAATAGGGTGCGTCGGTGCTGCTGGAGGGAGAGGTCGAGTGTGTTCATATGGCGGTGCACGGCACTGAGTGTGGATCTCAGGATGTGACGAGAACAGCAGTCCGAGGAGCATTGTTTGTCCCGGAGATACCTGTAATCCTGGGTGGGTTCGAAACATAGGGGATGGAACTTCAGTTGAAATCCACATGGGGTAAGTCGGAGACAGAGACAGTCACTGAGGAAGGAAATATGGCTGTGAAAGCAAGTTTTAGTACACCTTGTCAAACACCAGGAGAGAAATGGAAAGCAATGAAGGTGATCAAGGCAAAAGAGAGAGACGGAAATCCTGTCGGAGAGAAGAGCAATACTTCTTCAAGGTAGGCATTCCTTGAAGAAAAGTGGCAGTTAATTAAACACTAAGATAAAAGCAAAAAACTGCGGATGCTGGAAATCCAAAACAAAAATACCTGGAAAAACTCAGCATCTGTGGAGAGGAACACAGTTAACGTCGAGTCCTTATGACTCTTCAACAGAACTAAGGAAAAATAGAAGAGAGGTGAAATATAAGCTGGTTTAAGCGGGGGTGGGACAAGTAGAGCTGGATAGAGGGCCAGTGATCGGTGGAGATAACCAAAAGATGTCATAGACAAAAGGACAAAGAGGTGTTGAAGGTGGTGATATTATCTAAGGAATGTGCTAATAGGTGACATTAAGGGTAGAAAGCAGGACGAGCAAGGTACAGATAGCCCTAGTGGGGGTGGGGTGGGGAGAAGGGATCGAAATAGGCTAAAAGATTTAGGGAGGGAATTGCAAAGTTTAGGGCCTAGACAGCTGTGAGCACAACTGCCAATGATGGTGCAATGAAGACAGGGATTGCGCAAGAGGCCAGGGGGAGCACAGAAAACAGTAGCAAATCAACAAGATTTGACATGTGGAGCTTACAGGAAATGATCATTAGATTCAAAATTTTACCTGTATTACTTCTAGATTTCCTGTAGGGTTGCTTATCGTGAATAAGACTTATTATTTTATAACAGTCAGGGCAGATAGCCCATTTACAGGATGACAGAGGAACAGACTTAAAATAAGTGAGTAAGATAAATTGTACTTTTATTAATGGGTTTAACATCTTTATTTATGAATTGGTGATTGAATTTCACAGCTGTCTATTATTCTGTGAAAAGAACAAAAGTGGCTTTTTACATATAAGTCCTTATTTAATGTTTCTTTCTATGTTGAAAGCTAAGAATACAACAATAAGTGCCAATTGGAAGAAGATACCTGGTATTTACAGCAAAATGTGTTTTCTTGCTATTTTGCATTTAGTCAGAGACAATTCAGCCAGTTGATTTAATCAACTTAATAGATTGGAAATTTAATTTCAGTTACTTATATAAATATCTGAGTGAAAAGCTATAATCATGAATGGTGACCACTGAAGCTACCAGGCTGTCACAGAAACCCATCTGATTCACGAATATCCTTTAAGGAAGGAAATCTGCCAACCTTAACCCAGTCTGGGCCTATAATGTGACTCCAGACGCACAACTATGTGGCTGGCTCTTAACTACTCTTTGCAAAGGCTAAGCAAGCTACTCACTGTGTGGGGTGGACAATAGATGCTGGTCCTGCCAGCAACGCCTATAAGGCCATAAGACATAGGAGCAGAAGTAGATCATTTGGCCCATCGAGTCTGCTCCACCATTCAACGAGATCATGACTGATCTGATAATCCTCAACTCCACTTTCCTGCCTTTTCCCCATAACCCTTGATTCCCTTACTGATTAAAAATCTATCTCAGCCATGAACATGCTTAACGACCCAGTTTCTACAGCCTCTGCAGTAAAAAATTCGACAGATTAACTACCCTCAGAGAAGAAATTCCTCCTCATCTCTGTTTTAAATGGGCGACCCCTTACTCTCAGATTATGCCCTCTGGTCCTCGACCCTCCCGCAAGGGGAAACAACCTCTCACCATCTACCCTGTCAAGCACCCTAACAATCTTATTGTGTTTCACTAAGGTCCCCTCTCATTCTTCCAAACTCCAATGAGTACAGGCCCAACCTACTCAATCTCTCCTCATAAAAAAATCCCTCCATATCCGGAAGCAACCTAGTGAACCTTCTCTGGATTGCCTCCAATACCAGTATATCTTACCTTAGGTAAGGGGACCAGAACTGTTCACAGTATTCTAGGTGTGGTCCAACTAGTGCCTTGTAGACTTTTAGCAAGACTTCCCTATTTTTATACTCCATTCCCTTTGAATTAATGGCCAACATTCAATTTGCCTTCCCTATTACCTGTTGAACTTGTGTGTTAGCTTTTTGGGGTTCATGCACAAGGACTCCCAAATCCCTCTGTGCTGCAGCCTTCTGCAGTCTTTCTCCATTTAAATAATATTCAGCTTCTCCATTCTGCCTGCCAAGGTGCAAAACCTCACATTTTCCCACAGTATATTCCATCTGCCACTTTTCTGCCCATTCACTTAACCTGTCTATATCCCTCTGTAGACTCCTTGCGTTATCTTCACCACTTGCCTTCCCACCTATTTGTATCATCTGCAAATTTGGCAATAGTACATTCGCTTCCCTCACCTAAATCATTAATATATATTGTAAATAATTGAGGCCCCAGCACTGATCCCTATGGCACTCCACTAGTTACAGGTTGCCATCCCAAAAATGCCCCCCTTATCCCAACTCTGTCTTCTATTAGTTAGCCAATCCTCTAACCATGCTAATGTATTTCCCCCCAACACCATGGGCTCTTATCTTATTAAGTAGCCTTATGTACTGTACCTTATCGAATGCCTTTTGGAAAGCCAAATATATTACATCTACTGGTTCCCCTTTATCTATCCTGCTAGTTACCTCTTCAAAGAATTCTAATAAGTTTGTCAGGCATGATTTCCCCTTCATGAAGCCATGCTGACTCTGCTTGATTAGATTATGTAATTCTAAATGTTCTGCTATTACTTCCTTTATAATAGACTCTAACATTTTCCCAATGACAGGTGTTAAGCTAACTAGCCTATAATTATATGTTTTTGTCTCCCTCCCTTTTTAAATAAGGATGTTAAATTGGTAGTTTTCCAATCCTCTGGGACTTTTCCAGAATCTAATGATTCTTGGAAGATTACTACCAGTGCATCCACTATCTCTGTAGCTACTTCCTTTAATATCCTAGGATGCAACCCATCAGGTCCAGGGGACTTATCGGCCTTTAGCCCCATTAGTTTCCCTAGTACTTTTTCTCTAGTGATAGTTATTGTATTTATTTCCTCCCCGTCTTTTGCCCCTTGATTATTTAGTATTAGAATGTTATTAGTGTCTTCTACTGTGAAGACTGAAGCAAAGTATTTATTCAACTCCTTTGCTATTTCCTGGTTCCCCATTATTTCCCCAGCCTTATTCTATAAGAGGCCTATGTTCACTTTGGTCTCTCTCTTCCTTTTTATATATCTGAGGAAGCTCTTACTGTCAGTTTTTATATTTCTTGCTAGTTTACCCTCTTTTCTCCCTTTTTTTTTGGTCATCTTTTGTTGGTTTTTAATACTTTCTCAATCCTCTGGCTTACCACTAATCTTTGCCACATTGTATGGCTTTTCTTTTAATTTGATACTATCCTTAACTTCCTTGGTTAACCATGGTTAGTTTATCCCCTTCCTTGAATCCTTCTTCCTCACTGGGATATATCTTTGTTGTGAGTCATGAACTATTTTCTTAAATGTCTGCCATTGTTCATCAACCATTTTTTTCTGCTAAAATCCGATCCCAGTCCACTCCAGCCAACTCTACCCTCATTCCTTTGTACTTACCCTTATTTAAGTTTAGCACAGTTATTTCCGACCCAGGTTTCTCACTCTCAAACTGAATGCTAAATTCTACCATATTATTGTCACTGTTTCCTAGGGTATCTTTTACTCTGAGATCAACATCTGAAGGAAAAAGGTCAACAGCAAAAGATGAAGATCAACAGCAAATAAAAGTAAATTTTCCCAATTGATTCTTTTCCTATTGATTCTTGATTTCCTGGACCGGATTTCCCAGACAAAAGACTTGATGAGAGACTTTTTTTGTTGTTTATTCAGAAAATTGGAATGTGCATTGAAATCACCAAACTTTTTTACACTGTGGACTGGATTTTACGCTTCCCTACCGACAGGTTTGAAGGGGAGGGGGGCTCGTTCAGACATCCCGCTGTCTACCCGCCCACCCTTGCCCCCTCCACAATTGTACCAGAAGTGGGGGTTGTGTCAGGTAGCCTGGCTGCCAGTGGGCCCATTAAGGCCCTTGAGTGGGCAATTAATTAATCCACTGAAATTTAACTGGTGGCAAGAGAGGCTCACGCCAAGCCCCCAGCCCAGCAATTCACCTGCGTGGGCTGGTGGTGGGCACAGGAGGGTTCCTCCTTAACAGGCCACCTGGGCCCATTGGAGGGCACCCCCAAGGTTTTACATTCCCACCCCACTAGGTTGCCAGACCCCACATGACCTCACAAAACCCAGACTCCTGCATCCGCCCCTCACTTCACCAGGGCCTGCCAGCATGGCACCCATTGACACTTAGCCAAATCCCGACCAAATACCACACACCCCTGCCCTGAAGTTCTGGAGAACTGCTGGCTTCTGACTGGCCAGGAGCTCTCTGCGGCAGGACTTCCTGATCAAGAAAGGCAGAAGTTCTGCCTCAAATCTATTAAAGGTCAATTAGGCATTAAATGGCTGTGGGGCAGCCGATGTTACTTTCAGCAGGCTCCCCTGTGACTTTTTAGCTGGAAGAGCACAGGAATCTGGCACCTCGTATAATTCAGCCCTATGACTGGGCTTTCAGAAGGACTTCCAGTTTATATACACATTTCAAGCACCAGTTTATATGCACCCTTCCAGTACTGTATTAAATTGAGGAGAAAGTGGCAGCTTTAATTGCTTTCTGTGTATTCTAGTCCATCAAGGTGACATACGTCGACACAGATATATTTTGGGCATTCAGTCCCCTGGGATAGACAGAGAGTGACACTAATGCATTCTGAAAGTCTGCTATTTGATTGAGCCTCTTCATTCAAGGACTTGGGGAAAACTGAAGGGAAATGTTTATGCAGGCATTTCAAATATAAAATATTCAACATGTTTACTAATTTACGTATGAACTTTTTAATGTGTTTATGTTATAAACCTTACTTTTAATAGTACATCATGTTACTTACTTTTGACAGAATTTGCAAAAATATTTTGACTGACTTCATTTATTCTTCTTCTGTGCCTTGCTAGCTGTTGTATTAATAGCTGTCTACTCACTGCTAATTGTGTATTAGTAGTTTCCATCTCCTTGTACTTGATTGGTGGCTTTCATTCCTGCTCAGCAATTGGTGCCTACCTTTCGCCTTGTGATTTACTGCTGATTTATGAATATGAAATTTAGCCCAATCAGGTACAAGAGTGACAGAATGCATGCATGTGTGATAAAATGTGTTACTTGAAATTTGACATGTGCTAGAAGACCATGGTACACGATTCAATGCAATATGTTAATAGACATATCTGAGAGGGTAAACAAGAGGGTAGAGTTTCCGCTTGTTTATGCTAGCAATATTAGCGCAATCCAGGTAAAATCATCCAAACTAGTGAAAAAGATCAGTGAATTTTAAACACGAGTGAGATACACCCCAAAAAGTTCATGCTTTCACAATCTTTTATACTTGTTTTAAGATTTTAAGTTTCAATTCGTTCCAGAGCAGGGTCCATCCACAAAACTGCTCATGCCAGCGCCCACCCCAACCCCCACAAACCCTGGCTGAAATTCCAAATTTCTAGCCGATTGCGCTGATTCCAGAAGGTTCTTCAAATTGCATTCATTTTCTTAGGCGCACAGGCATTGATAGGCAAGTTTTAAAAAGCTTTTCATACCAAAAAATATTTAATGGACGAAGAAACTGACTAGTGCAAATGAAACTATCAAAAGGTTCAATGTCGTCTTTAAAGTCATTTTCAGTGATTTAACACAGGCTACTCACCGAGGGAGGACTAGACACTTACTAAAAATTGCTTACTTTTGATGATAAACCCATCTTCAGTTGTAGTAATAAAATTGCATTAGGTTACCACTCTTACATACAGCAAGGAATAGTTTTTAAATTGAAATGGGAAAATAAACAATTTGCTCTATTACCTGTCCGAATGCACATTGAAGATTTTACATTTGTGACTGTGAAAATGAATTTTATCAGCAACTTTAGTAGCTCAATCAAGGGACATTTCAAATGTATTTTGCATATTCATAGAAACATAGAAAACAGGAGCAGGAGTAGGCCATTCAGCCCTTCGAGCCTGCTCTGCCATTCATTATGATCATGGCTGATCATCCAACTTGATAGCTTGCTCCCGCTTTCTCCCCATATCCCTTGATCCCTTTTGCCCCAAGAGCTATATCTAACTCCTTCTTGAAAACATAAAATGTTTTGGCCTCAACCACTTTCTGTGGTAGCGAATTCCACAGGCTCACCACTCTCTGGGTGAAGAAATTTCTCCTCATCTCAGTCCTAAATGGTCTACCCCGTATCCTCAGACTGTGACCCCTGGTTCTGGACTCCCCCACCATCAGGAACATCCTTCCTGCATCCACCCTCTCTAGTCCTGTTAGAATTTTATAGGTTTCTATGAGATCCCCCCTCATTCTTCTGAATTCCAGTGAATATAATCCGAACTGACTCAATGTCTCCTCATATGTCAGTCCCGCCATATGTCAATCCCACCATCCCAGGAATCAGTCGGGTAAACCTTCGCTGCACTCCCTCTATAGCAAGAACATTCTGACTCAGATGAGGAGACCAAAACTGCACACAATATTCCAGGTGTGGTCTCACCAAGGCCCTGTATAACTGCAGCAAGACATCCCTGCTCCTGCACTCGAATCCTCTTGCTATGAAGGCCAACATACTATTAGCCTTCTTTACCACCTGCTGCACCTGCATGCTTACCTTCAGCGACTGGTATACGAGGACACCCAGGTCTCGTTGCACATTCCCCTCCCTCAATTTATAGTCATTCAGATAATCTGCCTTCCTGTTTTTGCTACCAAAGTGGATAACCTCACATTTATCCACATTATACTGCATCTGCCATGCATTTGCCCACTCACTCAGCTTATCCAAATCACACTGAAGAATCTCTGCATCCTCCTCACAGCTCACCCAGCTTTGTGTCATATGCAAATTTGGAGATATTACAGTTAGTTCCCTCATCTAAATCACTAATATACATTGTGAATAGCTAGAATTCCCAAATGCTCCTGAAGCAAAAACTCTACCCTATTTATGTTATTAACTATAATTTATATTCATGTTCTAATTTGAAATATTTGAAGTCTGAGAAAATCCAAATGTGACGTTTGGTTTCAGAACGGCTAACTACCAATATTCTCCCTTATTACAAAATCCTAGAATTGTTACAGTGCAGAAGGAGGCCATTTGGCCCACTGTGTCTGCAGCAGCTCTCCAAAAGAGCACTGTGACTCAGTGCCTTTTCCCCATAACCCTGCACATTGTTTCTATTTAAATCATCATCTAATGCCCTATTGAATGCCTAGATTGAACCTGCCTCCACCACACTTCCAGGCAGTGCATTCCAGACCTGAATCATTAGCTTCTTTCGCAAATCACTAAATCTGTTCCCCCCTCCCCCCCCCACATTCTCGATTCTTTTACAAGTGGGAACTTGTTTCTCCCTATCTACTCTGTCCAGCCCCCTCATGATTTTGAACGCCTCTACCAAATCTTCTCTTAACCTTCTCCTCGCCAAGGAGAACAGTCCCAACTTTTCCAATCTATCTTCATAACTGAAGTTTCTCATCCCCGGAACCAGTTTTGTAAACCTCTTCTGCACTCTCTCTAATGCGTTCACATCTTTCCTAAAGTGTGGCACCCAGAACTGTACACAATACTCCAGATGAGATGTAACTAATGTCCTATACAAGTTCAACATAACCTCCTTGCTCTTGTACTCTATGCCCATATTAATAAAGCCTAGGATACTGTATGCTTTATCAACTGATCTCTCTACCTGTCCTGCCACCTTTAATGACTTATGCACATATACACGCAGGTCCCTCTGCTCCTGCACACCCTTTAGAGTTGTACCCCTTATTTTATATTGTCTCTCCATGTTCGTCCTACCAAAATGAATCAATTTCACGTTCCAATCCAAAATTCTCAAATCGTAAGCAGTAACAGTTGGCAACAGAAACAGCTAATTTTAAATAATGGCATATTCAGCTTACTTACCAGTTCCGTATTTCCCAGTTGTTTGATGTTTCTGAGATTCAGTGGCTAATGATAACAAGATTGAAACAAATTACATGCATGTTAATTTATATTTTTAATATGAAGTGTTTCTGAATCATGGCAGTAAACCTCTGAAATATTCTCATAACAAACTACAGATATTTCAGTTGCAATATTTAATACATAAAAAAAGAAACTCAATGCACCAGGCAATGGCGAGGCTATGCAGTCCATCCTGGTTCTCAAAGGGGAGACTCCATAGGCAATACCTTCTGAGGTGGTGACATAGCTGAGGTTTTTGTTGCAAGTACACCGTTGTGGACACAAAATTATTTCCAAAACAAATTCAAAGGAACAAATAATAATACAGCTTTCACTGGTAATAATTACCAGAACATCAACCGTTTGCTACAACAACTCATATTTATCTAATGTTTTAATGCAATAAAATGTCCCAAGGCACATCCTTAATGCAATTATCTCTCATAAAAGGTGCCACAACAGAGATGGAATGTGTGTATTCTTTTTAGATATTCATTCTCAGGAGGTGGATGCCACTGGCAAGGTGGATTTTATTGCTTGAGAAGATGGTGGTGGACCTTATAATTGAACTGCTGCAGCCCGTGTGGTGAAGGTGCTCTACCAATACTGTTATGGTGGGGGAGGGAGAGAAATTCCAGGATTTTGACCCAGCGACAATGATGGAATGATGATATATGACCAACGAAGGATGGCGTATGGCTTGGAGGGGAACTTGGAGGTGGTGATTTTACATGTGCCTGATGCCCTTGTCCTTTGAGGTAGTGGAGGCCATGGATTCTGGAAGAGCTGCCAAAGAAGCACTGGCAAGTTGCTGCACTGCATCCTGTAAATGGTACACACTACAGTCAGGGTGCACAGGTAGTGGAGGGTGTGGATATTTAAGGTGGCAGTTGAGCTGCTGATCATGTGGACTCCTTTGTCCTGGATGGTGTTCAGGTGCTTGGGTGTTGTTGCAGCTGCACTAACAGGCAAGTGGAGAGTATTTTATCACGCTTAAGGTTTAAAAAGCATTCAAAAGCTCAAGTACTTTTTAAACGATCCTGGTACTAAGCATCCACTCTACTCCAAAAACATGTATTTTAATGTCAGTTATTTTGAAAAGTATTTCATCATTCCTTTGTAACATATAGGCACGTGGTGAAAATAAACTGCAGGTGATATTTTTGGCAAGTAGAAAGAGAAAATAAATTGCTGAGGAAATGGAATGGTTTTTATTCTCTCATGACCAAGCATAACTCGATCATACTGTTGTGCTGAAGTAGATCAATTCTCATGTGGTATAAAAAAATGATATATATTTTAAAACATATTCCACGACAAAATTTTATGAAAACTGTATTTTGAATGTTGTAATAAGGTCCTGGCTATTGTAAATGTCTTAATACATGACATAAGACATAAAATGGAAATATCAGGAGCAATACTGCAGAACCTTCTAATAAAAAAGCATATGCCTTATAATGGAGAAGTGAAAAATATTCTTCACCAGTGTTACTTCTTTGATGAAGTAACAGAGAGAGGTGTTGCGCATGTTTCAAGAAGAGCTTTCAAAGGGGTAGTTGATAAAATATCTCACAACAGACTTATTTAGAAGATAGAAGCACATGATGTTAATGAGATGGTATGTAGTTGGCCAAGGGATTTTTCTGCCTGAAAAGATGTATTCACTGAGATCCCCAAGAGGTCAGCATTAGGACCATTGTTTTTCTTGTTATATGTAATTGACCTGGACTTGGGTAAAGGGAGTACAATGTTGAAGTTTGTACAACTGGCAACATAATAAATAATGAGCAGGATAGTAGCAGACTTCAGGAGGACATAGGTCATAGGTGAAATGGGCAGAAGCATTGCAGATGCAATTTAATGCAGGTAAATGTGAAGTGACACACTTTGGGAGAAACCATATGGAGAAGCAGTATATTCTAACTGGTACTATTTTGTGGGGTTGCAAGACCAGAGGCCTGGGGAGTACATTTACAAATCTTTGAAGGATTTGCAGAGAAAGTCCAAAAGACAGTTAAGAAATGCATGGGATAATTGCCTTTATAAAAAGGGTATTGAATACAAAAACAAGTCAGTCACGCTAAATCTGTACTAATGAATGGTTAGGCCTCAGCTGGAATATTGTGTACAATTCTGGACACCAGACTTTAGGATGGACGTAAGGATCTTGGAGAGAGTACAGAGAAGGTTTGCCAGGAATAAGAGCTTTCAGTTATGTGGTTAAATTGGAGAAGCTGGGACTGTTCTTACAGTAGAGAAGATTCAAGGGAGGCCTACCAGAGGTATTCAAAATTATGAGGGAGAAACTGTTTCCTCTAAAAAATGAGTCAGTAACCAGAGGTCACAGATTTAATAAGTGGTAAAAGAATTAGAATGGAAATGAGGAGAAATTATTTCACTCAGAAGGTTGTTGTGATCTGGAACATGCTACCTGAAAGACTGCAAATAGGAACTTTCAAAAGGCAACTGGGCTTGCACTTGAAGAGAGATAATTTGCAGAATGTGGAACAAAAAGCTGAGGCATGGGCCTAAGTTGAGATAGCTCTTTCAAAGAGCCAATGCAAGAATGGCAGGCGATAGAATCTTACAACACATAAGAAAATCTATGAATCTAATCACAAGGAACATACTTCAGCTGTATAAAAGTACATTAGTTAACAAAAATTCTATTGACCTCAATGGAAGGAGGAGTTGATTGGCATGTAAAGCAAGCTGTTAATTCACTGCTGCCTGTTTGTGCAATTGGAGATATGAAATTTCACCCCTATAGTGTTTGAAATATATTCTCATGCTCAAGTTTTACTCTGGGCTATTTTCAGCAAGTTTACACTATGTATCTTTTAGTACTAAAAGTAAATTAACAAGTTGGAATAAAAAGGCTACCTTTGGATTAATTAAACTCAATGTTTATACCGTGTGGCTTGATATAGGAAATTCTTATATTAAATATAACTTCAATTGCATAAATGGGCTTGAAGTCAGCGCGACACAACTCCAACTATTCTTAAAATAGGATTTGCAAACTCTGTTATGCAATTCTATCAGTTTAATTGTGCTTGGAATATATGCTGCATAAGCCTAGTTGGTTAAAACGACTTCTGATTAACGCAATCCAAACGGAACGCTGATGAAAGGTCACCGACCTAAAGCATTAATTCTACTTGTCTCTTCTTAGATGCTGCCTGAACTGCAGTGTGTTTCCAACACTTTCTGTTCTTATGCCAATCATATTTAAATGCACTTTCAATCTATACAACAACAAATTGCATTTGTGTAGATCCTTTACTGCACTAAAACATCCAAAGGTACTTCACAAGAGCATTATAAAGCAAAACCTGGCACTGAGCCACATGTGGCAATAAGGCAGAAGGCTAAAAGGTTGGTCAAAGAGGTAAGAGAGTCTTAAAGGAGGAAACAGAGGTAGAGGAAAAGCAAAATACTGCGGATGCTGGCGGTCTGAAATAAAAACAGAAAATGCTAGAAAAATTCAGCAGTTCTGGCAGCATCTGTGGAGAAAGAAACAGAGTAAATGTTTCAAATCCAATAGTCCAATCAGTTCTGAAGAAAAGTCATATTGGACTTGAAATGTTAACTCTGTTTCTCTCTCGACCAATGCTGCCAGACCTGCTGCGTTTTTACAGCACCTTGCTTTTATTAGAGGTAGAGAGCTGGAAAGGGTTAGGGAGGGAACTCAAGAGTTTAGGGCCCATAGGCTGAAGGCTGCTTTACCATTCGTGGAGCAATTAAAATCAGGCATACTCAAGAGGGCAGAATTAGATGGTCACAGATATCTCAGAGGGTTGTGCGGCTAGTGGAGATTTCAGAGACAGGGTGGGATGACTTGAAAAGAAAAAAATGATAATTTTGAAATCAAGGCTTGACTGCAATCCCATTTAGCTCACCAAGCACAGGAATGATGAGTAAACTTTGGGCAAATAGGCCATGGACAGCAGAGTTTAGGATGACCTCTAGTTTAAAGAGAGTATAATGTGGTACGCCAGCCAGGAGCTGATTAGAATAGTCAAGTCCAGAGTTTAAAAAGGCATGGCTAAGGGTTTCAGTAGCAGAGTAACTGAGACAGGGTCAGGGTCAGAGATGTTACAGAGGTGGAATTAGATGGTCTGGTTCAATTATGGTGTTGATGGTGCAATTATGAAGTTGGAAGCTCAACTCAGGTGGAATGTTGCTAACAGTCCTTTTGAGCCTCAGACAGTTGCCAAATTTTTAGTGGGCACTGAAGACAATGGCTTCAGCCTTTCCAATGTTTCATTGGCAGAAATTTCTCTTCATCTAGTACTGATGCTGGATAAGCAGTCTGATGATTTAACGACAATGAAGGAGTCAAGAGAGGTGGTGGTGAGGCACAGCAGGGTGTTGTCAGTGTACATGTGAAAATTCACACTGTGATTTCAGATGATGTTGCCAAGGGGCAGCATGTAGATGAGAAATGGGGGGTGGCAAGGAAAGATCCTTGGGGGACACCAGGAATAACAGTGCAGGAAAGGCAAGAGAAGCCATTGCAAGTGATTCAAAAACAGAAAATGCTGGAAAAACTCAGCAGGTCTAACAGCTTCTGGAGAAGAGCCATATGGACTCAAAACATTAACTCTGTTTTTCTCTCCACAGATGCTATTAGGCCTGCTGAGTTTTTCCAGCATTTTCTGTTTTTGTTTCAGATTTCCTACATCAGCAGTATTTTGCTTTTACCATTGCAAGTGATTCTCTACCCAGAAGGAAAAACGAGTTCAAAATTGTGAAATCACAGTAAAAATCAGTAATACTGGCACCAATAATCCTGGAGTTCCATTTTAAGGAATATAAGACTAATTCAGGCAAGTTTTACTGGTACCCTTCATTTCCATGGGGGTTTTTTTTCCCCTTTTGGATACGATTAGCTAAATAATAATAATCAGGTGGTTGCTCTTACTTTTGAAATACATTTACAGTTAACCATACATTTTCTACTGAACCTAAATCTCACTCCTACCATTCCCTATGCATCCCCTAAATACACTTCTGGGGTTTGTAGTTTCTGATGGCGACACTCAGGAGAAGCAGCTGCAAAATAACGCATGCGCATTTGGTTAAACAGCCTCTGCTGACAGTTCGTAACCGTTTGACAAACTTTGAGTTCCGGCGTCTTTAACGTCTAACTCTTATGAAAGAATTACGTATAAAACAATACCATCAGTTACCAAAATAAGAAAGGACAAATCTGTACCTTCTCTTCCTAAACGGAAGATAAACTCATCGCTTTAACAATGTCAACCGCACGCTCTCTCAAAGACACTGTTGGTACGCAGCGGGGGAGGGTAAGGGGAGGGGGAGCCAATCAGAAATAAGCTATTATGTGTTTCTGGCCTTAATGGTGAGGAACGGTGTCCCTGATTGGATGGCACTCCGAAGGTCGCTGTTGATTGGTGGTCGCTTGCCACGCTTCCGTATTAACCGCGCCCCCCCTTTGTCTTTTATCCATGGTGCAACACGGCCGCTGGCCGTGGGAAGATGGCGGTGTGTGCCAGCACGAGTTTCCAGCGGAGGGCGCGGAGCCAACGGGCATTAGCGCGTGGGACCCGGCCGTCGCTGCGTAACGGGCAGCTGCTGCTCTCAACTGGGGTGCCGTCCCTCGACTACATCATAGGTCAGTGCGCCCGACTCCAGCAAACCCACCAAACCAAAGGCGAAGATGGAGGGTGATTGTAAACACAAGAACCTTCAACCGCCCCGGCCAACCTGGTGGATAGAGGCACAGCAACTTCACTCACAGCATAACCGAGCAAGGCAATTCAGCCCATCTTAATTCATCCTACTAGGCCATGGAGGTTTGCCAAACCTCCAGGAATTTAATTTTTATAGCATCTTTTACTACCACCAGACGTTTCAAAGTGCTCGGCATTTAATGAAGTACTTTTGAAGTGTAGTCACTCTTGTAGGAAAAGCAGCAACCGATTTGTGCTCAGCAAGCTCCCACAAGCAGCAATGAGATAACATTAACATGCGTATTCTATTTTGTGATGTTGATTGAGGGATAAGTATTAACCTGGACATCAGGTATAACTCCTCTGCCCTTTGAAGTAGTTCAATCGTTTGTGCCACTGGGAGGGCAAACAGGGCCTTTTTAAAAATTCATTCATGGAATGTGGGTGTTGTAGGCAAGGTCAGCCAGCATATGTTGCCCATCCCTACTTGCTACAACTGAGTGGCTTGCTAGGCCATTTGAGGGGGCAGTTAAGAGTCACATGTGGGCCAGACTGGGTAAGGATGGCAGATTTCCCTCCCTAAAGCAGGAAGAATCATACAGACTCCAAATGCTTTTTCTGTTTTTATTCATTCTGTAAAGGGCATTAGGGAACCAGATGGGTTTTATGGCAATCGACAATAGTTTCATGGCCACTGTTCCTGAGTCCAGCTCCAATTCCAGTCTCTTTGTTAATTTAATTCATTGAATTTAAATTCTACCAGCTGCCATGGTGCAACAGCCTTGGCCTCTGTTTTACTAGTCCAGTGGCATTACCACTACACCACTACCTCCCTGTGATGTCTCATGGGAAAGAAGGCACCTCTGGCAGTGCAGCACTCCCTTAGTACTGGAGTGCCTGCCTTGATTTTTTTTAATGCTCAAGTCTTGGAATGGGACTTAAATCTGCAATTTTCTGACTCTTGAGGTGAGCGCATTACCATTGCAAGGTTGTTTGGTGTCTCACTAAGAGGTCTGGAGGCTTATGTGGTTGAACATAGACTGTTCATTGTTAACACAATTATATGCATATCTCTTAAGGGATAGCCCTACCTATCATTATGCTGACTTTCAAACTCTTTCTACACCACTCTGCATCATGTCTACTGTTGTGTGTGTCTCTACATCATTGTGGGCGGTACAGTTTTCTAGTCCCACTTTAACCCTTGCTGCGCTGAACAACCTTTTTCAACACCTCCCCACAAGTATTTACCCAACATATTAACAGTGTAGTCTTTCTTTACATCCTGCCCCTTCTCCCCTCCTCCAGTCTCTGACATTACAAATGCAGATGGTCTGGAAGCTTTATGACTCTTCCAGATCTCATTCCCTTCCCATTGGAAGGAGTAGTAGTTTCAGTTGCTTTGGGCTGACTGTCTTGGTTTGGAAATTGTAGTACTTGGTGTTTCAAATATTTGGGTTTCAACAATTGGTTTGCTCCTTGCACTCTTTAGTGTTATGCTTTTCTTTGTTGACAATTCGTCCTTTTTGATCGGATAGCATTGTCTTATCCCGTTCCTTTTGGAGGAAATTTTTGCTCCATTTGTTCAGAGTGGACTCAGGTTTTCTTTTGTGGTGGGGACTGCCATGTTCTTCCTGGAAGTTGACATTTCAAAAATGGGACCTTCATTTCCACTTGTTTCACAATTTCAGCCAAATATTTGTTTACTCTTATTTTCCTGTACTTTTTTCAAGCTTTTCAATCTTTTCATTAAGTTCAGCCACTACCCTGGTGAGTTCAGTTGTCTTTGTTTCTGAGTTATCTGTAGAATCCTTATACAAGCTTAACATCTTCATCGGGCATTCAGTTCCTTTTGGAGTTTTTCTTCCATGGTCCCTGACTGCTCCTTAGAGCTTTCCAATTCACTCATTAGATTCTTTATCTGTTTCTTAGAATTTTCATTGTCTGCTTTTGAAGTCTGGAATTGCTCTTCCAAACCACACATCTCATTTTTTCATGTTCTTCATGTTGGATCGAAGTTCAGGAATTTTGGTGTTTCACGATGAAGTTCCAACATTTCATCAGTTTTGGTTTTTAATTCTGCATTCAACCAACTTCTGATTCATCAGTAATTCCTTCAAGCTCACATTTTGTAATTTTACTTCTGCTAGCTGTTTCTGAAACTCTTCAAGCTCCTTTGTGAGAGCTTCTACTTTCTCTTTCCACTGTTAACTTTTTCTTGACATTCTAGGTTCTTGATTTTCATTTCAGCCATGTCATTTTTCAACAACTCATTTGTTCTCAGTAAGTTTAAAGCATCCAGTACTTTTCCTCCTAGTTCCTTGATCTTCAGCGTCGGTTTTACATTTCCGGATTTTATTTCTGTTTTTTCTTTCTCTGCCTGCAGCAGAGCTTCATCCTTGTCCTTCATTTTTGGTTTCACTGTTGGCTAGGTCTGTCTCCGGTAAAGTCTTAGCATGATTACAGGACGGAAACAAGTTATGTGGCTTCATTATCTGCTTGCAGCTTGGAAAGCTCTACAGATTTTCTTTTCAATGCCTCCTCTTTTCCATTCAGCTGATTCTTCAGCTCTTCAGCCTCTTTCTTGTACCTCTTGGCTTCCTCCTGGAATATCGAACATTGCTGACTCTTCTCTGCCAACTGGTTCTTCAGTTCGCTCAGAATGACAAATTCATTTTGCTTCTCTTCATAATTTTCCAGAGGAATAAACTTTGACCTGAGGGATACTTGTAGCATGAGAAGGTCCTTCAACAGGTTAGACTTTTCTTTGCGAAGCTCAATTGCTTCATATTGATTTGAGTTTTCTTGTAATTCAACAGAATCTGCTCGACTTTGTTTTGCTGTTTTTCCATTCTGTTGTTCAAGATGGTCTTCATTTCTGCATGCTGCTGAAGGGTTATGTGCTCTATTTGCATTCGATCTTAAAGAATAATTAGCTTTTCTTTCAACTGTTTATTTCCTTGTTGACCTCATGCTGCACTTTAGTTTACTGCTTTGCTGCTGCTGGTAGTTCCAATGCAGCTTTTTCTGAAGTAGTATTCAATATCTATTTTAGCTCCATGTCTTTCCATGGGCATGAATTGATTCCTCAGAGGCTTTCAGGGCAGCGATTTCTTTGAGTACCTTTTCTGCCTGCTGTTGTGCCTAGCTGTACTTCTGGTTGAGTTCTTCCAATTCGTCTTTGATACAAACATTTTCTTGTGGAATAGCTTCATTTTCCTTTTGCAGGTTTTGTTGTTTGAGTTACGTCAGATAACTTTCCTTCATTCACAGCCATCTGCTCTCTCTGCACTGCCACCTGCTGTTGCAGTATGAGCACTCTCAGCATTTAGAAAAAGCTTTATAAGCTTTTCAGCTGCTTCTCACCCTCTATCCTCTGCACTGAACGCTTTGACTCATGCACTTCATTGCACTGACAAGGTCTGTGACCACCTTGTGTTTTGCTTGAGTATTGTCTTCCTTACTGCGGGGTCTCCTTTTCCTTTTGCCACTCTATTGGGTGTGTTTCAGACTTTTTTAAAGGTCTGCACTCTTCACCACTTGGAGTTTAAAATTATTGTCAAAAACTTTTAATATCTCACCTAATGTGATTGACGATTCACCCATACCTTGTCTTATGATTACATTGTTGGCAAATTTACCAAGTAAGTACAAGAATGTATTAACTTGCACTTCCTCCGATTTCCTACTGCCTGCCGTTTTAAAAACTTTTTTCATTCATTCGGGCTCAGTTGCCACTTGGTATGGAGTCAACTTTGCACGTCTATAATCTGACTCCCAATTTTGCATCTCATTTGGCCCTTGCATGAACTCATTGGTCTGGTAGTTTTAATTGATGCCCCTTGGCTGTTTTTAAGAGCAGGAGAGTAGGCTTAATTTTTTTCTTTCAAAATGGCACAGCTGCAGCAGTTCTCTCTTCCTGTGCTTGTCGGGTTTCTGCAGGCTCCTGCTGCGATCACGGGCCTGATTCTTTAAACAAATCAAATTTGCAGGAAATCTTCAAACAAGTCTTTGGGCCAGGTGCTTTGTTTTTTAAGCTTGAAAACCTGATAACGCATTAGGATCTGGCTGCCATTTTAAAAACCTTTTTCATTCCTTCAAGCTCAGCTGCCACATGGTATGGCACCAACTTTGGACTCAGCTGCAGCATTCTTCCAGCCACCCTGGTTAAACACTCAGCATGTTCTACCTGATTAGTGCCCTGGTTATTTTTAAAAGGAAAGTTCAGCCTTTTCATGAACTTTGCTCACCCTTTGTGATCTGGTTAAGTCCTTTAAACTCTGTTTGATCAGGTTTGGCAGTGGTCATCTTTGTGCTCTGTCCTTTAGCTGCATCATGGATTTTTCTTCTGCTCTTCACCCTCCACGTCTGCAATGGAGCTTCTTGTTAGGTGATCTCCAGCTGTGTCTTTGGTTCAGGTGCACTTCACTCAGGTCAGGCTACAGTTTCTTTAGTTTTTGTAGCCTTGAGATTCTGGGTTCCTTCTCCAGCTTCTTTGAGGTTATGACTTTGTTCATTAGCTGCCTTGGGATTTCAGGGTCTGTCCCACCGCTGCCACCATGTTGAAAGGTTGTTCAGTATCTCACTAAGTGGTCTGGAGGCTTGTGTGATTGAGCATAAACTGTTTATTGCCGTGTGCACAACCATATACGTATCTCCAAGCTATAGCCTTATCTAGGTGCTACCATTATGCTGACTTCTCTCAGACTCTCCCTCTGCCACCTGTCTACTGTCATGTGTGCCTCTACATCATACTCTGGGTGGTACTGTTCTTCAGTCCCACATTAACCCTTAAATGCCGAACACCCTTACACCACAGTTACCAACTGAGTCAGCTGGCACCTGTGAGGAAAAGCTATAAGGAGCATTAAAAATAGATTAAATTTGCTTGAACACTTTTTTCTGTTGGTTACAAATATGAGAATGCTTCCAGGGATGAGGGACTTCAGTTATGTGGATAGATTGGAGAAGCGTGCGTTGTTCTTTGAGAAAAGACGATTGAGAGGAGTTTGATAGAGGTGTTCAGAATCACAGGGCATCTAGACAGAATAGATAGGGAGAAATTGGCCACATTGGCTGAAGGATTGAGATTTTAAGTGATTGACAAAAGAACCAGTGGTGGCATGAGGAAAGAAAGCTTTGCACAATGGGTACGACCTGGAATATATTGGCTGAAAGGGTGGTAGAGACTGTTTTATCGTGACTTCAATAAGGGAATTGGATAGCCACCTCAGGGGAAAGAGATTGCAGGAGACGTGCAGGGAGGAATGGGACTGGCTAGATTGCTCTTGCAGAGAGACCGCGTAGGCCAAATGGTTACAGCACAGGTAAAGGACATTCTATCATTCTATTCTATGAAATATTGGAGATGAGGGTTGGGGAAAGGCTATTTGACCAGTTGGAGGTGGGGGATGATGTGTTGAAACCTCTGGAATATATCCAATTAGAGTTGGCAATCTTAATCTAGAAAGACCCTACAGTTCCTCCTTCCTGACACTCCTTTCCATTGCCACGTTGTACAGAGAGTTTATTATAAATGGATGCTTGTATTTTTTTTTTAAATCATTCATGGGATGTGGGCACTGCTGGCTAGGCCAGCATTTATTGCCCACCTCTAATTGCCCTTGAGAAGGTGGTGGCGAACTGCCTTCTTGAGCCACTGCAGTCTGTGGTGTAGGTACACTCCTCAGTGCTTTTAGAAAGAGAGTTCCAGGAGTTTAACCCAAGCACAGTGAAGGAACAGCAATATACTTTCGAGTCAGGATGGTGTGTGGCTTGGAGGGGAACTTCCTTGTGCTGTTCCCATGCATCTGCTGCCCTTGACCTTCCAGGTGGTAGAGATCGCAGGTTTGGAAGGTGCTGTTGAAGGACCTTGGTGAATTGCTGCAGTGCATCTTGTAGATGGTACATGCTACGTCCACTGTGTGTCGATGGTGGAGGAGTGAATGTTTAAAATGGTGGATAGGGTGCCAATCAAGTGGGCTGCTTTGTCCTGGATGGTGTCAAGCTTCTTGTGTTGGAGCTGCATTCATCTAGGCAAGTGGAAATCACACTCCTGATTTGATGGTGAACAGGCCTAGGGGAGTCAGGAAGTGAGTTACTCACTGCAGAATTTCCAGCCTCTAACCTGCTCTTTGTAGCCACAGTATTTATATCACAGAATCACACAATGCAGAAGAGGCCCTTTATGGCTAGTCCAGTTCTATTTCTGGTCAATGGTAACCCCCAGGATGTTAAATTTATGACTTAAATGGTAAGAGCGAGGTCAGGAATAATGGACCAGAACCTTTGAGAAGTGACCATCACAGTTGGGTTGCTACTCTGCTCCTTTTTACTTACCTTTAGTAGGGAGCTGCCCGTTTCTCGCCCAATTTTCTGTCTCCGGGCCTGGTGAGAAAACTGTAGTGCAGTGGGTTCCTGAGGCTTCAGTGCAGTGCAGCAGTGTTGGGGGAAGTTACAGAATAGTTACCCAGGGAATGTTAGAAGGATTAAAACCACTTCTAATTTCTAGTTAACTATAGTGCTGACCCACAGCTCCTGATACCCTCCTAACCCCCTGACTACTCGTAGGGTTTTAAATTGGAGTATAGGATGGTTCCCAGTGCAGGGTAACTGCCCATCGGAAGTTTCAACTTCCCAGGTAATTGCCATTCAATCCTTGTGTGGGCCTTCTGGGTGGAGGGTGGTTCCTTCAGCACACCTTCTGAGGTACCTCTTGGGTACAACCCCCTGGAGATTGGAAGTTCTGGGCCTATGCGTTTTAAAGTGGGGACTGAGTCTGGCCTTATGACATGACCATCTTCAGCCCATGTCATCTGAAGGTTACAATTTATCCTATCCTTGCAGTGCTGCAGAGGATTGACTTGTAATTCTAAGTTTACACCTCCTTTCTTTGTGGGAAAACCTACATTGCTCCAGTATTTCTGGAAGTACTGTAGCATGGTGGTTATGTAATCCAGCAGACCTGGACTAATAATCCAGAAACGTGAGTTCAAATCTCACCATGACAATTTCTGATATTGAATTAAATAAGTTTGTTATAAAAAGCTAATATCAGTAATGGTGACGGTGAAGCTAATGGCTTATTGTAAAAAGCCCTTTCACTAATGTCCTTTTGGGGAAGAAAACCTGCTGTCCTTACCTAGCCTGGTCTGCATGTGGTTTTAGACCCACAGCAATGTGGTTGATTTTTATCTGCCTTCTGAAATACATAGACCACTCAGTTTTATCAAACTGTGACAAAAATAATTATAAGAATTGGCCTGTAGGTGTTCAGTAAGGTAGTTCACCATCATCATCTTATGGATGAACAATAAATGCTAGCTTTGCCAACAACATCCACATCCTGTGAATGGATAAATAGGAAAAAAACAGACCCTTGACACAATCGATCAGAATGTCTCCCTTATTTTTGGATGACCAGAACTGAACCCTCAGAAAAATCACCAGGCCTGATTGTTGGTTTTGCCTTGTATGTAGGGAGACAGCTTTTATGAAGGAGGTGGGGAAGCAGGAAGGGAGTGGGATTAACTGGATGCTTCTCACACCCTCTTGAGAAGAAAACCTGATGTTGCTATCCAATTTAGTTCTAAATGTATGAATTGTTTTGAAGTATATCTCTTAGAAGTAAATATATTGGACAGAGATTTTACAGAGGAATTCTAAATCTTTGTCCCATGGGATGTTTTCTTGATTTTAAATAAGCAGCGAAGCCTTCCCCTGCCCAAACATTCATTGCTTCTGCAGTCACTCTCACTTCTTTTGATCTTCTAAATGTCATACCAAATGTTTCCCCACTGTTAACTGTTTAGATATCTAATGGGTTTTAAAGTAAATTTGTCCAACATTCTGGACTGGAGAAATTTATTAAATACTTTTTTTAATACCAGTTTTGCCACTTTAACATATCTCAAAGTACTGTAAGCAGTGAATTACTTTGAAGTCCAAACTGTGTATTTAGGTATTTAGCAGACAGTGGAACTTAGCTTTGCAAACTTCAATCCATGGAACTGAGTGACAACCTGTTAGCAGTGTTTTTTAAAATTGCAATTCATTTTAAACATTTAGACCTGTGGGTACTTTTCAATGAGGCTACAATCAAATAATCACTTTTAAAATCCATCTATGATGGACATTCAAAATGAATGACATTTGACATCTCTTTCTCCTCCTAGTCTTAGCATTCATGTGCTGATGCACATTAGCACATGACCCAAAGTTGTGGTAATTTTAAAAGATATTGTTTACCTTAAAATCCAGTAGCAGGGCTTTTTTTATTATGTAAACATGGTGCAACAGTGTAGTTTTCACTGGAGTTGTCATTGAGTCACTTGCTTGTCACTCACCCTCCTCAAAAAGCAAAAGATCCTGTTTAAACTAGGCATGAGCAGGGAATTTATAAAACTGCTTCGTATACTGAAAGACTTGGTTATTATCCAAACTTTTTATCCAAAATGATTTCTCTTGTTGGGAAGTAGAGAGAGTTTAAGTGGGTTGTGTTATTTGTTGGTGTTAGAAATGAGTTTTAGCTTTAATGTTTAAGTTTGATTTGTATTTCTGTATGTGTGTTGAGAGAGGGTCAAGTCGAGTTTTGGTTTCACTTTGGAGGGTGCCTTCATTTCTAATGAGAGTTTATGACTGTAAGAGAAGTTAGGCAAACGTAAGAGTGGAGAGGCTGGGCATTTGCCTGACGCAAAAAAGGGTCCGGAGAGGCAGGTCCCTCCCACAGACACACACAAGAATCTAGAAACAGCCGTTTTTGAGTTCAATTTTGAAGATAGCTGCCAGGCAGAAGCAACCTTGAAGGGGCAGATAGCCAATCCCAAGCTAAAGTTGGTTGAAAGTAGCTGCCAGAGAGAAACTGGAGCAAAGGGAACAGACAACAAGTCCCAAGCTAAAGAAGAAAGTCCCCAAGAATGCAGTGGAGTGGAACAGGAGAAAGTCCCAAGCAGACCTTCTAGTCAAAGGAGGGACAGGAACCTGGAAAAGGCCGTAAGTGAAGCTAAGAGTGAGGGGCATAGAAAGACTCCAAGTTTCAAGCTTAAAGCTCCAAGCTGCAGGAAGCAGAATCAAAGCGATATAAAGGCTTGAGAAGTCAGAAGGTCCAAAGAGGCAACTGAAGGCCTGTAACTCTTTGCTATGGGCATATGAAGCAGTGGTGTACTGTTAATAGCTGAACCAGAGAGAGAGTGAGTGTGTGGAGGATAGCTTGAACACATGTGGTAACCCAGGGGAGAGGAACATGAGATTTTGAAACCCTGGAGGTAACCCCTTGTGGAAGGCGTCTGAGAGAAGGTGTTGGTTTGGGAGAAGATTCCAAAGTGAGTTCTTGGAGAGTGGAGACTGGAAACCCGAATGTGAAAGACGAAGTTCATTGTGACTGGCTCACGGTGTGACAAGTGTCTGGAGGGAGTTGCTGAGAGATCCATAGCACCTGGTTGAGGTCACATCTGTCACTTGGTTTCAGTATGGTGTGTCTGACCACAGGTCGCCTATTGGTTTATATGGACTGTGTACTTAATGTGGATTAGAGTATAAGAGAGCTTTTGTAACTTGTGTTGTCCTTACAATTCTGTATATATCTGTTGTAAGGTATAGTTGTGGGTGAAGGAGTATTGTAATATAGTTCACCTTTTGTTTAATAAATGTTTTATGCCTTTGTTAAAAGTTCATGAGCTGACTCTGGTGACTCTGTTCAGTAACCCCTCTCCACGTATCTAAACAAACAAAAATAAAAGTTGAGATCTAACAAGCTGTGTTCCACCCTGGGGTCAGGCTTGTCCAGGGGTAACCTCAGCTGGGGACCATAACACTCTATATATTTAATGTTTCTCCTATTTTCTAAGTGGCCCATAATGCTAATCCAACAAAACTTGTTAATGACTTGCTTATAAAATTATTTGCGAACATACATATTTTTGCTTGGAAAATGATAATATAAATTTCAATTCATGTAAGCCAACCTCTGGAATAAAGCAATGAGGCAATATCGTCAGAAAGTTGCTAAATTAGGCCTGAAACAGCAAATTGGACTTGATGGAAATGAGAGGCCGATAGACAAAGTATCATGTGCTGTGAATTAATATTGCATTTTGTTGTGCTTAATGCTGTGCATCCATTTTAAATTAACACCAGGAACCAGCAAAATAATCTGAATTTTCCCTCTTGTTTTGCTGGGAGGGTTTTAAAAATTAATTTTGTGTGAAGATGTTGACTGGTGTTTTATGTTTGCTTTTATGTACTGAACTCTCTGTATTAAAATAGCGTATTTTCCAGATAAAAATGGCAGGAAATACTTAATTCAGATGAACAAATGTCTGTTGCATTGTTTGCAGCCCTAATCTTGGAGCAGGAGCTTGTAACAACTCAATCGCAGAACATAGGACCCCTGCGATGTTTGAGTTTCATTGTTTTCTTCTGAAGTGAAAGAACTTGCCTAGGAAATCAGCTGACGTGTTGGTTCCAATGTTGAACAAGCTTGTGTAGGCAACTCAAATATCTGTGTGGGGCAGTATGTTATATCTTTGACATCGACATGGATTGCTCCCCTTACTCCCAACAGAAGTATGGTGGCTCCGAAGAGTGTCTTAGCCTGAGACAATGGGGAGGAGCTGGCAGCGAATGGGAGGCAGGCTGTGCCTGAAGGACTGGGGAAGTTGGTGGGAAGAAAGCTCTGCAGGTAGTGAAAAGGAACAGGTGGACGGCAAAGTTGAGTTGGCCATGGGTTTGAGTGCCCAGTGTCACAGGACACACATACAGCTAGGAAGTGAGCTATTTTATGGCATTCGTTTTTTTTTGTTAATCTGGAGCTAAATGAAGAGCCTGAAGGCAAAGTTGATAGGTAACTGTCATGGTACATTTATTTTTAATGTTGAAATTGAATTGCTTTATGTTAACTATGACCATTAAGGCAATATGTTTACTTAAACCTGGAGATGCTGTCCAAGCCTAAATTTTCATGCAATTTTGTATAGACCCAACATTTTGTATGAGTTAGGACACGGACAGCAGACTTTTCGATGACTTCAGGTTTACAGAGGTAAATGTGGGAGGCCAGCCAAGAGTAGAATAGTCAAGCCAGGATATAATAAAGGCATAAATGAGGGTTTCAGCAGCAGAAGAGTTGAGGTAGGGGTGTAGATGGGTAATTTTTTATATATATATATTCATTTTTGGGATTTGTACATCACTGGGAAGGCCAGCATTTATTGCCCTTGAGAAGCTGGAATTAGGACAGTGATGGCATGGATATGTGGTTGCAAGCTCATTTTGGGGTCAGATATGGCACTAAGGTTGCGAACAGTCTGGTTCCCCATTTTGACAGTTGCCAGAGAGACGAGTAGAATTGGTGGTGAGGGAGTTTGTGGCAGGGACCAAGGACAATAGTCTTGGCAGTATTTAATTGGAAATTTCTGCTCCCCCAGTGCTGGACAACAGATAAATCTGATAATTTAGACAGTGGAGGCTTGAGAGAGTTAGTGGTGGGATAGAGCTGGGTGTTGTTAGCATGTGTGTGAAAACTGACATGTTTTCAGATGATATCGGCACAGCATGTAGTTGAGAAAAAGGAGTCCAAGGATAGACCCTTGAGGACACCAGAGATAACTGCAGGAATGGAAAGCGAAGTCATTAATGGTGATTCTCTAGCTCTAATTAGATGAAAATGAAACTAGGCAAGTACAACCCCACCTGTTTGGATGACAGTGGAGAGGTTTTGGAGGAGAATAGTATGGTCAGCTGTGTTAAAGGCTGCAGGCAGGTCGAGGAGAGATAGTTTGCCTTTGTCACAGCCACATAGGTTGCTATTTGTGACGTTGACAAACCCGTTTTGGTGCTATTGCAGAGCAGAAAGCTGATTGAAGGGATTCAAACTTGGAGTTCCAGGAAAATTAGCAGAAGCTTGGGAGGTGAACAAACATTCAAGGACTTTGGAGAGGAAAGGGAGGTTGGAGATGTGGCAGTAGTTCGCAAGGACAAGTGATAAAAATAGGGCTTGAAGATACAGATAAACTAAGTTGATATTGGTAGGTTAGAGTAAATGTTCAAGATCTATATTTCACACAGAATTTTTTTATAGTCTTAGTTACTTAATCCTCTTAAAATGATTCATCGTTACCTATATCCTTTTCTGGTATGACCATCTCCCACTCTGGAAATGCAGCCCAAAATTGCAGTTGTATTTCTCTTTTGCTGGTTTGCTTTGTTCAAATTTTGTGGCCCTGTTGATTTGGATAACAATGTTCTTGGTGCTGTTGCTTCATTGGTGGATATCCCAAATTAGAAAAGTAAGATCTATTCGTATCTGTGCAGATCAACGTGAACGTGAATTTTCAACCACGTGAGCCTCAATGGTCAGTATCGCACAAAAACAAAAACCTTGAAATTTTCAGTTATACAGGGTACATTTAGCTATGTCAAACTTTTTAGAAAATGTGTGTCCTAGAGGTAATGAAGATTGGATAGTATTGGAGTCATTTTCCATTGATCCATCAACTCCACTGCTGCTTCAGTGACTTATAGTCAGTTCAGTTTTAAATAAAATGACTACACGATGAATGGTAGGACCCTGGGAAGTATCGAGGATCAGAGGTACCTTGGTGTGCATGTCCACCGGTCCCTTAAGGTCGTGGGACAGGTAGATAAGGTGGTTAAGAAGGCATATGTGATACTTGCCTTTTATTAGCCAAGGCATAGAATATAAGAGCAGGGAGGTTATGCTGGAACTGTATAAAACGCTGGTTAGGCCACAGCTAGAGAGTATTGCGTGCAGTTCTGGAATCCGCAATATAGGAAGAATGTGATTGCACTAGAGAGTGCAGTGGAGATTTACTAGGATGTTGCCTGGGCTGGAGAGTTTTAGTTCTGAGGAGAGGTTGGATAGACTGGGGTTATTTTCCTTGGAGCAGAGGAGATTGAGGGGGGACATGATTGAGGCGTATAAAATTGAGGGGTATAGATAGGGTAGACAGGAAGGTACTTTTCCTCTTGGTGGAGGGATCAATAATCGGGGGGCTTAGATTTAAGGTAAGGGGCAGGAGGTTTAGATGGGATGTGAAGAAGAATGTTTTCACCCAGAGGGTGGTGGGAATCTGGAACTCACTGCGTGAAAGGGTGGTAGAGGCAGAAACCCTCATAACATTTAAGAAGTATTTGGATGTGCACTTGCGATGCCATGACATACAAGGCTATGGGCCCAGTGCTGGAAAATGGGATTAGAATAATTAGATACTTGTTTGACTGGCGGAGACTCGATGGGCCGACGGGCCTTTTTTGTGATGTAGACCTCTATGACTTTTAAATGGAGGAACTTGGGCTTGGATATCCGGTCTGAGACCAATAGAGAATGACTAAATACTGATTCACCAACTTTCTTGAGGATGGTGAGCTCACCAAGTTGGATCAGGTGTTTCTCTAGGGTTCAGAAGTGAGGAAGTTGCAGGAAGTGGAATGTGATTCATCAGCAACATCACAATGGTACATTATATTTTGGTGATTGGAAGGAGTTGAAACTTTGTATCATTTGTAACTCTTTCAGGACTTTCCATGTTTCCTGTGTGTATAAGTGGCAAAAGCCAAGCATAGAACAGGGGAGGATCTTCTACCATGTTCGAATAACTTCACAGGTTTATTTTGGATTCTAAATCTCTTCAGATATCCTAAGTTTGAGATGATTATTTGAGGAGGAACAGGGCTTTTGTAATATCTTAACTGACCAATTAACATCTATAATGGATGGAAAGAGTTTTGGGGGATTGCAAGCAGAATTCCCTTTCCACCCCTAGCAATGCAAAATCATGATTTGTGTGGTACCTTTTGTTCTCTGAATTAATTTTTTTGAATTGTCAAATGTCCTTTCTTCAGTTGCCTTTGTGTTCTTGAGGTTCTGTGCTAGCACTGCTGCTTCCCAATACTTCAGTGTAATTTCATAAACTGTATAGCCAATATAAATAAACTTGCTGGATTTGCTAAGGCCAGTGGCTTGGAATATTTGTTTGTAATTTTACTGGATCTTCATAGTCACTGACTTGAGGGAATCTGACAAGTTTGTAGTGCTGTCTGCCTTGGAAAAATTAGCACCGTACAAGAGAAAATATCAAAGGAGTTTTATTACTGTGCATAGGCCTTGATGACCTCTGTGCATCTCCTCAAGAATGCATACTGAGAAAGTGCCAGACACTGAAAGTAACTTTTTTTTGTATTCTTTCACAGGATGTGGGCATCACTGGCTAAGCCAGCATTTGTTGCCCGTCTCTAATTGCCCTTGGGAAGATGGTGGTAAGCTGCCGTCTTGAACTGCTGAAGTCCATGTGGTTTAGGTATACCCAAAATGCTGTTTGGGAGGGAGTTCCATGATTTTGACCCAGCAACAATGAAAAACTAGCAATATAGGAAGGAATTTTCTGTGCCCGCTGGTGTCAGGCATGTTCGGTGGCAAGAGCAGACAATGTGGTGAGAGCGCCAAAAATCGGTTTCATGACGTCTTGAAACCAGTTTGCGATCGTCTGCTCAGACCGTCAATGGCCGGCCGCTTTTCTGGACATCGGGAACCTCATTGCAATACGTGTGCATGTCATTATAAGGCCAGCCCAACAGAATAATTCCCCTACGCTGGATCGTCCGCCCATATCGGTGTGATTGCACGCTGATGTGTTTCACAACAGCATACATAAGGCCTGCACTTGGCAGGCTGCACTTTGGAGGGAACTCTGAGGTGAGTGCACAGTAACATTGCACAGTGCTCACGAGGGCTGCCTGTTGGACTTCAAGGTTGAGGTGACTTGTGGAGGGGTGGGTGGGGGGGTGGTAAGGGCTGCCCTGCGGTTGAGGCGACTTGATGGGTTTAAAAGTGGTGGGGGGCGGGGGGGGTGTTGGTGCAAGGGCTACCCTGCAGTTGAAGGTAGTGCACAAGCACATGCGAGCGGGGTGGCGGGGGAGGGATGCGGCCATGCATTCGGAAAACTTTGTATAAAGTGACCATTCCTCTGAAACTGAGACAGTTCAGATGCAGCCACATTGGCATGTGTGGAGTCGGGCCTCTAGCTTATCTGCCCACTTGAACAGCGCAGGGCATGAAAGTACCACCAAGTGCTCCAGCGCTTTTCACCGCTTGGGCACAGACTGCAAACTAATGAGCATTTTAGTGGACTGCCAAACAGTTGGACGACTGGGTATGTTTAGCTCCTTGCTAAAGCTGGCCATACGGCAGTCACTGGTGGAGGCGCTCACAGCCCCTTGCAAAGTCGTCATCCTGGTTTGGACCAGTCTCACCTATGGTTCAAGCAAACAGCGCAGCCTTGTCGCGTGGGTTAAGAGAATCCCTAAGAGAATCTCTGTTTGAGCGGAGAGCACAGCATACAGTCCAGTGGGCAAAACTGCTGGCAATCGGTAATAGGGGAAGTAGGGTGGCATTTCAGTCAACCGTGCAGCGCATTAAACTCTAGTCATCCAAGTGGTGGCCAGCACTTTCTGGGATGGGTTAAGGGGCGTTCAGACTTGAGAGGTTCTTAGAATATCCAGGCTAACCCACTTGTGTTTCTCTCTCGCCATGCAGGAGAAGTACATCAGGAGCATGGGGCCTGGTGAACTAGCTTCATGCTTCGTAGTGTACAGAAAGAGAACACGATGGAGAAGAGCCCAACTGAGGTGCCTGGCTGCACAGAGGGAGGGACAGCAACTTGGGAAGAAGGGGCGAGTGAGGCTCCCACACACCCTGCTAAATAGCCACAGCGAATCGGTGCTGTGCTAGACCTAGGGTCTGTGGTTGCTGTCTTTCATTCCTGCAGATGACCGAGAACCAGTGTGGCCGAAGACTGCGCATATCTGGCCGGTCACATCTACCAGTTTCTGCAGGATTTGGTGCCACATGGAGGGCATCCACATCCTGTGGCCGTAAAAGTGACCAGAAGAGCCTGGGAGTGGGAGTTTGGAGAGAGCTGGAAGGGAGAGGACCTGCATACGTCCAGAGGGGGAGGACTGCTCCTTTGATGGAGGTGGGTGCCTGGGGGAGGTTAAGAACTGTCCTTGGACTGTTTGGTTGTCTGCAGGGGGAGGAATAGAACACCTGAGCAGTGAGGGCTGTGAAAGACTGAACTTGGAGGGGAAGAAGACCCGCACCCCACTCTGCTCTCCCTTGCCTTGGCTGGGTTAGCTAGTACTGCCCAGAGCTAACTGCTTTCGAGGATATTCAACATCTTTTGTGAACTGTGCCTGGGCAGTGCAAGCTGGTGAGGTGAAGACTCCCCCTGCAGCGGAAGATTGGAGAATACACCATCACCCTGCAACCCCCCCCCCCCCACGCCATCCCAGAAACATGGAGGTGCCTGCCTGCCTATCCCACTCCCCATTTGCTTCGGACTATTTCTGTTTGTTTTTTGTTTTCTTTGCTTCCATCGGGGTGGGTGTAGTACAACCCCCCAATGGCGACAACATCTTTACTGGTGGCAGGGCCCGCTTGGGCTGCCTATGCAGGGGTGGTGGTCTCTTCAGCCCCTGCCAAAGGCCCCATCACCTTTTAAGTTGCTTACCCGCAAACTCGGGGGAGAGGGGGATGGAATGCTACACCCACCCCACCGTGACCATTGAGGCCTTACTGAAGGCTATGGCTGGGGTTGTCGGCCCCTCCACCATAGTCGCAGCCTCGAAGGTGTATGGAAAGGCAATGTTCTTTTTTGAAGGCAGAGCGGGTGATGCACCTCACCCTCACAAAAGGGGCGCGATGTTCTTGGCGGAGGACCCTCTAGACTACCCTTTATCCGGATGAGCTCCTCCTCCCCACCTTTATCATCTGGGGGAGGTCAGGTTGGGGGTGGCACCGATCCCGCTCAGCCTAAAAGATGTTGCCTTCGACATGTGTACTCCTGGCGCCAGCTTTTCGTTCGCCTGGCCCGGGAGTGTACAGAGGGGGGGCTTTGTTATTATCCTTGAGGGGGCTGCTTACCGTATCTCCTGGTCAGCGGATGGTGTGCTGTGCCATGCCTTTGAGGAGATGGGCATGTGAGGAAGAGCTGACCCGTCTCCAAGGCTGTAGCACCATCCAGGTGGCTGCAGCTGGCATCGTCGCTCCTCTTTTCTCCCGGCAGCAATGGGGCATGTGGCTCTCAGCCACCGTCGCCTTTGGCATATCCCCCAAGAGGAGACCATTGAGGGCCCCTCTGCCTTTGATCCTTGAGTGGGATCGAGGTGGAGGTGGAGCAGACTGGCAGCTCCGATCCAGCTCCCTTACTCAAAACAGGGAATGGGTTGGAAGCTGGTGGCAGCGAACTGGAGGAGGACAAGGTTTCGGTGGTGAGCACTGAGGACAAATTAAGAGTCATTGTCGGGTGAGCTGGTGGATCCCCTGGTGCTCCCCATCATTTCTCCCCTCATCCCTTTACAGGAGCTCCAGTAATTTTTAGCGGGCGGTCGCCGATATCGGTTCCAGCCAGCCTTGGACTGGTGGATTTCGACTGTATCCTTGAGGCTAGGGACCATCTCGGTACCCAGCACCATATGCTAGGTGTGAGTAAGTTGAGGGACCTGGTCGGACCCTTCGACTTAGTGGATGTCTAGCGACATCTCCATCCTGACTCCAGTGTTTTCACTTTCATGTCACCTGGAGTCGGAGCATCCAGCCTCGACGGCCTTTGTTTCCAAGGCATTTGTGTCATGCGTTCTGTCGGCTTCTGTGCAGCAGGTGCCATGCTCGGACCACCGTCTGGTGTGGGTGGAACTTGTTGCGTCCTGTGCTCGGACAGGGTCTGCGTCCTGGCACTTTAACAACCTGTTGCTGGAGGATGAGAGGTTCCCTGTTTCTGGGCTGCTGGAGAAGGAAGCGGGTCTGTCGAGTGCCTTTCTGCCTCCTCACTAGGAGAAGGCATTCGATAGGGCAGATCATGAATATTTATTCAGGACTCTGCGAGCATTTGGACTCGGGACGCATTTTGTCGCCCCGATCCAACTTCTGAACACTGCCACATTGTCTAGTTAAAGGCGCCCCTTCATTTTGGGAGAGGAGTGTGTCAGGGCTGCCCCTTGTCTGGCCAATTGTATTCCATCTGCATGGAGCTTTTCCTGCACCTCTTGTGGAAGAGGTTGTCGGGGTTGGTTCTACGTGGGCCGGGCATCGGAGTGGTCCTTTTGGCTTAGGTTGATGAAGTGCTCCTCGTGTTCACTGACCCAGCTGACCTGTGGAGGATGCGCGAGTGCCAGGAGGTCTGCTTTGCCGCGTCCTCTACCAGAATCACTGGGACTAGTATTCTGGACTCCTGCTCGGTCAGTGGCGGATGGACCCCCTACTCGAGGAGCTCAGACCTTTCACAAGGAGCAGGACCAGCCTCCTCTACCTGGGGGTGCACCCCTGCCCTGCTGAGGAATCCTGGTTAGCGAACTGGTAGGAGCTGGAGGCCAAAGTCACCACTCGCCTACACCACTGGACAGGACTGCTCCGAGTGCTGTCTTACCAGGGTCAAGTGCTGGTCATAAACCAGCTGATTGTCACCATGCTGTGGTACCAGCTGGTCACTTTGACCCTTCGCCTGGGTTTTGTCTCAAAAATCCAGTGAATGCTGATCGACTTCTTCTGGGACAAGCAGCTGCACTGGGTTGCTGCTGGGGTTATGAGCCTCCCACTTAGTGAGGGCGGTCAGGCGCTTGTGTGCCTACGCATCCAGGTGGCAACTTTCCACCTTCAGGCCCTGCAGCAAAATTTATGTCAAGCCCCCTCCGAGATGGTGTGCCCTGGCAACGTATTTCTTCTGCCAGGTGCGTGGCTGAATTCTGACGTGCAGCTCCTGTTTGTAGACCCGAGAGGCCTTCGCGGCTCCTTGCAGGCGTTGCCCGTCCTTTACCAGGACCTGATCAAAGTCTGGAACATGGTTGCCTAGCGATGCAGCTCTCCGCCATCAGGAGTAGCGGCTATCAGAGAGCCGCTGCTCAGGAACCTGCACCTCTGCCATTTTCAGTGGCTGGCAGAGAGGAGGGCTGTAGCTGCTGGGGTGACCAGGATTGGGGATGTGCTGGGTGGCAGAGGAGTGGGCTGGATGCTTCCACAGGAGTTGGCACATTGTGCATCGGTGGATGTCCAGCTGGCGACCAGTGCCATTCAAAACCTTTAGAATGGCTGTGCTCAGCCCCAACATCATACTGGGACTTGAGGTGACGCAGGCACGCGGCGGTCTTCCGTCCGAGCGTACCCCTGTTTGGATGGAATTCCATGTTGGCCCCAAGCCCCGAACCCTTCCTTGGTAGCTGGTACCCTGCAACCTGAGTCGCCTTGCGGAAGTGCCCTCCATGCCCTTTTGCACTGCAAGGAGAGGTTTCCTGCGTGGGCTGCTGCATACCCTTCAGTCCTTTGCCCTTGCTCGCCACCCGGACATGCCTGCCTTGTTGCCGTCCAGCAGCAGAGGCCTCCAGTGGGTGGGGTGGGGACTCTCTACACAGTTGTCCTCCCCCTTTTCATCGGGTACCTGGGGTGGAGTGTGTTGCACGCAGCAGTCCCATACAACCGTAGGATGTCAGTTCACGGACTCTCAAGATGCCTGTGTCTTTTGCATCCTTGTGGAGTCCGTGGACCATGCTTATATTGGTTGTTGTCAGCTGCACCCCCTTTTTAGTTATGAGAAGCTTTTTACTGTTGTTTTGTTTGCACTTCAGTCCCACACTCCTGATCTACAGGCACCTGGTGCAGAGGGGGGTGCAGGGAGGGAGGAGGACCTCTTCGTGAACCTGCTCCTGGGCCTGGTCAAGTTGGCCATTAACAGGTCCAGTAAGCAGGCGATCGAGGGGGTCGCCTCACCAGAGTGTCTGCCCCCTTCCGCGGCTGGGTATCCGTGGAGAGGAAGCACGAGGTGTCTGTGGCACCGTCGAGGCCTTCCATGCTCAGTGGGCACTGCGGGACTGGGGTCTTTTATCGGACCCCCCCCCCCCCCCAACCACCTCCCCAATCACAGTTTGATTTAATGTTGGTAAGTTCCCTTCAAGTTTTGTCTTTGTCCTTGCAGTTCCCCTTTTAAGGGGCTGCTTTTACTTTATCCCTGGTTTTGTTGATTAGTTTATCTGGTTTGACTCGAAAGAGCTACATCTTAAACTTCCTAACCCTGCAGCCACGCCTTGGTGTTCCCCAGACATCCGCAGCGAAGGTGGAGGCAGCCTGCTAACTGCTGCATCTTGTCTTTGATGACTTGGGCGTCCTCTGGAAGATCAAGACCTGGAGGGCCCCGGCCTGCTTTCAAGGTCCTGCTGTGTGGCAGTGGCACCCTCCTCGACCTCTGGAGCTGGAGTTGCTGAGGTCACAGCAAGAGGGCAAATGGATGGGCTGGACACTCCTGGAATCACCTGGGTGGATGGCCCCTGGTGTGCACCTGCTGATCCTCATCCCAATGGGTGCCCAAGAGCCCCTGGCTGACTCCTTGAGGAGAAGGGGAAGCTGGAGTGAGATCGAGCTGCTCTCCACCCACCTCGTGTACATACTATTGAAGGACAAGCGTGGCATCAATGATGGAGATCAGTCCATGCAGCAGTGCAGGGCCGATGTCCTGGACCAAGGTCTCCATGGCAGCCGCCATCCTACCAGTGTTGACCTCGGGGTGTTGGCATGGTGGCACTTTCACCTCAGCCTGGAGGTGGCCAAACTCCTCCTCCATGCCTTACAACCTGAGGAGTGCAGAAGATGTTCCTGAGCTTCCCTTTGCAGCTCCAGCAACTGAGACATGACCAAGTCCAGAGGCTCGTCATCTGACTCAGGCTCAGCAGATTTCTAGCCTCCAGCAGCCTTCAGAGTGCCGGAGACCTGGGGAAGCCCCTGCCGCCGCCAGCTGTGAATCATAAAGTGTGACATGCTCACCAGATTGTGATCCCGAGGCTACTGTAAAACTAGGTCCCAGCAGGTGTGTGTCTGTGCGAAGGTAGAGGGTGTGGGTGAGCACTGTTATGGTTCTTCAAGGAGGGTGCCTACAGATTTCTCTTGAGATTTCTTCGGGGCTTGATTGGAGGTGCTGGGTCATGGACTCTCCTGGCTGTTTCTCTGATGTGCCTGCCAAAGCAAGGAGAGATAATTAATACATGGCAGTGGCCTGTGAAGCAGGACACATCACTTACAGCATGGTTGTCTAATGGATGTTGCACTGCTGGATCCTCACTTGGTAGAGCGCCGCCAGCCTCGTCGTCAGCACAGGAATGGTCCAGATCCTCGTCGACCAGCTGCATGGCTCTGTTTTCAAAGTCCGTGAGGACCTTGATTTCAGGCATCCCTCCACCAGTCTGTGACCCCTCGTTCTTGATGTGTGCCAGCTTCTCCTGCATGAATACAGATGAGAAAGAGTGTAAGCAATATGTCTGCCAGGCCACATGATAAGTATGCCTGGCATGTGTGGGTGGTGTGTGGTTCCATGGACAGGATGAGGACAATGAAGGTGAGTGTGAGCGAGTGAATGGTGACGTCCCTTGAACTGGCAGCGAGTGATGGCCCTATGGATGTGTGATGGATTTGTGAGTGTTGAGTGATGAGAAGAGTGACTTACCCTGGCGGAATGGAAGAGATCATTCATCCTCTTGCGGCACTGGGTAGCTGTCGTCTTTTGCAGGGCATTGGCGCTGACCACTGCTGCCACCACCTCCCAAGCCGGATTGGTGATATTGCTGCCCATCCTGCGGCCAGCGTGGGAATAGAGGACATCACGACGGTCCTCCACAGCAGGCGCTTGAGGGGTGCATCATTAAACGTTTTTGCCTTTCGGGGCCTTTCCGCGCAGCAGTTGTTGCCTGGAAGCACTGAGGTGTGCACGCGGCTGCACTTTAAATATGGCACCCGGCGTGAGGAAGCAGTGACGTGATAATGTGGCAGGCAAATAAGAGCCTGCCCGCTATCAACGGTGTGTTTCCCAGGACACATAATTAATTCTGCGAGATTGGGATGATACAGCATGCGAAGCCGCCATTGCAAGCGGCAGGTAAAACGTCGTTTATCCCGCTACCGCACTTAGTTCAAATCTGGGACAATTGTGCCCATAGTTCCAAGTCAGGATGGTGTGTGGCTTGGAGGTGAGCTTGCAGGCGGTGGTGTTCCAGTTCATCTGCTGTCTTTGTCCTTGTAGGTGGTAGAGGTCGAAGGTTTGGAGGGTGCTGTAGAAGGAGCTTTGGTGAGAAGAAAACAATTTGCATTTCTGCAGCACAGTTCATGACAACAGGATGCACAAAGTGCTTGACAGCCAACTCAGTACTTTTCTGAAATGTAGCCACGCTTGTAATGCATGGTAGCCAATTTGTCCTCAGCAAGGTCCTGCAAACAACAAAGATAGTGACCAAAAAACTTGTTTCTTTAGGTTGTGTTTGAGACATAAATGTTGTCCAGGACATTATAGTGAATGCACCTGCTCATCTTTGGAATAGTGCTGTGGGACCTTTTGTGTCTGTGTCAGAGGACAGACAGGGCCTAGGTTTAACATCCCATTCCAAAGACTTCACCTATCACAGCACTCCTCTGGTGTGTCAACTTGGATTATCTACTCAAGTCACTGGAGTGGGATTTAACCTTACAGCCTTCTGACTCGGGCAAGAGTACTATCACTAGGCATGGGCTAATATCTATTTATTATTGCAGCAGAATAAGTTCTCTGTGGGAATGGGGCTTCTGATGTCTCTTTCTTCCATTGTGCCAATGTTTTTCATGCACTGGAATTGTAGCAATGATTAAGAATCATTCCTTTATGTTGTTAAGTTGTCCATTTATAATTGCTTTCTTTTGTTGGTGTTGCAATAAATGGCACAATATTGTAAGCCCCATCTATGATGTTCCTTTGCTTTAATTACATTGTTCATCAATTATTACAAAACTTTTATCCTATGAAATCAAGAATTGAAGAAATAGGTGTAGGTTTTATTTCCACATAGCAGCTGATGATTAACGTGAAGAAGTATTATCATCTTTGGTGTGTGTTGTTGAGTCATAGTTAAAAATTTATATTAACTGCATGACTCATTGCTGAAAGATGTATTATATTTTTGTCTTGAAGTGGTTCAGTCAAGTATAATTTTAGCGATGGAACTTGTGGGGTGGTAGGGGGAGGGGTGTCAGTTCAAAGAAAGTACTGTCACCTCTATTTGTACAGATGAATTGTTATGGAATTACATGAAAATATTTTCATTGTTCTCAGATCAAAAATTTTGGGTATAATTTCTAAGCTAGCAAATAAACTTGATCAAAGATCTGTTGGAATTACTTTCCATATCTGGCACATTCTTTCAGTAGGCATGCTTGGGGAGCTGCACAGAGAACATGCATTTGTATTTTCTCCAGTGCTGTTCTAGCACTCCCAAATCACAGGGCCTGGTATAGTTTGCAACAGTACAAAAGTAAAATTTCCAGTGATCAGGATGACCCAGTAAACTTATGATCTCTCTATCTCCATCTCATTCCTCTTTTTCTCATCCTTATTGCTACCACCCCACCACTCTACTTCCTTTGCTCTATGGATGGACAAGTAGAGTTCTCCACATTTTCTAGTTTTTACACTGTCAGCCCTTGCTGTTATATGTGCCCATCATATAATCTGACCACGTTTTTCCTTTTGTCTTCCCTTCAGTCTGCCATCAGCTTTTTAAGTGACAGCAGCAACCTCCAGAGCATGTTCCTTGTGACTTTTCCCTCATGCCCTTTATTGAGGATTTCCTTTGCAGGATTTGAGAGATATAGTAGAAACTGGCCAGTGTCATTTGTGAACCGTATTCTATTCACCATTTTAAAACCTTCTGTATCATTAAGGGCACTTTGAAAATGTATTCATAATGTTAATTTCTTTTTAGGAGGAGGCCTGGCAGTTGGAACTCTTCTCCTTGTTGGTAAGTGCAATATTAATTTTTTAGTAGCTGACTTCACTCTGAGTGTGGAGGCTTAAATAAAATGTCTGCCCATTATTTAGACCGATCTGATAATCAGGTCCTTTATCTTGTGAAACCTCGTAACGCACCAACAGCTTGCATTTATGTAGTGCTTTTAAAGTAGTAAAATGTCCCAAGGTGCTTCACAGAAGCATTATTTTAAAAAAACAGAGCCACGTGAAATTTTAGGGCAGGAGATCAAAAGCTCAGTCAAAGTAGTAGATTTCAATGAGTCCCTTAATGGAGGAGAGAGAGGCTTAAGAAGGGAATTCCAGAACTTGGGGTCTAGACAACAGGCAGAATTAAAATTATTGTAAAATTCACTCAATATCAAGGTTTACTTTTTTTGCTCAAAAATAAAATCAGCAGAGGATGGATGACTCAGGTTACTGGACTCAGTTATGTGTGCTGTCAAATTGAGGGAGAGCTTTTTACTTTCAGGAGCACAGCATTATCCATAAGGAAGGCAAACAGTGAATTCTGAACAGGAGGATGTTAGGAGGGGGTGACCACACGCAAGGTCGAAAGAATTTTTATAAAGAAGGCCTTTTTTTTTTTAAAGGAAGCGAGGTGGCAAAGCAGAAGGAATTGGGTACAGAGTTCCAGAGGATGAGAGTATAGTACTTAAGTGGGCAGCCACCGGTGATAAAGTAAAGTAGAAGTGGTGGGGAAGGAGGGAGGGCAGGGGGAAAGAGTAACTTAGTATTAATAGAATGCCTTTTATATTGCTGAAAAAAGTGACATGTTCAAGCTTTTCATCTTGCACTCATCAGGACACTTGCAAGAATACCAGCATAAGGGGGAAAACAACAGTTTATACTATATATGAAGAGAAATCCACAGCTGCATGTAATGATTTCCTTACACGTCTTAATGGGCTCCATCCTGTGCTCAAATTCACCTATGAAGTGGGACAGTCAAATGAACCTCCCCTTCCTTGACGTACTAGTTGAGAAATCCACCAGGGGATTCTCTACCATAACAAAAACAGAATTACCTGGAAAAACTCAGCAGGTCTGGCAGCATCGGTGGAGAAGAAATCAGTTAACGTTTCGAGCCTTCATGGCCCTTCGGCAGAACTGAAGCATAGTTAGAAGAAGGGAGAAATATAAATTGGTTTAAGGTGGGGGGGGGGGGTGGAGGGAGAGAGAGAGAGAGAGACATTGAGGGTGTGGAGATGAGCAGATAATCAAAAGATGTCACAGACAAAAGGGTCAAAGAGGTGTTGAAGGTGGTGATATTTGTCTGAGAAAAGTGCTAATTAAGAATGGAAGACAGGATATTCAAAGTACAGCTCTAGTGGGGGTGGGGTGGAAAGACTAACAAGGTTTTAGTTTAAATTTAAAAATAATGGAAATAGGTGGGGAAAGAAGAATCTATATAAATTATTGAAAAAAAAGCGGGGGGGGGAGGAGAAACGGGGTGGGGATGGGGGGAGGGGGAGTGATTCTCTACCATGGCCTGCCGCAAAGCAAAGATGAAAAGTTTTCAGTCAACTTCCTGAAATATGAGTTAATGAAATTTGGAGAGCCCTGGGATAATAGAAGTACAGAACTTTATATGGGTGAGAAAATGTCCTGTGGGATTTTGAATAAGTTTAAAAACTTATGCAACATTGAGTCATGGCGCCTGACTATGAGGGTGTCAGGTGAAATTCAGAGGAAGGCACAAACTAGGATTTCACAGGGAAGGATAGAGGCAGAGTCTCTCTTTTTTGCAAAAGTGGAAGAAAATGACCTTGATAACAGCAAAGTGGTGAAAGAAACCAAAGTTAATAAAAGATTACAGCAGTAAAAGTATTTCCCCACTAATGGCACTGTATTGAGTAAACCTTTTAAAGAATGGAGAATCCAATATTTAAGCCTGCCTTTTATGCATTCCTTTTGCAAAATCAGTTTATTACTAGTCATCGCCCCATGGAATAGCACATGGGGAGTTAAGACCAAGAATAGTCTTCGGGTGAAGTAGACTTGGAGGACAGGAATAATTGTACTAAGGCATACCGACCTAACTTAGTTTCCATTTTGGACATGTGTATTTTGTGCAAATTTTTACATTTACATTCTGAATTCCTATATTAGCAATTGCCTATGTTGGCTTGTTATGGTGTAATTATACTTCCCTGCCAGTGGTGGCACTGCAGGACTTGCTGGCAGGAGTGTGCAATTAGTTTATCAAGAATGAACAAGGATTACATTTCAATCCATAGCACTCCACTAGTAGTAGGAAATACTGCAACTATGTTCTAATCCTCCTAAATCAGATCAGAGAATCTCTGAAACTATTTGGCCTTAATCATAGGGGGATAGGCCTCTTCTTCTGATTGTTTTTCCTTGATGTTACTTCAAACTGTGCTTCAGCTAGACAAGAAGCAAAAAACTTGGCACTCCAGCTCTGTGTATCAGGGATTGGCCAGCTGAGCAGCCAGTCAAACCTGTGACCACCCTCTTACGTCATGGGCCCCTGACAGCTGGCCCCCATCCCTTGCTAGCCTCAAATGAATAGGGTCAACATATTATTTGTGAATGTTACTAAAATGCAAAATGAACTCTGGCATCTGAAGTTGACTTAGCATGGTGTACTTCTGACAGCTGCTTATGTTTGTCCAGATAGCTTGTGTGTTGTATGGATTTAACTTGTTTTGAACTGAACTTGATGTAAAAGGAAACTCCTTCATACAGATGTATCCAAGATTCCCCCTAGAACAAACAACCAAAAATCCGACCATGTTACAAGGATATTTGAATAGGAGCAGGTCATTTGGCCCCTCAAACTTGCTTGACCAGGTAGTTAGCCAGGGCAGCTGTATCTTTTAAACTCCAGTTTAATGCCTTTTCTGCATAATCCTTAATGACCTCAATTTCCAGGTTAGTATCCATCACCTTTGGAAACACCTCAGTTGATTCTGCATCTGTGACCTACAGTGCATTCCATTTTCTCAGCCTTTTATTTCCTTGGACTTACTTTTGACTGACTGAATTCAGATTTTAGCATAAAGTCCTTTATTCTGGAGGGAACAGTTGTCCCTGTATACATGATTTCAACAATATAGGTGGGGATTTCCTTGAACAGAATTTTCCCTGCACTTCAAGTACCTCTTAGTTATACATTCCAAATACTTCACACTATAGTTAAAGAATGAAGTTTCCTATATGGGGGAAAAAAAATCCCCTATGATGCTTATTCTTGGTACAGCGCATTATGATGAATATTTGCAGTAGATTTTCCTCTTTTTACCATATAGATTTTTAAATTTTATTTCCAGGACAGTTAAGTTTTGTAGTAATTTCAGTCGACAAAAGCAACAAGTAGATTGATTCTACGATGAAGGAGTGATTCATTTTCCACATTCACCTGTTACCATTTGATTGTTTATATGGGCATTTTTCTGTTCTTTTGATGTGGTTTTGATTTTTACAAACTGACTTTGTATCTTACATATGAATTGTCAAGAGTGATTCTCAGTTGGTGTGGCAGCTTTATATGGAAAAGGCACCCTTACTATAATCATTTGTGAGGAATTTTGAAGAAATGTAAGTTTCTAGTGGTAGTATGCTCTGAAAATTCTTTTATGCATGCGCATTATGCACAAACAAAGGCACCATAGTTTTTTTCCACATGGATGTCAATTGTATGCTTTCGATGCTTTGATAACACATTGATTCTACGGATGACTCATCTTGATTTTGAATGTGTTTGGAAACATGCCTGGTAGATCAGCCATTGCTTTACATGATTACTCACTGCATTGCAGTGGTTTTAATGCTACTGCAATGAAGTATCGCATCACTGGCACGTAAAATTGCTCAGTCATTAGTGAAATAAAAGTTAAGCACTGTATTTTATGAAATTAGCTGTATTTAATGGAAGTTCTGTTTATATAAGTGAAATGGAGTCACTCGTTTTCCGTGTTCAACCAACTTGTTTCTTTCAAGGGGGTCATGGGATGATACTAAAATCCTGTTTTGAAATCCTTGATCTCTAATGTGGAATTATAAGCTATTGCTTCATTTTTGTTCAGAGCACAGTAGCAATTGGACGATATGTTCTAGCCTCAGATGTGAATTTATAGAGTCCTCCCCTAGCTCAGTTACCTGCCTCCCTTCTGCAACTGTGGCCAGATGCATGGTGGAGGTTAGCTGCTTGTCTACAACAACACTGGGCAGTGGCCCATATTTTCTAGCATCTTGTTTGAGTTACATTGGAAAAACCAGGGCATAGGACTAGCTCTATACTGGTTGAGTGATATTTGAGAACTCATGACAGGGGAACAGGATAAAATTACAAGCAACACAATGGACAAGCAACAAAATGGGGTACAAAAATGTTTTGTTTTTACTGAAAAAATCAAAGTGTCAAGACCAGAAGGGCTCAAGGTTGAAAAGGAAGGACAAGGTAAATTAAGATGTGTCATTTCTTTCTTTCTCTCTCTCTCTCTCTCTCTCTCTCTCTCCCTCTCTCTCTCTCTCTCCCGCGCCCCCCCCCCCCCCCCCCCCCCCCCCCCGCCGCCCCTCCAACCACCCAAAAAAGGCACCAAAATTTATTGCAATTTTTGCTTGTATAAAGGTTTATCTGAAACATTACCATGACCCAGGTTACCAGGCTCTTTGAAGTCATGTGAACATTAATTATGGACATCCTCCAACACACCTCATGTTTTGCTATTCTTGGTATGTTGTTATTCTGCTGTTTTACAAGCTCAGGTGCGTTGCAGAAGGTCATGCAGTGCTGTCTTCACCTTTTCACGAAACATTACACTTTAGTGAGTAAACTTCCTCTCCAATCAATTCCACCGTTCCTCAAATTAGTTTTGATGGAGGAATTATTGCACTTAACCTTCCAAATGCATTAGCTGATTAATTTAATCGGGTAATAGTGAATTTGAGTGTTATTAAACTATTAGCTTGCTTCAGTACTGAAATCCTCCAGAGATGCCTATAGGGAGTTCAGTATGTTCATTGCTGGAATGGATCCAGAATGTAGCATTTTAAGAACTATACATGGTTATATGTATACACTTTGATTTTGTTACTTATGTGGTAATTTTCAGACTCATGCTTACAAATGGATTATTACAGTAGCTCTTAGCTAAGTGTTTCACATCCAGCCAAAGGTCATATTATGTTCAGAGCTACATTATAACTATTGTGTGTCTTATTCTTTCTGAAGTCCATACTCCACCTGATAATTCTAGGTGAAGTCACTATAATTACAAAATGTCTTCACCTATGCCAGGAAACTTGTGGTATGCCAGTTGAGATGGTACATGTTTCTGTATTGATAACCATTGTTGAATGAGTGTTTTGGAATGGAAGAGGTGACGCTAGTGAGACTGCAGACCAATACTTAAAGAAAACCCTGGTATCTCAGTGCATGTCATCGATTGAAATAAAAATTACAGCTCTGTTATACATTCCTTAGTATCCATTATTCTGTATCACATAGACTTGTGTAATAAGATTGTAATCAGAATTACTACTGCTGTCCCTTCAATTACTGCCTTTAAACCTGACGTTTACAGGTGCTTTTCAGTGGCACAATTACACTCAAGACTTAAGAATGCCTGTAGGGAACTGAAGGGATAAATTAACTTCTTTCTCTATAACAGCCAACAGCAAATTCAGAGAAAGAAAAGAGCTTTTGTCATTAAATTGAGTGAACAATATAATATTGATGCTAGTTTACTGCACAACTGATCCATGTAGTAGCTTTGAGGTTGAAACGGTTTCACGAGTTTTATTATTTGGGGATTTTCAATTGGAGCAAATCCCTTGGGACAGAAGTGAATACTACCTCACCACTGGGAGGAGCATTCAAGTATCGTTTGTTCTTTTGAAACATTCTTATATTGATGCAATGCCATTTTTTTAAATAAAGCTGAGATTTTTTGAGCTGAATATAGATAAATGAGTAAAAGTCATAAAATACTTAAATGTACTCTCAAGTTGTGAGTTTCGACCAAAAGGAGGTGAAATAAACCCGATGCTTGCTGCATTTAGTGAACTCAGAAAACTTACTTGGTTTAGCAGATGAACATTTTGAGTTGTTGTTGATTCACCTATGCTTTCATTAGCTTCTAGCACGGAAGATTCCATACTCGCCACTACTTTACACTGAAGAAACTGTTGACGTGGATAGGTCTATCTCTGTAGCTAGTGCATATTTACGATAGTGTTGGAGACAACATGTAAGAATAGAGTAAAGAAGGTGGTAATTGGCTGAGGTGTACCTGGAGATATAATCCTTGCACTTTTTACCCAAGTTAACTTGTTGCAGGTCTTGGCATTGAATTGGATGCGTTGTCCCCATGAGACAATGACTAAAAGTCAGATATTGCACATGTAGATGTGCTTTGTGTGGACATGTGCAGGCAGGTCAAACTAAGATTTTTCTTTCTCTTTGCTGAATTGTGTTGCACTGTATTTTGAGCATACAGCTGTAACTAAAACATGAACAATTTTGTGTTTTAACATGTTGAACAGCTAAACATTATTATTTGTATTATAAATGCAAAATTAGGATACTGAGTTTATCACACTCATAAGAGCTTCATTACATTCACAAGCCACTCTACTTGATTTTTATAATTTGTGGGATATATTCATTTCCATTGTGTACCCTGTTTCCCCTGTGCTGTCAGTTCAGGGATAGGACCGATGCTACAAATACTAAGTACTTAACTATTGATGATTTAACACTGTAGTGAGGTAATTTACTGAATAAGCTTCTCTTTTTAATGAGGATGTAAATATGGCCATTCAGCACATCAATGTTTGGTATCCAGAAAGATCCTACATTCCAGTTGTTTGAAGTTACTGTTATGTAGGTAAATGCAGCATCCCACAGCCAAGTCCAAGGAACAGCAACTGAGTTAACCAACCAGTTAATATGATTTGGTGGTGTTGGCTGAGGGATAAGTGTTGACCACTGAAGAGAATTACTCTGCTGTTTTTCAGATACCATGGAACTTTCTATCACCCATCTGAAAGGCAGCACATACAACAATACAGCACTGTTTTAATACTTCGCTGAGCAAATGAAATCAGCAAGAGTTCCTGTTTCTGATCTACAAACCCCTGCTAGAAATGTGCATATGTGAACATTAGGCATGGACCAGATAAGATGAGGCTGTACTGTTTCCCCCATATTTGAATACACTCCCAGCACTCTGCCCATGCTCACCTCTGAATAGTGGTTACTTGGATGAGGTGGGATGCTCCAGGAACAGTAACCCAGGAAAGAGTCCGCACTGATGAAAAGAGGGCAAGGAGAAAGCTGCTGGGAAAAGCAAGATAAAATACACATCTAACCAATTTAAAAATCAATCTAAACTTAGAATGACAGTCACACAGGTGGAAGGCAGAACACAAGGAATGCAATTATCATGAAATTAATGTTCTGAGTGAGTATGACAGTAGTTTTACAATGTTGTGATGGTCATTGATACTAAGTGTAAAGTAATCTATTTATAGTTGCAATGAATCCAAGCTAGAACAATCAATTGAAGGCAGTTTGCTCAGTCGTGCTACAAATGATGAGCATTTAGTCTTAGATAAAGAAAAAAGTCACGATTGTTTATGCCATCGAAATTCATTGTTTTAGAACTCCAGTTCACCCAGCATGGCATCCACTGTATTTTGAAAACTGCTAATGTATTTGACTCTACTATGTTACCTGGTAGATCATGTAATAAATTTGTCAACTTTTGAGTAAAGAGGATTTATGTATTCCTTTTCTAATGTGGGATGTGGACAGAGGCTCTCACATTTATAATGATTCATGAACAATGTAGTAAAGGGCACTTGCCAACCTTGAAACTACTTCACCAAGGATTCCAAAACCTTCAGGAACTTTTTGCCTAGAAAAAATGTTTTAAAAAAAATCTAAAGAAACAAGTCCATATTTCTAACATTAACCATTCTGGATTTTCTTGTGTTCTCTGCCCACCCTGATGCTGCCATCAGAGGGGAAACTAATCCACTGAGGCTCCTGAAATTTTGAACTGGGCAGTTGCGGGACATATGAAAGTGACATAAATTAACTTCAGATTTTTCCTTCTCTCACTGAAGGGGATCCTTAATTGCTCCAACCAAAATGCAGGACATTGACAGCAATAACTTAGTTCTGTCATGCTCTTTCTGTACTGACATTTCAGAAACCTTCACAGGGCTAACAAGTTTTGGGGGTGGGATGAAAAAACACGGTTGATGATGGTATTATGGTGTATTTTGATGGCAGCAAGATGAAGATGCTAAAGTTGAGAAATCTAAAAGGCAGACTCAAGGTCACTGGAAGAATGACCACCAATGTTGAATAGGCCACTGTTGGAGTACCAGAGGAGCAGTCGGGGGCATAGGACTGGAGAAAGTCATAGTAGTCAGAAGGGATAAGACTATGGTGGGATTTTAAAGTTGTCTCTGGGAAATGGGAAGCCAGTGATGCCTGACAAGGGCAAAGGTGATGAGGATGCAAGCCTTAGTATGGATCAGAAATTAGGCCATAACTTTATAGATCCGTGGTTCCCAAACTGTGGTACCCAAATTTCTGATGGATAGACAGGAGAAATTATCTAATGGTGGATTAAATTATTTTTTCCCCTCATTTTCTTAATTCGTTATTTTTTCATTGCATGTGTGTAAAGAAAGTTAGGAAACTCCCCAGTGGATGTTTTCTCTGCCTGTTGTATTTTTCCAAATGCAACGGAATCCAGCGACCAGCTGGTGGGTTTGTTCCAGGAGAATAGATTTATGTGCCATTTGGTCACTGGCGAACTCTCAGCATGCTCTTTAAACTCCTTAGCATAAGTCAGAGACCTTGGTGCAGGGCTTGTCCTCCTCCAAACTGAGGAGCCAGCAAGATCACCTGTCACAATGTACCATCCTTCCAAGTGCCAGCAGTTTCCTAAGAGTGTGGAGCTTCTGGTTGGAAATGGACTTAAATAGAAACATGTGAACAAGGAGCAGGAGGAGGCCATTCAGCCCTTTGAGCCTGCTCTGCCATTTAATAAGATCATGGTTGATTTGATAGTAACCTCAAATCTCCATCCCACCTGTCCCTGATAACCTATCACCCCCTTGCTTACCAAGAATCCATCCACCCCTGCCTTAAATTCAAAACCCTCTTCCTGAAAAGGTGGTGGAAGCAGAGTTCCAAAGACTCACGACCCTCAGGGAATAAATTTCGCCTCATCTCCGTTTTAAATGGGCGACCCCTTTGTTTTTAAACATTTACCCCTAGTTCTAGATTCTCCCACAAGGGGAAACATCCTCTTCACGTCCACCCTGTCAAGACCCTTCAGGATCTTGTATTTCAATCAAATCGCCTCTTACTCTTCTAAAATCCAGCGGTTACAAGCCCAGCCTGTCCAACCTTTCCTCATAAGACAACCTGCCCATTCCAGTGATTAAGTCTGGTAAGCCTTGTCTGAACTGCTTCCAACGCATTTACATCCTTCCTTAAATCAGGTGACCAATACTGTAAGCAGTACTCCAGATGTGGCCTCATCAGTGCTATGTATAACTGAAGCATAACTTCCCTACTTTTGTATTCAATTCCTCTCGCAATAAATAATATTCAATTAGCTTTCGTAATTACTCGCTGTACCCACATACTAGCCTTTTGTGATTCATGCAAATCACTCTACATCTGAGAGCTCTGCAATCTCTCACCATTTAGATAATATGCTTCTCTTTTATTCTTCCTGCCAAAATGGACAATTTCACATTTTCCCACATTATACTCCATTTGCTAGATCTTTGCCCACTCACTTAACCTTTCTATATCTTTTTGTAACCTCCTTATGCCCTCTTCACAATTTACTTTCCTATCTATCTTTGTCATCAGCAAATTTAGCACCTATCCCATCCATCCCTTCATCCAAGGCATTTATAGAAATTGTAAACAGCTGAGAATCCAGCACTAATCCCTGTGGCACACTATTCGTTACAACTTGCCAACCTGAAAAAGACCCATTTATGCCCACTCGTGACTCCGTTAGCCAGCCAATCTTCTATCCATGTCAATATGTTACCCCCTTTACCATGAACTTTTATTTTCTACAGCAACCTTTGTGGCACTTTATCAAATGCCTTCTGGAATCTAAGTACGGTACATCCATCGGCTCCCCTTTATCCTCAGCATGTTACTTCATCAAAGAACTTCAATAAGTTGGTTAAACATGATTTCCCTTTCACAAAACCATGTTGACTCTGCCTGATCACATTGAACTTATCCAAATGCCCTATAATAATAATGCCCTTTAACATTTTTCCTACAACAGATGTTAAGCCAACTGGCCTGTAGTTTCCTGCTTTCTGTCTCCCTCTCCCTCCCTTTTGGAATAATGGAGTTACATTTGCTATCTTCCAATCTAATGGGACCTTCCCCAAATCTAGGGAGTTTTGCAAAATTAAAATGCATCAACTATCTCGGCCACTTCTTTTAAAACCCTAGGATGTCATCCATCAGGACTTGGGCGCTTGTCACAATTTACTCAATACCACTTTATCTGGTGATTGTAATTTTCCTTCGTTCCTCCTCCCCTTCCATTTCCTTATTTTTTTTTTGCTGCTTCTGGGATGTTACTTGTATCCTCTGTAAATACCTGTTCAATAAATCTGCCATTTCCTTCTCCATTATCAATTCTTGACTCACTTTCCATAGGACCAACATTCACTTTGTTACCTCGTTTTTTTTTTATATAAATATTTATAGAAACTCTTACTATCTGTTTTTATATTTCTGGCTAGCTTTCTCTTGTACTCTAATTTTTTCCTCCTTTTTAATCTTTCAGTCACCCTTTGCTGTTCGTTATATTCTATTCAATCTTCTAGCCTTCCACCTATCTTTGCACAGTTATATACTTTTTCTTTAAGTTTGGTACTATCTTTAACCTTTCTAGTTAACCATGAATGATGTGTCTGTCCCATGGACTTTTACTTATTCATTGGAATGTATTTATTCTGTGTAATCTGAAATATCCCCTTAAATGTTTGCCACTGCATCTCTATTGACATATCTCTTAACCTAATTTGTCAATTCACTTTTAGCCAGCTCTGCTTTCATGCCCCCATAATTGCCCTTAAGTTTAAAAACATACTGGCGTGGGTGTGCTCGGTGGTGAGAAGGCCAAATGTCGGTTTCACAATGTCGTGAATCCAGTTTGCGATTGTCTGCTCAGCCAGTCGATGGCGGGGCTGTGTTTCCCGTCATAGGCTGTCAGGAACTTCATTGTAGTACATCAGCATATCATTATAAGGCTAGCCCGCCAGACTCAGCCCCCCTTGCTGGATCGTCCACCCTTCCGCATGCCGACGTGTTTCACAGCAACGTATAAAAGTCGTGCACTTCGTGGACTGCGCTTTGAAGCAACTCGGAGGTGAATGCATAGTAACGTTGCGCAGCCCTCCTGAGGAATTCCTTTTGGACTTCAAAGCTGAGGCATGTTATGCGTTGGGGGGGGGGGGGGGGAGGGTGGCAAGGCTGCTCTATGGTTGAGGCAATTTTGGGGGGATGCAAAGACTGCCCTGCAGTTGAGACGACTTGGTTGGGGTGGTGGGGAGGGCAAAAGCTGGCCATGGAGCAGTCACTGGTGGACGTGCTTTCAGCCCCTTGCAATGTCATCATCCCAGTTTGGACCAGTCTCCCCATGGTTCAAGCTAACGGTGCAGCCTTGCAGCATGGGTGAGGAGAATACCTGTGCCTGAGCTGACAGCACAGCATACAGTCCAATGGGCAAAGCTGCTGCCTATCGGTCAGCTGAAGTGGGCTGGAGGAAGGTGGGGTTTTGGGCAGCCATGCATAGCACTATTCTCTGGCAATCAAAGTGGTGGCCAGCAATCTCCAGGTAGCATTAAGGGGCCTTCAGACTTAACCAAGAGTGGTTCTTAGTACACCCATACTAACCCATGTGTATCTTTCTTTCATCCTGAAGGAGGAATCAACCAGGATCATGAAGCTTGGTGAACTAGCTGTATTCCTTGTGGCGTACAGAGAGTGAAGACAATGGAGAAGAGAGTGACTGAGGCACCTGACTGCGCAGAGGGAGGAGCAGCAGCCTCTGGAAGAAGGGGCAGCTGGGGCTCCCACACACGCCGCCGAATAGCCACAGCGAGCCATTGCTAGTCGGCACTTAGCATCCCCGGGGTCTATAGATGCTGTCCTCCATTCCTGCAGATGTCCGAGAAGCAGTGTCGCTGAAGACGGTGCATGTCTAGGGAACTGGACAGTCACATCTGCTAGCTACTGCAGGCTTTGGCGGCACAGGGACATGGAGGGCTTCCACTGCCAGCGGCTGTGAAAGTGACGGCGGCGCTCAATTTCTACACCAGTGGCTCCTTTCAGGGCTCCACAGGTGACCTCTGTGGAATATCACAAGCCTCCACCCTCACATGCATCCATGAGGTCACGGATGCTAGCGTCGCAAGGGCACATGTCTTGGGCCAAAAGCACAAAAGTACAGAAGAGCCAGGATACAAGAGCACTGGGATTTGCCCAGATGTCAGGTTTCCCACAGGTGCAGGTTGCCATCCACTGCACTCATGTGGCACTCAGATCTCCATCATAACACACGGTCAACTATATCAAGCACAAGGGATTCCATTCGCTCAATGTGCACCTGGTGTGCGACCATCACAAACGCATCCTGCAGCTCTCTTGGTTTGCAGGGAGTGTCCACGACTCCTATCTTCTGTCGGTCACAGACCACCGACGTCTTCCAGGGTCCACAGAGGCTGTGGAGATGGCTCCTTGGGGGACGAGCTACCCGCAGAGGGTGTGGCTGATGGCATCCGTGCGGTGGCCTCAGACTGCAGCAGAGCAAAGGTATAACAAGACTCATGCTGCAACTCGCAACTTGGTGGAGCAAACAGTCGGGATGCTGAAAATGAGGTTTCGGTGCCTGGACTGGCCTGGTGGAGCCCTGCAATATAGTCCACAGAGGGTGTCATGCATCATCATCGTCTGCTGCATTGTTTACAACCTGGCTTTGCAACAGGGAAAGGAGCTGAGGAGGAGATGCAGGTGCGAGAGGTCGTCTCCAATGAGGAAGTTGACAGTGAGGAGGCCCTCAAAGGCGACTATGACAACTGAGGCCCTCGTACTGGCCAGACGAGGCAGGCCTGCTCGGGAGGCCTTCGTAGCTGCTCGATTTGTGGAGGATGATGACGATGACATGCAGTGAGGCGACACCATAAGATCCTCACATTGCATCTATGAACGTTTGACTCCAGTCTGCCTTATGGCAGCGCATATACCCTCTGAGAGTGCTCCTGTCATCGAGACGCAGTGGAAGCCCTAATATTCACTCGATTGCATGTCGTCACCATCCTACTGCAATGAGGACACTCCATAGATCTTCACATATCCTCTGAGAATGCCTGACTCCTGTCAGCCCGAGTGCAGTTCCCTTACACTCTGTGATCAGGGTCATACCATAGAGACGCAGCCATGAAACCTTAAAAGCATCTGATCCTTTTGTATATCTTCAGCACCTTACCCCTTCAGGAGCACAGCGTCACTGGTCATAGATGCTGAAGAGATGGGCGTCAACCTCACGTTAAATTGCTGAAAGCACAGGACAATGACAGAACTCTGACACCTGTCCACGACATTCTTGCAGCAATGACAAGCACTGTCGAGGTGTAGGCATCAGTAATGTGTCCAGGGAGAGTGGGGCCAGATCATCACTTTGGTCTGAAAGCTGCACAAAGCACACGGAAGAGGCCCTGGACTGAGACACCTGCCTTTTATCTTGTGCAGAAAGGTTTCACATCTGAGTGACATGAACACTGCTCATCAGAACAAGGAGTAACAAGCAGAGAGATGTTCTTGGAAGTTTGTTGACAATAGTGAACATTACATACAAGTGATTAACACCCGTGCCCAGGCTGTGCAGAGGACCTCCTTGTGAACCTACTCCTGGGCCTGGCCAAGTTGGCCATTAACAGGTCCAGGCAGCGGGCGATCGAGGGGGTCATCCCACCCTATTGTTTGGTCCTCTTCTGTGGCTACGTTCGCGGCCGGGTGTCCCTGGAGGGGGAGCATCCGGTGTCTGCCGGTACTCCCGAGGCCTTCTGTGCCCGGTGGGCACCGCGGGAACTGGGTGGTTTTATCGACCCCTTTAATCACATTTTGGTTTGATGTTTGTAAGTTTCCTTTAAGCTTTGTCCTCGGTTTTACAACTGACCTGACTTAGGGGCTGTGTTTATTTTATCCCTTATTTTGTTAATTTAGTTTAATTGTTTAACTCCAAAAGAGTTACATCTTCTTGACTTTGGTTTGATGTTTGGAAGTATCCTTTAAATTTTATCCTTGTTTTTGCAGTTTCCCTTTAAGGGGCTGCTTTTTAATTTGTCCTTGATTTTTATCAATTTAGTTTTTGTTTTGACTCAGTTACATTTTCTTAAGGTTCCTAACCCTGCCACTACGCCTTGCTGCTCCCCAGACATCCCACAGCAGAGGTGTAGGCAGCATGCTGACTACAATGCCCTGTCTGTGTTGACCTTGGCGGGTGTCCCCTGGAAGGTCAAGAGCTGGGGGACTCCAACCAGCTTTTGGGGTCCTGCTATGCAGCAGTGGCACCCTCCTCGGCCTGTGGAGCTGAAGCTGCTGAGGTCACAGGAAGAGGTTATTCAGTTGGGCTGGACACTCCCGGAGTCATCTGGATGGATGGCCCTGGGAGTTACACCTGATCCTCCTTCCTATGGGTGCCGAAGGACCCCTTGCTGACTGCTTGAGGAGAAAGGGTTTCTGCAGTGAGATCCGCTGCCCTGCACCCCTCTCATGTATGCACTATTGGAGGCCAACTATGGCACATGTGGTGGGGTTCAACCCGCGCACCAATGCAGGAACAAAGCCCTGGACCAAATTCTCTTGGCAGCTGCCATCCTACCAGTGGTGACCTCAGTGCGTTGGCATGCCAGTGCTATCATCTCAGCCTGAAGACAGCCGGACTCCTCCTCCATGCATTGCAATCTAAGGAATGCAGCAGATATCCCTTCCTGATGTTCCTGACCTTGCCTTTGCAGTTCCAGCAACTGTGACATGACCAAGTCCAGAGGCTCATTGCCTGATGTGGACTGAGCAGATTTCTGGCCTCCAGCAGCCCTCAGAGTGCCGGATGCCTGGGAAGCCCCGCCTCCACCTGCTGCAGATCATAAAGTGTGATGTGCCCACCAGATTGTGATCCCGAGGCTACTGTAAAACTAGGTTCCACCAAGGTGTGTGTCTTTGTGCTGGTGGAGGATGTGGGTGAGTGCTGTGATGGGACTTAAAGGAGGTGCCTTCAGATTCCTCTTCAAATGTTTTTTCGGGGCTTGCTCAGAGGCCCTGGGTCATGGACTCCGCCGGCTGTTTGGCAGATGTACCTGCGAAAGCAAGTAGAGCTTGTAAGTGCTTGGCAGTGGTCTGTGAAACAGGACACATCATGCACAGCATGGTTGTCTGATGGATGTTGCACTGTCGGATCCTCACTTGGCAGAGCACCACCGACCACGCCATCAGAACAGGAACGGCCCAGATCCTCACCGGCCAGCTGGATGGCTCTGTTTTCAAAATCTGTGAGGACCTTGATTTCAGCCATTCCTCCATCAGTCTGCTACCTCTCCCTCTTGTTGTGTGCCAGCTTGTCCTCCATGAATAGGGATGGAGATTGTGTAAGCATGACGTCTGCCAGGTCAGTTGATAAGTATGCCTGGCACATGTTGGTGGTGTGTGGTCCCATGGCTGGATGAGGACAATGACTGAGTGTGTGAATGGTGATGTACCTTGAATTGGTAGTGAGTGAAGTCCCTGTGGATGTGTGATGGGTTAGTGAGCGTGTGAGTTGAGAGTGATGAGAAGAGTGACTTACCTTGTCGGAATGGAGGAGAGCATTCATCCTCTTACAGCACTGGGTGGCTGTCCTCTTTTGCAGGGCGTTTGGCGCTGGCCACCACCGTCCAAGCTGGATTGGTAGTGATGCTGCCCATCCTGCAGCCAGAGCGGGGTAGAGGACGTCACGGCGAGCTTCCACTGTGTCCAAAAGGCCCTTGAGGGATGCATCATTAAACTTGGGGGCTGCAGTCTTTTTGCCTTTCAGGGCCATGTCATCTTTGCAGCAGTCGTGGGCTGGAAGTACAGGTGTGCGTGTGTCTACACTTTAAATATGACGCCCAGTGTGATGAAACTGCAAGATGATGGCGTGGCGTGCAAAATGGTGTGTTTCCTGTAAATACATAATTAATACAGCGGGTTTGTGATGTTACGGCGTGAAAAGCTGCCATCGCGGCTGGTGGATAAAACATCATTTTACCCGCCTGCTATCGCACTTGGTGCAAATCTGGGACGATTCCACCCATAGTCTCGGACCCACTCCTCTCTTCTTCACATTGAATATAAAACTCAATCACTAGGCGTGCCTTCACTATGAGGTAATTAATTAATCCCACCTCATTGCACAATGCCAGGTCTAGTATACCCTGCTCTCTGATTTGCTCCAGAACATACTATTCTAAGAAACTGTCCCAGAAACATTCTATGAGCTCATCTAGGCTACCTTTGTCCATCTGACTTTTTTAGTCTATATGCAGATTAAAATCTCCCATGATTTATTGCCGTACCTTTCTGTCAAGCTCCCATTATTTCTCCATTTATGCTCCATCTTACCACGTGTTTACTATTATGTGTCCTTTACACCGCTCCCACAAGTGACTTCTTGCCTTTACCATTGCTCATCTCTACCCAACGTTCCAACATCCTGGTTTCCTGAACTTTGGTTGCCCTTCTCTATTGTGCAAATACCATCATTAACTAACAGAACCACCCCTCTTTTTTCCTCACTTCCTGTCCTCCCTAAATGTCCAAATCCTTTAATATTCAGGCCCTAATCCATGTCCTCCAGCCATGACTCTGTAACAGCTATCAAATTGTACTTAATTTCTGTGTTCACAGTTCACCTGTTTTGTTTCGCATGCTTCGTGCATTCAGATACAGAGCTTTTAGTTTTGTCTTTTTAGTCTCATCTTTTTTGTCTCATCTGTTGATTTACTGTTAGATTTGTACTCTTATCTATTCCTGTCACGGTCTGTTTTTCATTTCCTGTAATAATAACTTTCCCTTTTGCTTTGTCTCTACTCTTTGATTTACCACATCTTCCTAAACTTGTATCCTTGCTCCTATTACTTAGTTTAAAACCCTTTCTACTTCCCTGGTTATGCAGTTCACAAGAACACAGGTTCTAGCACGGTTCAGGTGTAGACCATCCCAGTGGTACAGATCCCACTTTGCCCAGTATTGGTGCCAGTGCCCAACAAATCAAAACGCACTTCCCCCACACCAGGCTTTAAGCCACACATTCATCTCCTTTATCTGCTTTGTCCTATGCCGATTTGTACGTGGCTCGGGTAATAATCCAGAGCTTATGACATTTGAGGCTCCTCCTCTTAATTTGGTGCCGAGCTCCTCATACTGACTATGGAAAACACAAAGGAACATACATAGAAAATAGGAGCAGAAGTAGGCCATTCGGCCCTTCCAGCCTGCTCTGCCATTCATTATGATCATGGCTGATCATCCAACTCAATAGCCTGCTCCTGCTTTCTCCCCGTATCCTTTGATCCCTTTCGCCCCAAGAGCTATATCTAATTCCTTGAAAACATAACAATGTTTTGGCCTCAACTACTTTCTGTGGCAATGAATTCCGCAGGCTTACCACTCCCTGGGTGAAGAAATTTCTCCTCATCTCAATCCTAAATGGTTTTGCCCCATATCCTCAGACTGTAACCCCTGGTTCTGGACTCCCCCACCATACAGAACATCCTTCCTGCACCTACCCTGTCTAGTCCTGTTAGAATTTTATAGGTTTCTGTGAGATCCCTCCTCATTGTTCTGAATTCCAGCGAATATAATCCTAACCGACTCAATCTCTCCTCATATGTCAGTCCTGCCATCCCAGGAATCAGCCTGGTAAACCTTCACTGCACTCCCTCTAAATCAAGAACATCCTTCCTCAGATAAGGAAACCAAAACTGCGCACACTATTCCATGTGTGGTCTCACCAAGGCCCTGTATAATTGCAGCAAGACATCTCTGCTCCTGTACTTGAATCCCCTGGCAATGAAAGCCAACATACCATTGCCTTCTTTACCACCTGCTGCACCTGCATGCTTACCTTCAGCGACTGATGTACGAGGACACCCTGGCTTCGTTGCACATTCTCCTCTTTCAACTTATAGCCATTCAGATAATCTGCCTTCCTGTTTTTCCTACCAAAGTAGATAACCTCACATTTATCCACATTATACAGCATTTGCCATGCATTTGCCCACTCACTCAGCTTGTCCAAATCACACTGAAGCATTTCTGCATCCTCCTCACAGCTCACCCTCCCACCCAGCTTTGTGTCACCTGCAAATTTGGGGATATTACATTCAGTCCCTTCATCTGAATCATTAATATATTGTGAATAGCTGGGGTCCCAGCACCGATCCCTGTGTACCCCACTAGTCACTGCCTGCTATTCGGAAAAAGACCCGTTTATTCCTACTCTATTTCCTGTCTGCCAACCAGTTTTCTATCCATCTCAATACACTACCCCCAATCCCATGCACTTTAATTTTACACGCCAATCTCTTGTGGGACTTTGTCGAAAGCCTTCTGAAAGTCCAAATAAACCACATCAACTGGCTCTCCCTCATCAACTCTACTAGTTACATCCTCAAAAAATTCCAGTAGATTTGTCAAGCATGATTTCCCTTTTGTAAATCCATGCTGACTCTGTCCGATTCTGCTACTGTTTTCCAAGTGCTCAGCTGTTAAATCTTTTATAATGGACTCTAGAATTTTTCCCACTACCGACGTCAGGCCGACTGGTCTATAATTCCCTGTTTTCTCTCTACCTCCCTTTTTTAAATAGTGGGGTTACATTAGCTACCCTCCAATCTGTAAGAACTGTTCCAGCGCCTATAGAATCTTGGACCACCAATGCATCCACTATTTCTAGGGCCACTTCCGTACTCTGGGATGTAGATTATCAGACCCTGGGGGTTTATTGGCCTTCAATCCCATCAATTTCCCTACTAATACTGAAATCTTTCAGTTCCTCCCTCTCTCTAAACCCTGTGTTCCCCAAAGTTTCTGGTATGTTAATTTGTGAAAACAGAACTAAAGTATGTATTTAGTTGGTCAATCATTTCTTTGTTCCCCATTATTAATTACCCTGTTTCTGACTGTAAGGGACCTACATTTGTCTTCACCAATCTTTTTCTCTTCACATACCTATAGAAACTTTTGCAGTCAGTTTTTATGTTCCCCGCAAGTTTACTCTCGCACTCTATTTTCCCCTTAATCAATCCCTTGGTACTCCTTTGCTGAATTCTAAACTGCTCCCAATCCTCAGGTCTGTTGTTTATTTCTGGCCAATTTGTATGCCTCTACCCTGGATCTAATACTATCTCTAATTTCCCTTGTAAGCCATGGTTTGGCCACCTTTCCCGTTTCACTTTCGCGCCAGACAGGAATAAATAATTGTTGCAATTCACCCATGCGCTCTTCGAATGTTTGCCATTGCCTATCCACCGTCATCCCTTTAAATAACGTTCCCCAATCCATCATAGCCAACTCGTGCCTCATACCATCGTAGTTACCTTTATAAAGATTCAGGACCCTAGTCTCAGAATCAACTAACGTCACTCTTCATCTTCATGAAGGATTCTGTCATATGCTCGCTCATCCCCAAGGGGCCTCGCACAACTAGATTGCCAATTATTCCTTTCTCATTACATAATACCCAGTCAAGGATGGCCTGTTCTATAGTTAGTTCCTCAATGTATTGGTCCAGAAAACCATCCCGTATACACTCCAGCAATTCCTCCTCTACGGTATTGTTACTAATTACCCTTTTTTTCCTGTCGCTCAGCCAATTTTGGATCCGACTCTCCACCTTCCCCTGTATTCCATGAGATCTCACTTTTCTGACCAGCCTGCCATGTGAGACCTTGTCAAATACCTTACTAAAATCCATGTAGACAACATCCACGACACTACCCTCATCTATCTGCCTTCTTACTTGCTCAAAAAATTCTATTTAGTAAGACACAGCCTTCCCCTAACAAAATCATGCTGAATATCCCTGATCAATCCGTGCCTTTCTAAGTGACGGTTTATCCTGTCTCTCAAAATTGATTCCAATAATTTGCCCACCACCGAAGTCAGACTGACCGGTCCTTAATTCTCTGGCCTATCCCTCCCACCATGCTGGATTTACATTTCAAGCTACAATAAATGGAAGAATTGTCCATTGAGTCTCACTCCAAAGTCGGGGAAGCCTTAATTCTACATTTACATTACAATCTTGGGTTGACATTGGTGCACAGCAGAAATTAGTTCATACCAACTGTAAAAATGTATATGAATTTAGTTTATTTTATTCTTTCAAGCGATATGGGCATCACTGGCAATGCTAGCATTTGTTGCCCATCCCTACTTGCCCTTGAATTGAGTGGCTTACTCGGGCCATTTCAGAGGGCAGTTAAGAGTCAACCATATTGCTGTGAATCTGGAGCCACATGTAGGCCAGACCATTAGTGAACCAGATGGGTTTTTACAATAATTGATAGTCTCAGTAATGGTGACCATGAAACTAACTTTCAATTCCAGATTTTTTATTAATTGAGCCTGTGCCTCTGGGTTACTAGTCCAGTGATATTACCACTACGCACCATCTCCCTCCATAATTTGCTAGAAGAAAATTAGTACAATTGGTGAACAACAATACTGAAAATCACATCATTGAAATTAACTAAGGAAAGTGAAAGCCAAGTCCACCAATCAAATTTTTCAAAGAATTCAAAAATTTAGCCCTAGATTTCATTTGTTCTCAGGCACTTTGGAAAAGTATCCTGAAAAGTTATGGATCCAGAGTTAAATAATCAATAAGCTCTCATACTAGTATCAACTATTACCTCCTCACTCATTGCCTCAGAAATATTAAACTCTAATTTTCTGCCCTTTAAACATAAAACCAGTTACTCCATCAAGAGAGCTATCCACATGCTGAGAGTTTTGAGCTACAGCACATTTTAAAAAGGACAGTCTTCCACTACTCCGTTCTCTCCTATTTGAGATGGCTGTACTTGCACCATAAGGAAAATTATGTTTTCATTGCTTTATTTCCAAAAATAGGATTCTTTTCAGTTTCAGCTGAAGTTCTGTAAAACCCAGCTCTGATAACTGGAGACATTTTTTCCAATGCTGTTGAAGTGGAGCAGATGAAAGAACTGTTGTGACTTGGCTCCATTTGGAAAAAAGCAGGATTGCACTTGTCAAAATGACACCTCATTTGTAGTAATTAGCCATAAAGTGTGATGACATGTTATACAATCATTCCTGTTTGCCCTGCAGGGTTGCTGAATTTTTTTCAGGGAGAGTGTAAATAACTTTGTTTTATTCTGTAGATTTTACTATGTTTTGTGTGCAAGGCAGAACACTATGCTGTGCAGCCTAATTAAAAAATTTAAATTGTGTCCAGTTTTCAACAGAATAATCATAAACAGTGAACATCGATGCTTTGGACTTCAGCTGAACAAGCTATCGTGTTTCTGCGGACATACTCCAACAAGGTCCAGCCGTTTATGTGCTTTATAATATGCATACTTATATATAACATATATGTATTTTATACTGTCATGGATACATTAGACGAAGAACCCTCATTACTTGAGCTCAACAAGACCATAGACTGCCTAGCAAACAGAAGGGCGCCCAGAAAGGACAGATCCCCAGCCGAACTGCTCGAGCACAGAAAGCCCCATCTATTGCTGCACCTTTATGACCTTTTCCTTCTCTGCTGGAAGGTAGGCTCCAATCCATAAGAGGTGCGTGATGCCAAAATCATCACACTATACAAAAACAAAGGTGTCAGAGGAAACTACAACAACTACAGAGGCACCTCACTCCTTAGTGTCATACTTAAAAGACTCCATCTGCTTGAAGACCAAATGTATCTGGAAGCACGTGTGGTTTCTGCATGGGCAGCTCTACAGTGGACAGATATACTCCCTATGCCAGAGGTATAGGAATGTCTTCCTTCAGATATCTCACTAAGGCATTCAGCAGGAGCAGAGCAGGTGCTGTACAACATTTTGGGAAAAATTAGCTGACCACCAAAGCTTCTCAGCTCTTTCCATGACAGCATACACTGTTCTGTAGAGTTAATGGCTTGACTTCGACAGCTTTGGAGTGAAGAATGGAGTGAAACAAGGCTGTGTCCTCGCCCCCAATATGTTTGGTACCTTCTCCATGCTCCTGACCTTCGCCTTCCCTGCAGATATGGAAGGAGTCTATTTGCACACGAGGTCATACAGCAAGCTCGACAATGTATCAAGACCAAAAGTGAAGACAAAAACATCATATCCTGATTAGGGAGCTCCTGTATGCTGACAATGCTGCATGAGTTCCCACATGCTGGCTCAGCTGCAAAGATTCATGGGAGTGTCTCTCTTATGCCTGTAACCGGACTATAAGCATCAAGAAAACTGTGGTCATGGGACAAGGTGTTCCATCTCTGACCCTGATCACACTAAATAACATCCCACTAGAAGTCGTTAGCAAATTCTACTGACTTGGGCCCACGTGACTACAGACTGTGACTTGATGCAGAGCTCGATGCACTCATAGAGAAAGCAACAACCACTTATCAGCCATGATTGAATGGCGGAGCAGACTTGATGGGCCGAATGGCCTAATTTCTGCTCCTATGTCTTATGGTCTTATGGCTGACTTCTATTATGACACAGCTGATGGTAAAGGCTGAGTTGTTCAAATCCAGGAGGGAAACTTGAAACAACTGCCATAACCCATTTTTGCAATTTATATGTTTCGAGATGCAGGCTTTGAATTCAGTAGTAATATCGCCAAATCTTGAGGTTATTTTATAAAACTAAATTAAACATTTATTAATACAAGAAAGATTGTAAGCACGTATGTCTACAAAATTACTACTATAATGACTGCAAAAATCCCATAATTAATCTGATTCTCAGTTAGATCCCTGGTAAGGCAACAATAAAACACCATTAGACCCCTGGCAAAGCACATCCTGGACAGTCACATTCAGAATGCATTTCTTTCAGCTCTGGGTCCTTGCAGACAGACTTGAGGCTTACAGGCTGGAGGCTTTAGAACTTAGAATCCCTTCTCCTTTACCAACAGCCTTTTCTTCCTTTATGCATATTTCCCTCTTTGAATGCAAATTCTCACTACCACTAAGATTTTTTAAACTTTAAATCTTCTAACAATAAAACTCCTTCATAATACCCAGTTTACTAGTAAGCTTTTAAAAAATAAACACACTCTTTCTGAGCTTCACCTGGTTAGGTGTAATATTTCTCGCTCTGAAGAAGGGTCATACAGTATCGAAACATTAACTCTGTTTCTCTCTCCACAGATGCTGCTAGACCTGCTAAGTTTTTCCAGCATTTTCTGTTTTTGTAATATTTCACCCACTCTTTTGAATGGTCTATTTAAAAATGCAAATTGCTCCCTCACACCTCACTTTCTATTTCCCTATGTTTATCTAATTACTATTTCAAACCTACTTCTTCTCTTCTATACATCAAAGCCCCTAGACCACCTGGCTTTGATCCAGCTAAGTCACACACACACACACCCCTAAACCCTATTTTAAAATAATTTATTCATTTTGCCTTAACAATGTATTGCTGTAGGTACTGTATTTGGGAATTAAAGGTGAGTTCACTATCAAAGCTTTCAGTTTGACTGTACTATTCAAATGCTACTGATAATTTATATAAGACTTTTCTCAGCCCAGACAAGCATTAAAAGCTTTGATCTGAGAATTACAGGAATGATGTCATACTCGAATGCTTTAGTTAACTATCTAAAACTTTTACTACACTTTTGAATGCAAGACATTGAATGCACTGTTAGTCAAGCAATAGAACGTACAGAAATATGGTACGCAATTGTCTCAACCATCTTCCTTTGTGCTAGATTTGACTCCAACCAGAGCGAGCTTTCCCCTGATTCCCATTGACTCCGGATTTGCTAGGACTCCTTGATGCCACACTCGGTCAAATGCTGCCTTGATGTCAAGGGCAGTCACTCTTACTTCACCTTGAGAGTTCAGCTCTTTTGCCCATGTTTGAACTAAGGCTGTGATGAGGTCAGGAGCTGAGTGGCCCTGGCGGAACCCAAACTGGGCATCAGTGAGCAGGTTATTGCTAAGCAAGTGTTGCTTGATAGCACTGTTGATGACCCATTCCATTACTTCACTGATCGAGAGTAGACTGATGGAGCTGTAATTGGCCAGGTTGGATTTATCCTGCTTTTTGTGTATAGGACATAACCTGGGCAATTTTCCACATAGCCAGGTAGATGCCATTCTTGTACCTGTACTGAAACAGCTTGTCTAGGGGCGCAGCAAGTTCTGGAGCACAAGCCTTCAATACTATTGCCAGAATATTGTCATGGCCCATAGCCCTTGCGGTATCCAGTGCCTTCAGCTGTTTCTTGATATCACATGGAGTGAATCGAATTGGCTGAACACTGGCATCTGTAATGCTGGGGACCTCCGGAGGAGGCCGAGATGGATCATCCACTCGGCACTTCTGGCTGAAGATCGTTGCGAATGCTTCAGCCTTATCTTTTGCACTGATGTGTTGGGCTCCTCCATGATTGAGGATGGGGATATTTGTGGAGTTGCCTCCTCCTCCAGTGAGTTGTTTAATTGTCCACCATCGTTCACGACTGGATGTGGTAGGATTGCAGAGCTTAGACCTGACCCGGTGGTTGTGGGATCGCTTTGCACTGTCTATCACTTGCTGCTTATGCTGTTTGGCATGCAAGTAGTCCTGTGTTATAGCTTCACCAGGTTGACACCTCATTTTTAGGTATGCCTGGCGCTGCTCCTAGCATGCCCTCCCGCATTCTTCATTGAACCAGGGTTGATCCCCTGGTTTGATGGTAATGGTAGACTGGGGGTATGCCAGACCATGAGGTTACAGACTCTGTTCGAGTGCAATTCTGCTGCTGCTGATGGCCCACAGTGCTTCATGGATGCCTAGTCTTGAGTTGCTCGATTTGTTCGAAATCTATCCCATTTAGCACTATAATAGTGCCACACAACACGATGGAGGGTATCTTCAATGTAAAGGCAGGACTTCATCTCCATAAACTGTGTGTTGGTCACTCCTACCAATACTGTCATGGACAGATGCATCCTCGGCAGGCAGGCTGGTGAGGATGAATATGTTTTTCCCTTTTTTTTGGTTCCCTCACCACCTACCGCGGGCCCAGCCTTGCAGCTATGTCATTTAGGACTCGGCCAGCAGTGGGGACACCGAGCCACTCTTGGTGCTTCCTCCAAGTGGTTCAATATGGAGGAGCACTGATTTATCAGCTGAGGGAGGGCGGTACGTGGTAATCAGCAGGAGGTTTCCTTGCCCATGTTTGACCTGATGCCATGAGACTTCATGGGGTCCGGTGCCGATGTTGAGGACTCCCAAGGCAGCTCCCTCCCGACTGTATACCAGTGTGCCACCACCTCTGCTGGGCCTCTCCTGTCGTTTGGAGAAGGCATACCCAGGGATGGTGGAGTCTGGGACACTATCTGTAAGGTATGAATCCATGAGGATGACTATGTCAGACAGCTCTCCCAATTTTGACAGTAGCCCCCAGATGTTAAGGAGGACGTTGCAGCGACAGGGCTCCGATTGCTGTTGTCTATGCCGGGTGGTCCGTACGGTTTCATTCATTTTTTGTGACTTTGTAGCAGTTTGTTACAACTGAGTGGCTTGCTAGGCCGTTTGAGGGTACTTAAGAGTCACCCATGTTGCTGTGGGGTTGGAGTCACATGTAGGCCAGACCAGGTAAGGACGACAGGTTTCCTTCCCTAAACAATTCCTTTACAACAATTGAAAATGTTTTCATAGACATTTTTAATTCCAGATTTTTGTTAAATTCAAATTCCATCATCTGCCGTGGTGGGATTTGAACCTGGGTCCCCAGAGCATTACCCTGGGTCTCTGGATTACTAGTCCAGGGATAATACCACTATGCCATCGCCTCCGCTATTATTGAGTAGTAGTCAACATTGCAACCAGATTATTTCAGAAAATGGAAGTACTTCTGCAATCAGTTGCCTTTGTATAGCTATGACCTAGTGGGTAGGGCTTCTGAGAGTCAGAAGGTTGTGGGTTCATGCTCCACTTCAAACGCCTAAAAACTATCTAGAGGCTGTGTTGAGGGAGTGCTGCAGTCTCTGAGATGCTGTCTTTTGGGTGAGACATTGTACTGAGGTCCTAACTGCGCTCTCAGATGGCCGTAGATCTTGTGTCATTAATTCAGAAATGATGTCGAATTCTCCGTCTGACATTTATCTCTCAACCAACATCAGTAAAAACTGATGAAGAGTCATTTGGACTCGAAACGTTAACTGTGTTCCTCTCTGCAGATGCTGTCAGACCTGCTGAGTTTTTCCAGCTATTTTTGTTTTTCTTTCAGATTTCCAGCATCCGCTGTATTTATATCAGTAAAAACATAACTGGCCTTTGTCATGTTACTGTTTGTGGGGGTTTAACTGCCGTGTTTCCTACATTTACAACAGTGACATCCTGAGGTCATGAAAGATGCTATATAAATACTTGCCTTTCCAAGGTGACTTAATCCCTTTTCACTGCCTTTTGATACATCTTTAGGCCTGCACCAAGACCTGTGCTATGTATGCTGGAATTTAGCTAGCCTCAGATGTACATGAATAATTGTCAAAAAGTTCAGTACCCAGACAAGTCACAGTACACACCTTTTATTATAGCAGACAAAGCTGCCAATCTCCTACATTCAGGGATCTCGAGTTCTCCAGCATTTGCTCATGCATTTATTTTTGAGTTGGGCAGAGAGCCGACCTCCTAACACGTCTCTGTGGTTCTTGATCTGAGCACCAGGACTTAAGCAAGGATAATTCAGATTCACACATTAATGTTTGATCTCTTTTTCGCAGTCTCCCTGTGATAAATTGCTTGGCCTTTACTCTGTGTTCTGTGTAATTGCCAAATTGAGGAGAGGCAGTACATAGGGCTTAAGCAGCAACATGCACCTGCCTTATCTCTCTCATTTTTTGATATAGCTGTAGTAGGATAGAAATAAACAAGGTAAGGCAATTATTTATAGCATTTCATCACATCTCTCAGAAGTACCACAAAACATGATAAAACTTTTATCTATCCAATCATGGAGAAAGCATTTCCAGCACAATCTCAGTGCAGAAGAGGCCCTTCAGCCCATCGAGTCTGCACCGTCACGAGAGAAACACCTGACCTACCTACCTAATCCCATTTACCAGCAGTTGGCCCATAGCCTTGAGTGTTATAACGTGCCAAGTGCTCATCCAGGTACTTTTTAAAGGATGTGAGGCAACCCGCCTCCACCACCCTCCCAGGCAGCGCATTCCAAACCGTCACCACCCTCTGGGTAAAAAAGTTTTTCCCCTCATCTCCTCTAAACCTCCTGCCCCTCACCTTGAACTTATGTCCCCTCGTGACTGACCCTTCAACTAAGAGAAACAGCTGCTCCCTATCCACCCTGTCCATGCCCCTCATAATCTTGTACACCTCGATCAGGTCACCCCTCAGTCTTCTCTGCTCCAACAAAAACAACCCAAGTCTATCCAACCTCTCTTCATAACTTAAATGTTTCATCCCAGGCAACATCCTGGTGAATCTCCAGTGCAAACACATCCTTCCTATAATGTGTCGACCAGAACTGCACACAATACACCAGCTGTGGCCTCACCAAGGTTCAATACAACTCCGACATGACCTCCCTACTTTTGTAATCTATGCCTCGATTGATAAAAGCAAATGTCCCATATGCCTTTTTCACCACCCCACTAACATGCTTCTCTGCCTTCAGAGATCTACGGACACATACGCCAAGGTCCCTTTGTTCCTCAGAACTTCCTAGTGTCATGCCGTTCATTGAATACTTCCTTGTCAAATTACTCCTTCCAAAGTATATCACCTCACATTTTTCAGGGTTAAATTCCATCTGCCACTTATCTGCCCATTTGACCATCCCGTCTATATCTTCCTGTAGCCCAAGACGCTCAACCTCACTGTTAACCACCCGGCCAATCTTTGTGTCATCCGCAAACTTACTAATCCTACCCCCCACATAGTCATCTCTGACATTTATATAAATGACAAATAATAGGGGACTCAGCACAAATCCCTGTGGTACACCACTGGACACTGGCTTCCAGCCACTAAAGCAGCCTTCTGTCATCACCCTCTGTCTCCTACAACTAAGCCAATTTTGAATCCACCTTATCAAATTACCCTGTGTCCCATGTGCATTTGCCTTCTTTATAGTCTTACATGTGAGACCTTGTCAAAGGCTTTGTCAAAATCCATATAAACTACATCAACTGCACTACCCTCATCTACACACCTGGTCACCACCTCAAAATTCAATCAAATTTGTTAGGCATGACCTCCCTCTGACGAAGCCATGCTGACTGTCCCTGATCAAACCTTGCCTCTCCAAGTAGAAATAGATTCTCTCCTTCAGAATTTTCTCCAATAGTTTCCCTACCACTGACATGAGACTCACTGGCCACTTTGGTAGGAAGAATAGAGGCATAGACTATTTTCTAAATGGGGAGAGAATTCAGAAATCAGGAGTGCAAAGGGACTTGGGAGTCCTAGTCCAGGATTCTCTTAAGGTTAACTTGCACGTTGAGTCGGTAGTTAGGAAGGCAAATGCAATGCTGGCATTTATTTCAAGAGGACTAGAATATAAAAGCAGGGATGTGCTGCTGAGGCTTTATAAGGCTCTGGTCAGACCACATTTAGAATATTGTGAGCAATTTTGGGCCCCGTATCTCAGGAAGGATGTGTTGGCCCTGGAGAGGGTCCAGAGGAGGTTCACTAGAACGATCCCAGGAATAAAAAAATTAACATGAGGAACGTTTGAGAACTCTGGGTCTATACTCGATGGAATTTAGAAGGATGAGGGGGGGGGTCTGATTGAAACTTACAGAATACTGAAAGGCCTGGATAGAGTGGACGTGGGGAAGATGTTTCCATTAGTAGGAGAGACTAGGACCCGAGGGCACAGCCTCAGAGTAAAGGGAAGACCTTTTAGAACAGAGATGAGGAGAAACTTCTTTAGCCAGAGTGTGGTGAATCTATGGAATTCATTGCCACAAAAGGCTGTGGAGGCCAGGTCATCGAGTGTATGTAAGACCAAGATAGATAGGTTCTTGATTGGTAAGGGGATCAAAGGTTCTTGATTGGTAAGGGGATCAAAGGTTACGGGGAGAAGGCGGGAGAATGGGGTTGAGCAACTTATCAGCCATGATTGAATGGCGGAGCAGACTTGGTGGGCCGAATGGCCTAATTTCTGCTCCTATGTATTATGGTCTTATGGCCTGTAGTTCCCTGACTTATCTCTACAACCCTTCTTAAATAGCGGAACCACATTAGCTGTTCTCCAGTCCTCTGGCACCTCCCCCATGGCCAGAGAGGAATTAAAAATTTGGGTCAGTGCCCCTGCGATTGCCTCACTTGCCTCCCTCAGCAGTCTGGGACACAAATCATCTGGACCTGGAGATTTGTCCACTTTTAAGCCTGCCAACACCTCCAATACCTTGTCACTCCCTGTATATCACAGGGAAGCAGCCATGCTTTAAAAGCATCTGATCCTTTGTCTGCCTTCAGAACCTGAGCCCTTTAGGAGCACGGTGTCACTGGCCACAGATGCTGAAGAGATGGGAGCCAGCCCTGCCTTAAAGGTGCTGAGAGCACACAGAGAATGACGGAATTCTGTGACGCCTACCCACAACATTCTGGCAGCAATGATCAGCATCGTTGAGGTGCAGGCATCAGTAATATGCCCAGGGAGTGTGAGGCCAGACCATCACTGTGGTCTGACGGCTGCAAAAGCAAGGACAGATCATTATTGCATGGCAGTGGCCTGTGAAACAGGACACATCACTCACAGCATGGTTGTTTGATGGATGTTGCACTGCTGAATCTTCACTTGGTAGAGCACCGCCGATCTTGCCGTCAGTGCATTAGCTGTCCAGATCCTCACTGGCCAGCTGGATGGCTCTGTTTTCAAAGTCCATGAGGGCCTTGATTTCAGGCATTCCCCCACTGGTAAGCAACCTCTCCCTCTTATTGTGTGCCAGCTTGTCCTGCATGAATAGAGATGGTGCGAGTGTAAGCAGGATGCCTGCCAGACCAGATGATAAGTATTCCTGGCATGTGTGGGTGGTGAGTGGTCCCATGACCGAGATGAGGACAATGAATGTGTGTGTAAGAGAGTGAATGGTGATGTCTCGAACTGGCAGTGGACGTGTGATGGGTTTGTGAGTGAGAGAGAGTTGAGAGTGATGAGAAGAGTAATTTACCCTGTCGGAACGGAGGAGATCATTCATCCTCTTCCGGCACTAGGTGGATGTCCTCTTTTGCAGGGCATTCGCACTGATCACCACTGCCACCGCCTCCCAAGCCGGATTAATGAGGTTGCCGCCTATGCTGCGGCCAGAGCTGGGGCAGAGGACATCACAGCAAACCTCCACTGCATCCAAAAAGCGCATCATTGAACCTGGGGGCTATAGTCTTTTTTTCCTTTCAGAGCCAGGTTTTCTTTGCAGCAGTCATGAGCTGAAAGCACAGAGGTGTGTGCGCGCTGCAGCACTTTAAGTATGGCACCTAGCATGATGAAGCAGCGAGGTAATGGCATGGTGGGTGAATGAGAGCCTGGCTGCCATCGAAACGGCGTGTTTCCCAGGAATGCATAATTAATGCAGAGTGTTTGGAATGATACGGCGTGAAAAGCCGCCTTTGTTGGCGGCGGATAAAAAGTCGTTTTACCAGCATTTAGTGCAAATCTGGGACGATTGTGTCTATTGAGTCAGATTCCACATATATATGACAACCTAGCTTTACCTCTCCACCAACTCTCAACCTCTCCGCTGCCTCTCTGTTTTGGATTGCTTGTCTAATATCCATTTTTGTATGAACTATGATATCCTCCAGTTTTAAATTCATTCATGAGATGTGGGTTTCGCTGGCTGGGCCAGCATTTATTGCCCATCCCTAGTTGCCCTTGAGAAGGTGGTGGTGAGCTGCCTTCTTGAACCACTGCAGTCCATGTGGTGTAGGTATGCCCACACTGGGGAAGACAACAGGCATAAGCTTTGATTCCTACCATAATCTTTAAATCCTCGCCAACTCCATTCCTCTCCCTGACCATTCCGTCAATCTGAGCCAGATAGTTGGCAGTATTGACATCCTGTTTGACTCCTACTAAGCATCCAATCTGACCTCCCATGCCCCCCCTCACCCAAACCTCTTCTGCCTGTAATCTATTCTGCATTGAGTGGTGCTCACTTATCACTCAAGTCCTTTCTGACCTACTTTGGCTCGCACTCCCCAGCACCTTATTTAAAATTCCCATCATTATCTTAGATCCCTTCATGGCCTTGACCACTCGACCACTAAAATCTGCACCCATTCTACAATACTCCATTAACACTCCCTTGCTCTGACTCTGACCTGTCCTTCTGCTGCACAATTGGCTGCATGCCTTCAGCTGTCTAAACCTCTAGACAATGTAGTTATACCCTAAAGCCCCAACAACCCTCCACCTAGTACTTGAAGACCCTCTGAAAACCCACCAGTATTTTTCCCATCCTCCAAATAGCTCTTTCTCTTATTTAACGCCCTTTTTTTGTCTGATTACTCCTCCTTGAAGTGTCTTACTATGTTACAGACATTGTAAATGTATAATAATTTGTTTTCCAATTCATTGATTGATACATAGAAACAACTGCCAAAGCCATTTTCAGCTCAACAAAATCCTATAATTGCCAGTGTTTTTACAATGGTTGAGGGAGGAATATTGACTACGTGCCCAGAAACATTAGATTTTTAAAAAGTGGTGGAAATATTCAGGTTTGGCAGCATCTGTGGATTGAGAAATAATATTTAACGTTTTGAGTCAAATATGACTCTTCTTCAGACTATTATTCCTCTGAAGAAGAGTCATATACAACTCAAAATGTTAACTCTGTTTCTCTTTCCACATATGGTGTCAGACCTGCTGAGTATTTCCAGCAATGTTTTTATTTCAGATTTCTAGCATCTATAATATTTTTCTTTTTTTAATGCAAAGAGAACTTCCTATTCTTTGAATCACAGGATGATTATAGTGCAGAAGGAGGCCATGCAGCCTGTTGTGTCATTGCTGGCTCTCTGAAGGAGCAATTCACCCATTGCCATTCCCCCCTCCCAACCTCCTTATAGATAGACACAGTTCTCTGCAGCTGAGTGTGTGAATCCAGAAAGCTGTGTTGCTTGCCTGGTGGGCAAGGGTTCAGGGCATCTGCTCAGGATGGAGAGAAACTTGCTGTGGGAAGGGGAAATTTCAGTTGTCGTGGTCCACCTGGGTACCAATACCATAGATAGGACTAGGAAAGAGGGTCTTGAGGGATTGTGAGCAGCCAGGGGCTAAATTAGAAAACAGAGCCACAGAGGTAATAATCAGTTACGAGGGAATTTATGTTAAGTGCGTGGCTCAAAGAATGGTGTCGGAGAAATGGGCTTCAATTCATGGGACACTGGCACCAGTACTAGAGAAAGTGGAAGCTATACCATTTGGATGGTCTTAACTTGAACAGTATTCTGGCGAGTAGAGAGGGTTTTTAAATACTCAGGGGGCAGGGGGAGGGATCACATGAGGAAAGATGTGAAGGGAAGAAGGAACAGGGTAGATATATAGATAATGACAGCCAGAGTATGGCAGGAAGGGACAGAGCTTGAGTACACCAGCAATAATGGTAGTGTTTGCAAAAATGGTAAAAAGACAGAATTAAAGGCTCTATATCTGAATGCGCGCAGCATTTATAACAATGCAGATGAATTGATAGCATAAATAGAAATAAACATAGATGTCCTGATAACCATTTCAGAAAAGGTTGCAAGGTGACCAAGGCTGGGATCTAAATAGTCAAGAGTATTTGACATTTCGGAAGGTAAGGAAACTAGGAAAAGGTGGTGGGCTAGCTCTGTTAATTAAGAATGACATTAGTTATAGTAGTCAGGATGACCTTAGTTAAGAAAATCGAGATGTGGAATCAGTTTGGGTCGAGAGGAGAAATGGTAAAGGTAAGAAATCACTTGTGGGGGTAGTTTATCGGCCCCTTTACAGCTGCTACACTGTAGGACAGAGTGTTCAGGAAGAAATAATGGGCGTTTGTAAGAAAGGTACTGCAATAATCATGGGTGATTTTAATCTTCATTATAGATTGGATGAATCAGATTTGTAAAAGTAGCCTAGAAAATGAGTTCATAGTGTTTTCAGGGCACTTTTTTTTTAGAGCAGTACATTCTAGTGTAAGCCAGGAATCAGGCTATTTTAGTCCCAGTAATGTGCAATGAGACAGGATTATTTAATGATCTCATAGTAAAGGAGCTTCTAGACAACAGTAATTGTAGGATGATAGAATTTTACATTCAGCCTGAGGGTGAGAAGCGTAGGTCTAAGATTAGTGTCTTGAACGTAAAGGCAATTACAAGGATATGAAACCAGTTGACTAAAATGGACTGGGAAAATACATTAAAAGGCAGGGTAGAAGAGCAATAGACATTTAAGGAAATATTTCATAACTCTCAGCAAAGATATATTCTCTTAAGAAATAAAAACAATGCGAAGGATGTATCATCTATGGATAACTGAGGAAGTTTAGAACAGTATCAAATTAAAAGAAAAGACATACAATGCTGTGAAGATGAGTGGTAAGTCAGAAGATTGGACAGATTTTAGAAACCAGCAAAGAACGATGAGGGAGAAATTAGTATGAGAGAAAGCTAGCTAGAAATATGAAAACAGATAGTAAGGGTTTTTACAAGTATTTAAAAAGGAAAAGAGTAACTAAAGCGAGCGTGGGTTTCTTAGAGAGTGAGACTGGGGAATTAATAATGGGAAACAAATGATGGAAGCGTTGAACAGGTATTTTGTGTCTGGGCTGGATTTTCCGGTCTTGCCAGTGGAGGGAGTTGTGGTGGGCAGGACCTGAAAATTAGGCGTGAGGCTAAAAGTCTGTTTTCAGCCAGTGGGAGAACAAGTCGGAATTTTCCCCTCAGCATTCGCATGGCGGCCTAATGGTGGTTCGACTTTCCCACTCATCCATATTGGGAACCCCATTTGTATGCATTAACATATCATGAATGCTCATTAAAAATGCAACTTGCCAGAATCACATTCTCCCTTCTAATTGCATGCCATGCCAATGAAAAATTAGACTGCTCTGATTCGCAACAGGATATAAGCGGCGTGCACCTGCCGACCCTAGCTTCACCCATGACTTTCAGGTGCATACAATGTTGAAAGCTTATCTGCAACAACACTGCTCTGACTCGTCACCGCTGCCAAAGCTCTCAGGCAAGACATGGGATTAACAGACAGGGCTGCTCGCACTGGGTGCAGCGGGGCGCAGGCAGGGCTGCTCGCACTGGGTGCTGCAGGGCGCAGGCAGGGCTGCTGAACCAGCAGAGATAAGAGGGAGAAGGGAGCAGGGAAGGGAGAATGGGGAAGATGGATGGCTGGGGGGTGGGGGAGCTGGAGCCCGACGTGGAAGGGGTGCACGCAGACTCGGGAAGGGGGTGGGTGGAGTGAGTATGGCACAAGAGGGAGGGAATGCACACAGCCTCTAGACTTGGGGAATGGGGGAAGGATTATTGTTGCACAAGTGGGAAAGGGTTCATGAGGACTCATGACTTGGGGTGGGGGAGAGTGCTGAAGGAAGCAGGGGCATGAGTATCATACAGTCATAGCCCTGGGACTGAGGCCAAATGGTTGGGATGAGAAATTAAAGGTGATCCTGGGGCTCTGTGAACCACGTTGTTGGGTTGAGAGATTAAAGGCAGTCCTGTAGCTTTGCGGGCCTTGCTGCAGGGCTATGCATTGCCTGCACATCGTGGTCCCAGTCCAGGGAGGGCAAGGCCTGTCTGTTCACTGGAAGTTGTGCGCACTGATATGCAGGGCTATTGGTCATTGTCTCGCACATGGTGGTCCTGGGGGGTCACTGGCTCGGTACTGGGCTGCAGATGGAATAGTCACGGTCAGGGGAGGCATCTGCAACCTGTAAATGGGGGAAAAGTAATAAAGTGGGGGGTACTCGAAGCTCTCGTGACGGGGTGGGGGGATGCTGCCTCTGTAGGGTGAGTGCACACAGCCTTAGGATGGGAAAGGGGTGAGGTCCACGTGGGGCATGGGGGCATCCACAGTGATGGGTTCAGGGGGAGGACAGAAATGTCTGCAACAATCACTATGGGCTCCAGGGTTACTGGGGAGGCTAGAGAATGACCGGAGGGAGGTCTCCCTGCACATTGTGGGGTTCCAGGATGATCAGAGGGACATGAACGGTGACAGCTGGTCTGGAAGTAGAAGTGCAGCGCCACCATGTTGAGACCCTGAATCAGAGGCGCAGTTTAAAAAGGAAACTAAGAAAAAAATCACCAAGGGAGTGGCCTGAGGCAATGTGGAACAGTCCACAGCTGGATTCTGGGACCCTTTCAGGGGCAACTTCAAACTTATTAGAATTCCAACATGGAGCTGAAGGCTCAGCTGAGAGAAATCATGAAGACTTTAATGCGAAGTTGGTTCTAGTAACTTGTGGTGCGATTTTACCCAACACTACACTCATTGAGCATTTAACCATCAGACATATGTGAGAAGTGAAGAAGCAGCCAGCCATTAAGGGAGCAGGGCCGCTGGATATATCCAAGAAACACTATCAAACCCTGCAAACATGCGTTGTCCATTTAATATGGGTCTTAGAGCACAAGGGCGGCAATCTCAAATCCAAATTAGGCAACGAATGGGTGCCTTTAGTGAGCCTCAAAATTACATGGCTCTATCTTCCTGTATGGGATTGAGATGCCAAGTTGTTGGGGTGGCTTCTGAGACACCTATGATCTGTGAGGGAGTGCCTCAGCTAGAAACAGGGAAAGGCAGGTAGCACAAGCACAGCTCAAGAACATGATGGTGGCTTTCTGGCTTGGAGTGGGAGGTCTGGTAATTGTTGGGTGAGATACATTCATTTCTTGGATCTAGCTGTCTACAGGAAGGAGGAGCATCGAAGAATGGAGGTTGCAGTTAATGCTGCCGCCTTGATGGCAGTGCTCAGAATGAGGAGAAGAGACCGGTGCTGTCTAACACAGCTTAGAGAAAAGCCCTGGCTGAGGTGCATGGTCCAGGGGTGCCCCAGAAAGACCAAAGGCTGAGGAGTTCAGACCAATCCCATGGAGGCGACTGGTGCGACCAAGGGTATACAGAAACACCTCCTATTTGGAGAGGAACGAGAGAGAGTGCTGGGCACGTCTATGTTTGTCAAGAGATGTGGTGGCTCATATCTGCCACATTCTGCAGGAGGATCTGATGCCCCATGGACTGGTAGGTAGGCTATCTCTTGGCAGTGCCCCTGAAGGTCATGACCACACTCAATTTCTTTGTAAGTTGCTCGTTCCAGGGATCCACAGGGGACCTATGCGGCATCTCTAGGGCCTCAAAACATTAATGTATAAAGGAGGTGACGGAAGCCCTATGTGGTAAGGCTCATCATTATATAAAGTTCATAGTGGGTGAAGCTAGCCAGGCTGCAAGATTTCTGGGATTTACGACGATCTCCGGCTTCCCAACAGTGCAGTGAGTGATCGATCACACACATGTCACTTTAAGAACTCCCTGGCCGCAGCCCCTGATCTTAATTAAGAGTAAAGTGTTCCACTCCATCAATATTCAGCTGGTCTGTGATCATCAGAAGCAGATCATGCACATTTGTGCCAGCTACCCTTGGAGTTCTCATGACTCCAACATCCTGAGTCACTCCCAGGTGCTACAGACATTCTAAGGGCTGTGGCACTTACAGGGTTGGTGCTGGGTGATAAGGGGTACCCATTGAAGAGATGGCTGATGACACCCATGTCCCATCCTCAAAGTGCCTCAAAAGAGAGGTACAACATGGCACAATCTGTGAGAAAACCTTTGGCATCCTGGAAATGCACTTCTGTTGTTTGGACTGTTCAGGTGGGACTTTTCAGTATTCTCCAGAGAGGGTGTCCCGATTCTTCGTGGTCTATTGTGCCCTGCACAACCTGGCACTTCAAAGGGGAGATCATTTGCCACAGGGAGATATGGAGGAGCCAGAGATTTCCTCGGATGAGGAGGACTTGGAAGGGCAGGAACCTGAGGAGGGTGATGATGGTCAGCTTCCATGTGAGGATGCCATCGCGGTGGCATGGCACGGAAGACATGCCCATGACACATGATAACCATAAGATTCCAGCAGGAATAAGATCCAGGCAAGGGGACCCAAGCGCATTTCTCTCCTTTAATGCCATGCCAGTGATTGGAAAAGCTTTTACAAGTAGTGACAGCGTAAGCAAGGTCAGCATTTGGCCTTGGACCCGTAACCCTCAAGGATCACAGCCCTCGTTCTTGGAAAGGTCAGCACCCAAAGCTGCATATAGCTGGTGTGTGAGGCAAGAGACAGCACACCAGCATGCATCCTGCATCAAGTACACATTGTGCAGTCGTTGCCATCTGAAGGTGACACTTTAAGGAACCACAGAGATTTGCATATGGTTGTAGAGATCAAAATGGCTCCAGGTCATGTGCTTTCACACTCACAATGAACACAGCTCAGTGTTGATGAAACAACATTATGGCTGGGATTTATTGTCCCCACCACCGGCAGATAATGGCTCTCCAAATTTTCCCATCACGCCCGTCAGTGTTGGGGCCAGAAAACCCCACCCTACATTTAACCCCCAAGATTCATGAGCTGGCACAATTCTGTGGTGTGTTGCAAGGCTTAAAGGATCAAATTTCAGTGTGCAGTCACTTCCAGGATATGGCTTGACACATCTCCCTTACAAGACACGAAGGGCGAAAGACTAACATGAACCTGCTAAACATCACATGAATCTGCGGCACACAAATTGAGGCAATCATGGAGTGGAGCTTAGATCGCCCTCACAATAAGAGGGCACACAGATTCATGCGCAAGAGGCATTCACATGATGAGGTTATTATCATGAACTCAAAATGTATTTACAAAGGTGCATGATATATCAATGAGTGAAAAGCCAAGCCACCATTGTGCTTTCAGTATTTCTTTATTTTTCTTACCCCACCACTACGTCTAGGTACATTCCTGACATTCGCATTAGAGTGGAGGCAGGTGGAAGCAGTCTGCCAACTGCTATGCCTTGGTGCCTGTGATGACCTCGGTGGGTGTCTGAAAGGCCCCCAGCCTGCTTTGGTCATCCCGTTGTGGGGCAGGTGCACCCTTCTCAGCCTGTGGAGCTGAAGCTGATGGGGTCACAGTCAGAGGGGATTGGGAGCAGCTGGACACTCTTGGAGTCTGCTGAGTATATGACTCTGAGGTGTCGAGCTGAAGGCCTTCTCCACTTTGAGTGTCCGAGGGCTCCTGCCTAACTCCTTGAGGAGAAGGGGCACCTGGAGTAAGATCGAGGTGTCCTATCCCCCTCTTGCCTAGCCACTGATGGATCCCACCTATGCCTAAAGCGATGGAGAGCAGGTCCAAGCGCAAATCCAGCAGAACCTGCTGGACCAGGGTCTCTAAAGTAGCTGCCACCCTTCCCATGGAGACTTCGAGGCACTCGTATGTCGGAGCCACGACATCAGACTTAAAGCAGATGGACTCCTCTATCCTTAGCTCTCATCTGTTGACTGCCTCTCGCAACTCTACCTGATGTTCCGCCACCTTTCTTTGTATCTCCAGCATGTGTGCCACGGCTGTTTCCAGAGGTTCACCATCTAACTCTGATTCAGCTTGATCTCCAGCAGCTCTCCAAGTGCCAGAGACCTGGGCTGTCACTGTCTCCAGCTGCTGTGGAGACATGTCAGTGAAGTGTTCTCCAGAAAATAACCCATGCCAATTGAAATCTAGCACCCACTGACATGTGTGTCCCTGCACCGGTGGAGGGTGTAGGTGAACGCTGTGACATGTCTTCAGCGAATGGATCCTCACCTGAGGTGGGCTGGCTGGACCTGTGTGTGGGCCTGCTGGTGTCTGTTGGAGACAGAAGATAGATTTAGTTCATAAGCAGGCAGAATGCAACATTACATGTCACTCACTGTGAGCATCAGGATGTGATCAACTAATGGAGGGCTCATCTATACTGGGTTGATGGGGGAGGCCGATCTCACCTTCGCCACAGGAGCAATCCCTATTCTCCCCTGTCAACTCGGCTGCCTCCTCCTTGAGGGGTGAGCTACTGGATGTCTGCCATCCCCCTCCCGTCTAGGATCTCTGCCTCCTGTTGCGGACCAGCTTGGCCCACATGAAGACAAATAGATGGAATGTGATGAGAAGGGATGGAGGAGAGGTTGGTAAGCATGCATGCTTAATACGTGTGCTGAGCCCTCCCCAGTAAGGACTAAAAATGCTGTTTGTGCAGGATGATAGATGAGATGATGGTGATGTTAAGACATTCACTGCTGATGTCTCCTCCGCTAATAGTGTGTGAGATCCATGAGGTATGAGGTTGACTTACCCTGGCGGAGTGGATTAGATCATTTAGCCTCTTCTTGCTTCCATCCTCGGGAAGAGGATGTCACAGCGTTTGTGGACAGTGGTGAGGAGGGCCACCAGGGAGTCATGGCTGAATCTAGGCTCGCATGGCTTCTTTCTCCTGGGGCCATCTGAGGACATGTAGACCAACAGCTGGGCTACAGAGACTGAATGTGTATTTGGGTGGCGTTTAAACATGGCACCAGGACCTTCGACCCCATAAGGTGATGGCGGGGCAGATGAATCAGTGCCTGTCCCACCATGTGATTCGGAGAGCGGCTCACCGCTGCATAATTACTGAGGTTTCAAGCGTGCACGAGTACGAGAACCATCCCCGCTGCCCAGCAGGAAACGCGCCCATTAGGACGTGAGGGGAAAATGGTGATCATCCAACATGGGAATCAAGTAATAAAAGCCCAATCCACAAGGGTCATTGGTATGAGTTATAAATTCTCGGATACTGGAAATGTAACTGTAAATGTAATTATGTATCGCATACTCATATATTTTGTGGGTCAGGGCCAGAGGGACAAGATAGGGATCAGGGGTTAGATGCTGGTAGAGAACTGATCATGATGAACAGAAAAGGGCTATTTTATCTAGATACCAACTGCCCAAAGCGGGTTCCTGGGTGACGTACTGTCCCGAAGGATCGAATAACTGGATGGGAAAAAACAATGGTGGAATGGGCAGGGAAATGTACTGGAAAATTTTTAAATTGGTTGAATGTCCAGGATGGACAAGGAGTGAGGACCATGGGCTGGGGGAATGGTGTGTGAGAATGGAAAATAGAAAGCGTTGCTCGAGTTCTAGTAATGTCAGGCAGCGAGTCCCGGTTGAGAAAACGTTCATGTGTGGTGGGAAGGGGTTCAGAACAGGTGTACAAGGGCTCTAACAGTAGTAGAATGGAAGACGTCAACAGGCAAGTAGAGGTTGCAGTCTGACTAGATCGACACACTAAAATGGGGAATGCAGCACCATCTTGACAAAATAATAGAAGCAGAAGTCCTCATGACCAAGACATTTTTGTAGCTGCCAGCAAATGAGATTAAGCCATACATGGGGCTAAATTGAAAGAGTTAGAAAGTTGGAGAGAGTTTGAATATATTCAAAGATTCCGGAAAGGGATCAGCCAGCATTATAGCATAGGTGGACCTGCACAGAAAAAGTCCAGCCAGATTGCACTTACAAGGCCAAAGCTAGGTTAGTGGCCCGGGGTTTTTAAGAATGCTTAAGAGATAGAGGCCAGAGTGGACTCACCACAGCGGGAAAGGTAATTGATAAAAGCTTTTGGCCCTTTTAGCAATGTTTCTTGGGAATGTAAGTCAATAGACGTAAAAACTGCATTAGTGCAGGGAAATCGCCTCCAGAGGGAAGTGTTTCTCCAACTTCCTAAGGAGGTGCCAGATGTAGAAGAAAAATTTTGGAAGTTAAAAAAGTGTCCCTAGTTTGAATGATGCTTCCAAAGCATGGTCCCTTTCAGTTAGGTCAGTTTTATTAAAGTTAGGTTGCCTCCAACTGAAAGCGGATCCTGCAATGTTTTTTTTGGTACCATGGCAGGAAACTCACAGGCATCTCTATGATGCATGTTGATGACTTCTAATGGGGTAGTATTAGCAAGTTCAAAAATATGTTATTGACAGTATTAGAATAGACTTTAAGATTGGGAGTCAGGCTTCTGGGGCCTTTAAATATATTGGGTTGGAAATAAGGCAGTATGGGTGTGATGTCACTTTACATCAACAATCTTATTTAGAAAGTGTGCACCCTATCACAGTCAATCGTGCCAGGTCCTCACAAAAGATGCGGATGCTTTCAAAGCTGAGATGGAGCAGCTGCCAAGTTCAGTTGGGCAATTGAATTGGCTGGGTGTACAGACAAGGCCAGGTGCAAGTTTTGATGTCTTAGAACTAAGTGCTGTAATGAAACATCCAAAGGTAGACGACATTTTACGGGTAATCAAAGCAAAAATTAAAGATGGAGAAAAGTGAGCTGAAATTTCCACCTTTGTGTGACCCCAGGAACATGAAATTGATTATTTTTTAGTGATGCCTCTCATGCTAACCTTTGTGATACGTTCTCGAGCGCAACCGGTTTTGTAAAGCACTTTGGCTTGGGAAGCCAAGAAAATGAGGAGAATAATAGAAAGCACTCTGGCTGCTGAAACCCTTGCACCTGTTGAGGCAATTCACATGGCATTCTTTTAATCAAAGCTATTAGAGGAAATTCTATATGAAGGAGATGCCGAAGAAACCATATCGATTCAATGTTAGACAATTGTTCTCTTTGAGATAATGTGCACTCCACAAAATGTGTGAATGAGAAGAGATTAAGAATTGATATTGTGAATTTGAAACAAATGTTGGAGAAAAAAGAAATCTCCGAACTTAAATAGGTAGATACAAGCCATCAATTGACTGTGTTAGCAAAAGGAATGCTTCTAGTGAGAAGTTATTGGTAGTCTTAGGAGAAGGACTCCTCATGATGTAAGTCTTGAGTGTGACATTTATTTCTCTTCAGTTTTTTTTAAATCGTGTCTGTAAATATGTACTTTTGAGGAAGAAGGGAATCTGTTAATGTTGCAAATGCTGTGATAATAGAGTGCATGTTCCAGTTGTGATAAAGAGCAACTGATACTAATTGGGGAAAGGTTAGGGTACATATATAAGAACCAGTTTCCACCTGTGCGGGGGAACTAATTGGAAGGGAAAATAGTCTGCACTTATGTTATACTGAGTTTTGTGAATAAACAGATATTGAAGATAGACTGGTTCCAGCTTCTTCATTTGCCAGATAGATGTTCAACAAGCTAACACAATGCTGTCTGCTTCCTGTCACTCGGCCAATTTCGTATCCATGTTGCTACTGTCCATTTTATTTCATGAGTTCTAACTTTGCCCAAGTCTGTTGTGTGGCACTTTACCAAATGTCTTATGGACATCCATGTACACCACATCAATAGCATTACCCTCATTGACCTTCTCTTTTACCTCATCAAAAAACTCAAGCAAGTTAGTTAAACATGATTTGTCCTTAAGAAATCCATGCTACCTTTCCTTAACTAACCCTCATTTGCCCAAGTAAATATTAATTTTGTTCTGAATTATAGTTTCCAGAAGCTTCCCCACCACTCAGGCTAACCTGACTGGCCTGTAGTTGCTGGGCTTCTCACCACACCTTTTTTTGAACAAGGTTGTAATATTTGCAATTCTCAGTCCTCTGGCACCACCACTTAGCCTAAGGAAGTGTGGAAAATTATGGCGAGTTTATCTGCAATTTTCACTCTCACTTCCATCAGTACCCTTGGACACTTTTCACCCTGTCCGGTGCCTTGTCAATTTAAAATACAGCCTATCCAATACCACCTCTTTATTCATTTTATACCCTTCAAATGTCTGAACTACCTCCTCTTTCACCATGACCTGTGCAGCATCTTCCTTGGTAAAGACAACTGCAAAGTACTCAATGACCTTGCTTCCATCACAAGGTCAGAAGTGGGGATGTTCACTGATTGCACACTGTTCAGTACCATTTGCAACTCCTCAGATACTGAAGCAGTCTATGTCCAAATGCAGCAAGACCTGGACAATATCCAAGCTTAGGCTGACAAGTGGCAAGATACATTTGTGCCACACAAGTCCCAGGAAATGACCATCTGCAACAAGAGAGAATCTAACCACCGCTCCCTTGACATTCAATGTCATTACCATCGCTGAATCCCCACTATCAACATCCTAGTGGTTATCATTAACCAGAAACTGAACTGGACTAGCCATATAAATACTGTGGCTACAAAAGCGGGTCAAAGGCTAGGAATCCTGTGGCGAGTAACTCACCTCCTGATTCCCCAAAGCCTGTCCACCATCTACGAGGCACAAGTCAGGCATGTGATGGAACACTCTCCACTTGCCCAGATGAGCTCCAACAATACTCAAGAAGCTTGACACCATCCAGGACAAAGCAACCTGCTTGCTTGGCACCCCATCCACAAACATTCACTCCCTCCACCACCAACAAGCAGTGGCAGCAGTGTGTGTCATCTACGAGATGCACTGTAGAAACTCATCAACCCTTCTTAGGTAGTATCTTCCAAACCCAAGACCACTACCATCTAGAAGGACAAGGGCAGCAGATACATAGTTTTGCCTGTTAACCTTTGATTTCAGTTTATCTGGGTCAGATCCATTCTTACCATAATGAAATCGGCTTTCCCGCAGTTAATTATTCTCATTCTGGATTGTTCCTTGCTCTTTTCCATAGTCGACCTAAACCTTATAATACAATGATCACTGTCCCCTAAATGTTCCCTTACTGAATCTTGATCCACTTGGCCCATCTCATTCCCAAGAGTCAGATCTAGCAGTGCCTCCCTTCTCATTGGACTAGAATCATACTGCTGTAGAAAATTATCTTGAACATCCCCTAGAAGCTCTTGTCACTCAGCCCTTTACTGCTATCCCAATCTGTATTTGGATAATTAAAGGCCCCCATTATGACTACTCTATAATTCTTGCACTTCTCTGTAATTTCCTTGCAAATTTGTTCCTCAACCTCTTTCCCACTAGTTGTTTGCTACATTGCATTGTAGCCTATAGGCTGTGTCATTACACCTTTTTTGTTCCCTAACTCTAGCCAAATAGATTCTGCCCTGACCTCTGTGGACCATCCTCTCTTTCCAGTGCTGCAATGCTTTCCTTATTTAATATCGCAAGCCCTCCCCATTTTCTTCCTTTGCTATCTTGCCTGACCACCTTGCATCCAGGAATATTTATTATCCAGTCAAGCCCTTCTTTGAGCCACATCTCCATTATAGTCACAGCATCATATTTACACATGGCTATCTGCGCCTGCAATTAACCAATCTTATTTTCCACATACGATGCCTTCACATACATGTACAGTAACCCTAATTTAGACTTTATTACATTCCCCTTTACACTGAACCCACCTTATAATTTATTATTCCTTGCTCTAGTGGTAACTGTCACTCTCTGTATTCATGCCAGAGGATGCTTAATATCCACTTAAACCACTGAAACATGCCACCTTTGAATGCTTGATCTAAAGGACTGCACCTTTAACACAGAGAATCAGCTTACAGCATGAGCTCAAACTCCTAGTAGTGGGCCCAAACCACAATTTTTTGACTCAGAATACTGTTAAATGAGCCAAGCTGATACCACTAAGGCATTCATTTTGCTATTCTGATAAATTCATTTACAGCTTTCGACAAGCATGTTTAACAAGCATGTTGAATGAATTTGCACACTGGGGAATCTAGGACATGGGGATGTCTCAGGATAAAGGGATGATCATGTAGGGCTGAGATGAGAAATTTCTTCACTCAAAGGGTTGTAAGTCTTTGAAATTGTCTCCCCCAGAGTGTTATGGATGCTCCATAGTTGAGTATATTTATAAGGCTGAAGTAGACATTTTTAGTCTCTCAGGGAGCAGGCAGGAAAGTGGAATTGCCGAGATCAGCCATGATCATATTGAATGGCAAGCTCAAGGGGCCTTATGCTCTAATCCTACTCCTATTTCTTTATGTTCTTTATTAGAAAATGTGCTTTCTTAACCAGTTTTCATTCATTGGATCCACATTTTACTTGTATCAATTCAGGCACTTGCGTGGTTGCTCTTCATAGCTGACCCCACCAGACTGAGTGAGACCAGGGTGGGTGGTGAGGTGCATCAAATGATCAAATTTGCGCTCACTCAGTGAATGCCTCCCCTGTCCTACAAGCTGGAAAATATAGCCAAACTTGCCTTTTTCAACAGTTGGAAGGAAAGGTAAATATTTTCCTTGGCAGACCCCCCTTCTGGTCTGCCAAGGAAAATATTTACCTTTCCTTCCAGCAGCCCTCTTTATTAGGAGGTCATAGTTCCAACAATTTAAAAAAATATCCTACCATCTTTCTGAGTTGAGACTATGATTTCAACCTGGATCTCCCCTTTGAGGCCAACATCTTTGAAGGACTAACATGCGCTGTGGATAAAGGGGAACTGGATTTCCAGAAGGCATTTGATAAGGTGCCATGCCAAAGATTATTGGGGAAAATAAAAGCTCATGGTGTAGGGGGTACTACATTGGCATGAATAGAAAGATTGGCTGGCAGAAAACGGAGTATGCATAAATGGGTCTTTTCCTGATTGGCAGGGTGTGGCAAGTTGACTACCACAGGGGTCTGCTGGGGCCTCAACTTTTTACAATTTGTATCACTGATTTAGACGAGGGGAACAAAGGTGTGGTCGCTAAATATGCAGATGACACAACGATAGGTAGGAAAGTATGTTGTGAAGAGGACATGAGGTTGCAAAGGATATAGATAAGTTGCGTGAGTGGGCAAAAATCTGGCAGATGGAATACAATGTGGGAAAATGTGAAGTTCACTTTAGCAGGAAGAATAAAAAAGCAGAGTATTAAACGGAGAGCGATTGCAGAATTCCAAGCTGCAAAGGGATCTAGATGTTCTTGTGCATGAGTTACAAAAGGCTAGCATGCTGCTACAGCAAGTATTTAAGAAGGCTAATGGAATGCTTCCTTTATTACGAGAGGAATTTAATATAAAAGTTAGGGATGTTATGCTTCAGTTATACAGGGTGTCGGTGAGACCACATCTCAAATACTGTGCGCAGTTTTGGTCTCCTCATTTGAGGAAGGACATAAATGCTTTAGAGGCGGTTCAGAGGAGGTTTACTAGATTGATATCTGGAATGAGCGGGTTGTCTTATGAGGAAAGGTTAGACAGATTGGGCTTGTTTCCACTGGAGTTTAGAAGAGTGACTTGATTGAAATATATAAGATCCTGAATGGTCTTGATAAGATGGACGTGGAAAGGATGTTTCCTCTTGTGGATAAGTCCAGGACTAGGGGGAACTGTTTTAAAATTAGGGGTTTCCTTTTTAGGACAGAGATGAGGAAAACAATATTCTCTGAAGGTTGTGCAACTTTGGAACTCTCTGCCTCAGAAAGTGGTGGGGGGTGGGGTCATTGAATATTTTTAAGGCAGAGGTAGATAGATTCTTGTTAGGCAAGGGAATCAAAGGTTATCGGCGGTAGATGGGAATGTGGAATTTAAAACACGAACACGATTTTATTGAATGGCGGAGCAGGCTCGAGGGGCCAAATGGCCTATTTCACCTATTTCGTATGTTCATATCTGCCCTTTTAGAAAGTCAGGACATATTTTTCCTTTTGATGCATCAGCCTCTCATCATATTTCAGGTAGCTGTGAGCCCAAAGATGTTAAAACTCCCTGTATATGGAGTGTTGCCTACCCCTCCACCACCCTCACCCCAACGCCTTAGCAGTGGTTTATCTGGAGCAGGTGGAAGCTTTGCCCAGAAACAAAACCCCAGGAAATCTCTGCTCAGATTGGAACCTGATACGGCGGGGTCTCGGCAGAGTTTGGAGTCTACTGAAATAGCCAAGCAATTCAACTCCAGTATCTTCATAAAAGGGTTGTATCAAGCACAGCACGTACTGTAAGATAACTTTTTATTTGAAGATAAAGCCATTCTATCTATGCTCAGTTGTATAGTGTGACCACAGTTTAATTTTAATAAGACAGCATATAGCACCTGGATACTGAGTAAATGGGGCATAGCATAATTTCAAGCATGTTGCAGCTAACTCTGCTGAACGATCTCTGAATTTCTCACATACAGTTATGTTGTATGGTATTTAACCTACAGTTTCTTACAATGAAACTTAATAAGTAGATAAAACTTTTCTGACTGGTGTATTTAAGTACAGAGCACAGCCATTTCTTAGTGTCTGAAATAAGGGCGAGTACTGAAGAAATAGTATTTAAAGCTCACATATTGCTCCAAAGTGAAGGTTTTAGATTGTGGCTGCATTGTTTGCTGGTGATGTCATCATTTTTAGGTTTGAATTCTAATTGAGAGAAGCTGCGCTTTTTAATTGGTTATGGGCATCTGATCACTGAGTTGCTCTCAGCTTTGGTCAGTTTTGTATAGTGATTAAGTGCCTGTAGAAGAATCATCAGTACCCATGTACCAGTTGGCTGAGCTTTTTAAGATTTACAATCTTTAACAACCTTTCATCATGCGTTCATTCATGTCAGAATTTTGACATGTAATCGCACTACAGTGATTCTGCTCAAAGAATGTAGCTCAAGGAATTGTTGAATGGCAGCAGAATCCTGAGAAGGAGCTCTTAACTTCATAACATAGAAGTTACACCACGGAAAATGGCCATTCAGACCAAGCAGACATGTCAGCGTTTACCCCCCAAGCAAGCTTAGTCAACTTACCCACTGTGTTTCCATATTCCTTTATGCCCATTTTCATTCATCTAAATACTAGAGGGATACTACTAGTTATTACTTGTTCATCCTAATATGCAAGATAGGTTGGATTATTATATGTAAATATAATTTTGAGAATTTTTTTACATTATTCAGTGCCATGACAGAAAGGAAAAAAATATTGCATACTAAGTGACTGAGACAAAAAGTTTCATATTTATCTCACATGTTCCCATTATGTCATATAAACAACGGCAATCAAAGATGGCATAGATCCTCAAACAATATATTTTTGGCAAAATGTTTATTGAATAAATACATATCACACTAGTTTCAATGGGTTACCAGACTTAATTAGCTAGATAAAGATATCATAATTCTTTTGTGATGATGCCTACTAGGATTTTGACTCTTGCAGGCATGAAATCACTGTAATGTACCACTTCCTCCAGCCTATGAACAAGGCCACAGATCTGTGGCTTTCACAGAAAAAATAGATGATTGCAATCCTCAAAGTACCAAAGCATTCAGAACTGAGAGCCACATGGATCATCCTAACCTAGTGACCTTGCCTTTAATATATACGGAAGTATTATACTGCTGTAAAACACACAGCGCACAGTTTTTTAGTGCACTTTATTATAAGCCTGATCTATATTATAAATAACTTCTTTCCACCAATTGTTTAGTGCCTCCAAAGGAAACTCGCTGTGGTGATTGCTGGTGATTTTGAAAAAACAGAAAACTCTCTTTAAAAAAAATGTTATTTCTAAAGTAAGAAGAGCAGTGGAATCAAAGGATTTGACTCAGAATTTATAGAACAAGTTGAGCAAAATATAAGTGGACAGAAAAACGGCAGGTGAAATTAATCTGAATATATCTGAAACCTTTTTTTTTGCTAAGGGGCAAATGATCGCCAGCAACTTCAAAACATCAAAAATTGTGCTTCCAAAATCTCTCTATCAATTCTGCATGGATAAAGCGCAAGTGCCTCGTCCATGTGCTAGTCACAGCAGAAACCCATTACATGCTTTATACTGTGGGTGGGATTTTCTTGTGGCAGGTGGGACTGGGAAATTTGAAGTGCAGACAAAAATCAGTTTTCCACCAGTGGGAAATTAGGTCGCAGTTTTCCCCTCTGGACTTTCATGGCAGGTCAAGTTTGCTGCTGTGCCATGTCAGGAACTGCAATTGCATGTCTTTGCACCTCATGAATGCTCATTAAAAACCCAGCTCACCGGAATCACGTTTGCACTCCAAATCTAATTGGCCCGTCAGTGAATAAGTAGGCCAGTTTGTTTCACGGCTGGATATAAGTGGTGTGCACCTGGCGAGCTGCACTTCATTCACAACTTTTGAGGTTTGTATGCCTAGCATTCACATGCCTTTTACTGTGTTCCTCTCACGGCTTCTCCGACTCTGTGCCAAGGCTACTCAGGCAAGTTCAGCGGGAAAGGGAGGCGGGGTGGAAGGCACATGTTCAACGGAGGCATGGGGGTTGACTGAACAGAGGCAAGGGAATGGCGGGGAGGCATACACTTGACTTGGGGCGGGGGTGACTGGAGCACAGGACAGAAGGGGTGGACAGAGCCACATAATGGGGGGTGGGGAGATGCGAGGGGAGGTGGCTGGGTAGAAGCAAGGGAAGGGGTGGACGGAGACACATGACTGGGAGGGACCTGGCAGGCCCCGGCCTGCTTTCTGGATCCTTCTGTGTGGCAGTGGCACCCTTCTTGGCCTGTGGAGTTGCTGGGGGTCACAGAAAGAGGAGATTTGGATGGGCCGGACACTCCCAGAGTGAAGGGTGGATGACCCTGGGTTGTGCACCTGCTGACCCCCCTCCCTATGGGTGCGAGTGCCCCTGGCTGACTCCTTGAGGAGGAGCAGTAGCTGGAGTGTGATCGAGCTGACCCACGCCCCCCTCGTGTTGATACTGTTGGGGGCCATCTATGGCATCAGCGATGGAGTTCAGCCTGTGCAGCAGTGCAAGACCAATGTCCTGGACCAAGATCTCCATGGCGGCTGCCTTCCTACCAGTGTTGACTTTGATGCGTTGGCATGCCGGCACTATCACCTCAGATTGAAGGCGGACAGACTCCTCCATCATGCCTTGCAATCTGAGGAGTGCAGTGGGCATTCCTTCCTGATGTTCCCTAGCATGTCTTTGCAGCTCCAGCAACTGAGACATGACCAAGGCCAGAGGCTTGTCCTCTGACTCAGACTCAGCAGATTTCTGGCCTCTATCAGTCTTCAGAGTGCCAGAGACCTGGGAAGTCCCTGCCACAGCCTACTGTGGATCAGACAATGTGATGTGTTCACCAAATTTGTGATCTTGAGGCTACTCTACAGCTAGGTTCCACGAAGGTGTGTGTCCCTGTGCTGTTGGAGCGTGTGGGTGAGCGCCTTGATGGGTCTTCAATGAACGTGCCTTCAGATTCCTCTTCAGAGTTTCTTCGGGGTTTGATTGGAGGCCCTGGGTATTGGACTCCTTCGGCTGTTTCCCAGATGTGCCTGCCAAAGCAAGGAGAGATAATTAGTGCATTTCAGGGGACTGCAGAACAGGACACATCACTCACAACATGGTTGATGATGTTGCACTGCTGGGTCCTCACTTGGTAGAGCACCGCCGACCTCACCATCAGCACAGCAACGGCCCAGATCTCCGCCGGCCAGCAGAATGACTCGATTTTCAAACTTTGTGAGGACCTTGATTTCAGGCACTCCTCCACTAGTCTGCAACCTCCCCCTCTTGTTGTGTGCAAGCTTGTCCTGCATGAATACAGATGGGGAAAGTGTGTAAGCAGGATACCTGCCAGGCCAGATGATAAGGCTGTCTGGCATGTGTGGGTGGTGAGAGGTCCCATGGATGGGATGAGGACAATGAAAGTGTGCGTGAAAGAGTGAATGGTGACATCCTTGAATTGGCAGTGAGTGAGGTCCCTATGAATGTGTGAAGGGTTTGTGATTATGTGAGTTGAGAGTGATGAGAAGAGTGATTACCCTGGCAGAAGAGATCATTCATTATTTTGCGGCACTGGGTGGCTGTCCTCTTTTGCAGGGCATTGGCACTGACCACTGCTACCACCGCCTCCCAAACTGAATTGGTGGTGATGCTGCCCATCCTGCAGCCAGAGCAGGTGTAGAGGACATCACAGTGAGCCTCCATGGCGTTCAAAGGCACTCGAGTGACACATCACTAAACCGCGGGGATGGGGTACTGCAATTTTCTTGCTGTTCAGGGCCATGCCTTCCATGCAGCAGTTGTGGGCTGGAAGCACTGAGAGGTGTGTGCGCGGCTGCACTTTAAACGTAGCGCCCGGTGTGAGGTGATGATGTGGCAAGCGACTGAGAGTCTGCCTGCCATCAAAACCGCTCCCCAGAATGCATGATTAATGAGGCAGGATTGGGGTCATTTGGTATGAAAGGCCGCCAATATGGCCGGCGGGAAAAACTTTCTTTTTTCCACCTGCTTCCGCACTTAGTGCAAATCTGGGACGATTCAGGCCTAGGGCTGTGGGCTAAGTGTAGATTGGGTTTCAATGACCATTTGTTCCTCTCAGGAATGTGAGAAGGTCAGAAGGATCCAAGTATAAAGGGGCCACTTCTAAAGTACATATGCAAAATGCTCTAAACAATCCTACATACTGCACCTGAGAGATTCAGGCTTTGTATGGCTCAGCGATTACAATCATTACATTAGTGCAAGGCTGGGCTCTAGTTTTCTTCAAAGGAAGCAGCCTGACAGTGCCCTGACTGAGGTTGTTGGTGCCTGATTGTACTCACCTAGATCCAACCACTGCTGTGAATGCACTGTCATGCCTGGGGCTTAGGGGGAGGAGGGGTTGGGGGGGTGGAGGAAGAAACTCAGCTGCCAGTGATCCTTAAGGCTCTGCTACAGCCGCAAGGGAGGATTTGGGATGGAATATCTGGAATGAGGGCAGCCCAAGGGCTTCACGATCACTGCCTAGCTTGGCAATGGAAGGTGATCATTGCAGGGTTGTGTGTAATCATGTGCCTCAACTAATTTTCCACAAACATAAAAGAAGTGCAGAATGCAGGCAGCAGGCAACACTGCCTTCTCCATGGCTTTCATGCAACTGAGGAGGAGAAGAAGGGCCCGACGCCTTTAGGCAGGGAAAAGGGAAGAGCCTGACCTTGAGAAAAATGGGCTAGCGGTGCCCCATGAAGACCCGGAAGCCGAGGAGAAGAGACCAATTCCACGGAAGCATTTGGCACAACCCAGGGTGTACCGAAGATACCTCTCCTATTTGCAGATGAGCGAGAGACAGTGCCGAAGATATCTTTGTTCATCAAGAGATGTGGCTCACATCTACCACATTCTTCAGGAGGATCTGATGTTGCAGGGGCTGGGAGGCCATCCATTGCCAGTGGCTCTAAAGGTGACTGTCGCATTCAACATTTTTGCTAGTGGCTTGTTTCAGGGCTCCACTGGGGACGTCTGCGCCTCTGCAGAATGTCACAATCCGCCGCTCATAAATGCATATAAGAGGTCACCAACGCCCTATTCAGTAAAGCACACAATTATGTTCAGTTCTCCCTGGATGAAGCCAGCCAGCCAGTCTGCCAGAGCAGTGGGATTTGCAGTGACCTCCAGCTTCCCACCGGCGTAGGGTGCCATCAATTGCACACATGTGGCATTAAGAGCTCCCTGGCAGGAGCCACCACGATTTATCAATAGAAAAAACTTCCACTCTCTCAATGTGCAGGTGACCTGTGATCACCAAAAGCAGATTATGCAGGCCTGTGCAAAGTATCCTGGGAGCTCGCATGATTCTTACAACTTTAGTCACTTGCAGGTACCACAGATCTTTGTGGGCCCTCAACACATTGTGTTAGCTCATTGGCGGTAAAGACTACCCCCGAAAGACATGGCTAATGACGCCTGTTCGGCAGCCACAGAGTGTTTCAGAGGAGAGGTACAATGTGGCACATTCTGCAACATGCTGCTTGATTGAGCAGATCATTGGCATGTTGAAGATGCGGTTCAGATGTCTGGACTGGTCAGGCGGCATTCCAGTACTCTCCCCAGAGGGCCTCCTGAATCATCTTGGTTTGATGCGCTCTTCACAACCTGGTGCTTCAAAGGGGGGGGGGGAATGAGAGACCACATGGAGAGATGGGAGGAGCTCCACATATCCTGCGAAGAGGAGGACATCAAAAGAGGGACCTCAAAGAGGGCGGGGATGTTGCCGGCCCACAGGAATAGGCCATAGCACAGGCCAGACACGGAAGACGTGCCCGTGAGACCTTATAAGGACAAGGTTCCAGGGCGACGAAGATGACTAGCTCATACAAACCCATTTCGCCTGTCCCCTCGATGCAGTGTAGACATTAATACCTTCTTTGCTATCTTCAACATCTCAGTGAAGGGCATCAATCTTAGAATGACTAGTCACAATCTTGTGTGACAATGGTCTCATCCTTGGAAGCCTAGGCAGCCTATAGAGCATGTTGCCATTCTGTTATGGGATAAGAACTCCTCTAGTGCTGACTGTGAATCAAGTGGACATGGTGCAGTCCTTTCAATGATCATGCCAACATTTCACTGCCTACGCAGCCTTCAAGAGGCAAGAACAACACTGCAAACATCAGTACACTCATGGCAGTATGCCTGGAGTGTTACAAGGCCCCTCAAGAAGCACAGTCATCAATCACCGGTTCTCGCTTAACTGTCTGAGGACTGATCTGAATCCAGACTGCGGCATCTCTCATGCATGAATAATTTCCTGGCCTCATCCTCATACTGAGTCCCCAGTATGAGATCACTCTTTAGGCTGCTGTGATCTGTCACTGTCAATCATGGATGCGAGCCTGCAAGTAAGGTTACCTCTGTGTACACCGAGAGAGCCTCAGCAGCACCATCATCTGATCATTGACAAGCACTCATGACTTGGCCTTCATTGGAAGCTTCCCAAATTCACATCCAGCATTGCCATGGCATCTGGGAGTGAGGGGGCCCAGACAATCTCGACACCATTTAAGAATTACCTCATAATTTTATTGATAAAGACCATAAGCAGATGTACTGGAGCTTTGCTCTCACCCCATTAGAGGCTTCCATGTTTTCATTCTAATAGATTAAGATATACACTAGGAAGTCTAGGACATTGATGACACTGATATGATCAAATAATCATGTCGATTGCCCTTCTGAGAGCTAGAACAGGGATTATGTCAAGGCACGCTACCTTCAGGTGCAAACCAGAATCCTCCCATGTCATAGGCCGACATCATAAAGCTACATGCACACCTCTAACCTCCCATAGTCATGGCCATCTAGCTATCATTTCAGGAGCCACCACGTGTTAGCTAGGTCCGTTTCTCTACATCATGCAGGTGGGGAATGGGAATTATTATAGGAGTAATGTTTAGCTATAAACTCAGTCATGACATCACGCTGCAGGCTGCTATGAACGGCTTAGGTACCTGAACATTACTTAAACTGTTAACCACACGCAAAACTGACATGCATTACATGGAGGACATTGAAAAATGCACTGGGGTTGGAATGACTCCAATGCGGGTTGCCATTAAAACCAAAAACATATCTATAGAGATCAGACTTCAGTGCAGCAGCATCAGAAGAACAAAGCTGCAAAATCTGTACTCATGAGGCCACATTATATGGTCCTTTGATGCAAGTCTTACAAATGAATTAACCAACCACTATGTTGATAGAGCCAACTGGCTTTGCTCGTGTTGCCTCTGCGGACATAGAAGTGACTTACTGAACTGAGTTTAAGTGAAACACCATAGACCTGAGGGACACAATGGGAGATAAGAGGGGTGGGGGGGGTGCATCTCTTGTACGTGGATGACCTCTGAGCGTTGCATCAGATAGAAGAGCCATTCAGTAGATGAGACTTTCAGAAAAGCAAAATATATTTACAGCTGTGCAAAGTATACACAGTGAGTGAACAACCATGCCACCATTTTGCTCTCAGTGCTTCTTAAGTTTCCTAAACCCACCACTATGTCTAGGTGCATCCCCAGCATCTGCAGCAAAGGTGGAGGCAGCCTGCTAACTACTATGCAGTGTTGTCTGAGTTGACCTTGGCGGCGACCCCTGGAGGGCCCTGGCCTGCTTTGGGTCTCCTGTGGGGTAGGTGCACCCTCCTTGGCCTCAGCAACAGGAGTTGCTAGGGTCACAGGCAAGGGGGTAGCTGGACACCTTGAGTGGTTTGCCCCAGGGTGTCTGGCTGATGCTGCTCCTCCCTGGGGATGCCCGAGGGTACCTTCCCTTTCTCCTTGGGGAGAAGGAGGGAGAGACTGGAGGGAGATTCAGGTGCCCCATCCCCCTCTCGCCTAGCCACTCGTGGATCCCATTCATGGCTAGAGCGATGATGTGCAGCTCCTAGTGCACAACCAGCATAAAGTGCTGGACCAGGGTCTCTATCCCTTCCAATGGTGCCCTTGACATGCTTGCATGCCAGTGCCATGACATCAGACAGAACATGGACAGACTCCATTCTCATCTGGTGATGGCCTGTGACAACCCTGCCTGTCTTTTGAGCTCCAACGCTTCTCTGAGGGCTGATTCCAGAGGCTCGTCATCGAACTCTGGTTCAGGAGGAACCTGGCATCCAGCAGACTTTGGCTGTCACTGCCTCCGCCTGCTGTGCTGTGCTCACCAGATGGTGACCCCCCAAGCCTGCTCTAGAACTAGATCCCGCTGAGGTGTATGCCTGCAATGGTGGAGGGTGACGGTGAGCGCAGTGATGGGTCTTCATCGAATGTTTCCTTAGTCTCCTCGTCCGAGGTGCTCTGGGGGCTGTGGCTGATGGGATAGCTGGCAATTTCCTGTAGCATTCTGTATTGAATGCTGTTTCGCCCATTGTCATCCTCTGCTACATGTAATAGAAACATACAAAATAGGAGCAGGAGTAGGCTACTCGGCCCTTCGAGCCTGCTCCGCCATTCATTATGATCATGGCTGATCATCCAATTCAATAGCCTGCTCCCGCTTTCTCCCCATATCCTTTGATCCCTTTCGTCCCAAGAGCTATATCTAACTCCTTCTTGAAAACATACCATGTTTTGGCCTCAATTACTTTCTGTGGTAGCGAATTCCACAGGCTCACCACTCTCTAGGTGAAGAAATTTCTCCTCATCTCAGTCCTAAATGGTCTACCCCATATCCTCAGACTGTGACCCCTGGTTCTGGACTCCCCCAACATCAGGAACATCCTTCCTGTATCTACCCTGTCTAGTCCTGTTAGAATTTTATAGGTTTCTATGAGATCCCCTCTCATTCTTCTGAACTCCAGCGAATATAATCCTAACCGACTCAATCTCTCCTCATATGTCAGTCCTGCCATCCCAGGAATAAGTCTGGTAAACCTTCGCTGCACTCCCTCTATTGCAAGAACATCCTTCCTCAGAAATGGAGACCAAAACTGCACACGGTATTCCAAGTGGTCTCACCAAGGCCTTGAATAATTGCAGTAAGACACCCCTGCTTCTGTATCGAATCCTCTCGCTATGAAAGCCAACATATCATTTGCCTTCTATACCGCCTGCTGCACCTGCATGCTTACCTTCAACGACTGGTGTACAAGGACACCCAGGTACACAGTAATCTTTGCAAACGCAGTAAGCAGATGCATCATTATAATTTCTCAAAAATGCAGATATGATTTATGTCAAACACTGTCCAGAATTTTATTTGAACTCTCACAACCTACCTTTTTTTCAAAAAGATTGATTCGATGACTCTGGGCAGAATCAGTTATAGTTAAAGAAGTGAAGCAACAACAAATTAGCAAATATTTTTCTTAAAGATATGCAAAAAAAGTATGTTGTTGAATTGTTAGGCAAATACTGGTCTGTGCTAGCATATAGCTGGAAGTCTCCTTTATGATCCTCCTATTTCCTTTATATTACATATGCTATTTATGCTTATGACTGATAATTGCTTAAAGCCAGGCATCGACTGCTTTAAAGCAATTGTTGTTTCACTGAAAGGAATATCTGTAGTGCCAGTCAGCCTAAGGAAAGAGGCGACAGAAGTGGCCTCTAACCTAAAAATGTGTCACACCCTTGTAGCGGCTTTCAGTTGTGATCTATTATTGTTAACTTTGATACCATCAAAAGACCTAAAAGAATGCCATCTGGGGGCTTACTTGGTCCTCTGATTTCTAGGTCATTAAACCTTTTTGAAATTCAATTACTAATAGACAATTCAAAAAATGACAAATTGTAGAGCTGTCATTTTCTTTACAGAAGCTGCTGACAGTCATCAAAAATATTGTCAGTGCGTTTTTGTGGAGTTTTTTTTTTAAAGATTGACTTCAAGTTGATTGTTAACCTTTTGAACGCAGAAGCAGTGGGGGAAAAACATCAGTTTTTAGCTTATTCTGAGGCCCTAAAATAAAAGTGTGTTCTATGTGCAGCTTTTTGATCTGCAGTCTAACATCGGCACTATAAATTTCCAGATTTCCCATACGGTAGTCCCCAAAAAAATCTTTGTATTTTTAAATTAACAAAAGACATTTGCTGCTGTAATGAAAGTTAAATGGAGCATAGCTAATGAACAGTGGGAAACAATTTATATTCCACAAATGGACTGACCTGATAACTCACAAAGAAGTGGGCTTGTACCATACATTAGGTTAAGTAAATGAGATGATAAAGATTAGAAATACCTGCAAATTTTAAATGTGAACTTAATCAGACTGATTTTGATAATATCGCTCTGAAACTTCTTTCCCTCTTCAATTCCACTGTCAATGGCATAAAAAGAGTAAGGAGATGATGTCATCACTTCTAGTATAAATAGTATGTTAAAAGCTGGTGGGATTGGTATGACTCAATTCGGGGAACAAAACTATTTGTAGAGATAAATTAGAATTTATTAATTTTATGATATTAATTAAAGTTTTAAGACAGGCATATTACTGACAGGGTCAACTTAACAAAGAACAGGGTTCACTGCCGACCAACTAGCTTGGCGAGTACTAAATGCTAAATCTATTCCTTAAAGGTGTAAGTGGGATCAGCTTTGTTACAAGACCACCTTCTGTTAGCTGTCAGACCTTTTGAATTAGCTTAATTAAGGTGAAACATTTAAAACTCGTGAACCCGAGGACTTTTTACAAGGTACAGAACAAATCTTTGACAGTTGTTTTCAGATAAATTGATCTTAAACTGTATGCCGTACAGAAATTAGAATCCCCAAGATGGGGATAGTTTAGCAAGGAATTATGTCATACTTCTGTACGAAAATACTTAGAATTGTAATGTGTAACTAATCATCCTGTGACATTTATTTGAATTTTTATCTGTTAATATTTAGCAAATTACTATTTGTGGTTATTTTTTCAGAGGAGGATAGGTATGAAAGCTACTCACGGATGTTGCTGAAGTATTTTGTAGCAGAAGGTATTGTTTGCGGGCATTCTCTTTTCATAGCATCTGCCAGAGATCATCCGGAGGAAATATTACAGGTACTGTTTTTGATGAAGATATTATGGGAATGTATTTTGCTTCAATTATTGTGTGACTATGTTTTGTCTCTTAAGTATTGATCATTACAGTCACTTGATATCCTTGAAAGGATACTAGGGATGTTGCAATAATATTGTTGCAATCTTAAAGTCATTCCCAAACATCACCTCAGCTGATTTGAATGCAGTTTTCTTTTGGCACATCAAAATAAGTACAGGAAAGATGCTGATAGCCAACATTTTCATTCCTCATTAATGGGTACAATAGGTAAATATAGATGCATTAATTGATAAATTATAAAAGAAACTTAAAGACCACAATAATAAAATGGCCGGGTTGGATCTGGAACTGACTTTTGTGATGCATTCTTGCAATAATACTTTTTAGAGTAGTAAAATAAGGCAATAAGAAAAGAAGTAAAGGACTTAATTCCTGGAGTAGGGACAGTTAGGGGAAAGGGTCATATCTACAGTTCCTTACCATATTGTGATGTTTGGGAATGATTTTTAAGATTGCAACAATATTATTGCAACATCCCTAGTACCCGATTAATTATTCCTCAATCACATTTAGTCACTTGTTTGAAACTTGCAGTCATTTTACATAATTGTTTAGAATTCTGTTAATATAAAAATCACACAAATGTACACTTTTCCCTGCAAAATATACTAAGTATAGTGTTCTAAACCCATGAAATTATGAGTGTTCACGGATAATATAGTCCCTAAGCATGCAATTTCTTTTATAATCAAAACTTTCTTTAATAGTATAAAATTTAATGTGATGTTTAAATATACATGTAGTCCTTCATAAAGCCTGTCAACCTTGTAATACTACAGGCCTATCACATAAGTAATGTCCTTGGTCATATATCACATTGACCTGAATTTTTCCATAGTAATGATGGTGAAACTGTCAGTGTTTGCTATCATTAAACTGACAGCAACTTATGGAGTCTGCATAGGCGGACTTAAATACAGAAATTCACAAGTTGCTGTCATTGTGCCTGTGTTTTTCCATAGGGCATACTGTTGAAATCTCCATAGTGTAATCGAATAGAAATTACTGAACTGACGAGAGCTTATCCTTTTATGCTGTTAGTCTTGCTGTAAAATACCTTGGAAAACATTGCATTTTGTTCAATGAAATAAAACTAGGTTTTTGACAACATACTAAGCAATGTCCCCTCTAATTCCTTTTTGCTGTGCACAGCCTGCTTGTTGCACTGCGCAGTCTCTTTAAGTTTACTGCACAGGCACCTTAAATGGAATGTTGGTTGTGCGTGGTCTCTTGGTTCCCTGCGTAGTAGGTTCCAGATTGCTGTGCATCTGGAACCTACTGAGGGAACATTGGTATTAAGTTCATAATTGCTGCTGAAAGACATACCTGTCTCTAAAACAAAACCAATTTAATGTTTGTGGAATGTCAAATTTATCCATAATTATAAAAAAATTCAATAGATTTTTAATTTTATGATATTTCACCTTCAACATTAATATAATTATACAATGTGTATATCCCAATCTTTATTTAGCTTTCTGTAAAATAACTAAAGAGTGAAGGATAATCAGTGCCTTTTACAAGTATAAAACAGAAAATGCTGGAAATACACAGCAGGTCAAGCAGCATCGGGGTGGAGAAACAAAGTTAATGTTTTAGGTTGATGACCCTTTAATCAGAACTGACGAAAGATAAATGTTATTTTTTTGAGCAAGTGGGAGGGGGAAGGTCTTTAATAGGATGGAAGGCAGGAGAGATTAAATGACGAATTGTTTCATGTACAAAACCCAAAAGAAGTGGTAATAGGTATAGGAAAGAAACAAAAGATGATATGAGGTGTGAATGGCTGCATAGCAGCCTTTCAAATGTAACGTTAGGGAATAAAGAAAGAATTAGACAAAATCAAACCAGAAAAAAAATGAAACAAAATGGAGGTAGAGGTTGTTGCCTAAAATTGTTGAACTCAGTGTTGAGTCTGGAAGGTTATAGAGTGCCGGGCAAAAGATGAGGTAATGTTCCTCGAGCTTGCATTGAGTTTCATTGAAACACGCAGGCCAAAGACAGGTTAGAGTGGGAGCATGATGGAGTCTTGAAATGAGAAGCACCTGAAGGCTGGAGGTCATTCTTGTGGACTAAATGAAGGTGTTCCTCAAAATCGTCACACTGTTTGCATTTGGTCTCCCAATGTAGAGGAGACCATATTGTGAGCTGCGAATACATTCTTTCGCTTGGAAGGGGTGTTTGGGGCCTTGAATGGCGAGAAGGCAGGAGGTAAAAAGGCAGGTGTTGCATCTCCTGCATTTGCATGGAAAGCTGCCATAGGAAAGAGAGGATTGTTGGGGTAACTGAGGAATGGACCATGGTGTTGCAAAGGAAATGGTGCCTTCAGAATGTTAGGGGAAGTCCAGGACGATGTAGCTAGAGGTGGCAAAAATGGTGGAGGATGATCCGTTAAATACGGAAGCCAGTGAGATGGGGAATGAGAACAAGGGGAACTCTGTCATGGCTCTGGGAAGGAAGGAAAACGAAGGGATGAGAGCAGAAGGTCATGAAATAGATTAGACATTGGGGAGGTCACTGTAAGCTACAGTGGAGAGAATCCTCGGTTGAGGAAAAAGGAAAAACATAGGTAGTGCTAGTATGGAAGGTTGTCAAAAGATGCACTTTAACAAAAAACTTTTTATCTTAATTTCAGGCGTAAAGTCAAAAGCTTCGCCAACGCATGGGCACCAACATCTCTCTAGATCTTTCCTCTCCTTCCCTCCTTTTCTTCTGACCCCACCTGTTCCTCAAATCACACCCCTTGCCGTGTATTCACGATACCCTCTGACCTTCACCTCACTGACTCTCTACGCTTTGTCCGCGGCATAGCTTCATCCCCTTACACCAACACATCAATTAATTTCGAGCTCTGCATTATGCTGAACTCTTCTTCAGTCACCTGTACCTCCACGTCAATTTCTTTGGCCAGGAGTCTTCCCCCACCTTGGTGGACCCTTTTACCCATCCCCCATATTCTCTCTGGGCCTGGACCCCTCCCTCTGGCCTCTTAGCCTCTCTAGATCTTTTCATGAGAACTGCTGGTGTGACATTGGGCATCTTAATTTCTCTGCTCCTCTCACTCACTCCAACCTACTTCCTTCTGAACTTGTAACTCTCTGTTCTCTCAAGTCATACCCTAACATTGTCATCAAATCTGCTGACAAGGGTGGAATTGTTGTTGCATGGTGTACTGACTTTTACCTAGCAGAGGCTCAATGCCAACTCTCCGACACTTCCTCCTACCTCACCCTGGACCATGACTCCATTACCAAATATCAAGCCATTGCATATAGGACTGTTACTGACCTGACATCCTCTGGAGATCTTGCTCCAAAGCCTCAAGCTCAAAGGCACCCAGCCCCAAATAGCCCACTTCAACCTCTTTTTCCAAAATCCATAAATAAAACTGCCTTGCTTGACCCATTTTTTAAAAAAATTATTCATGGGATGTGGGCTTCTCTGGCTGGTCCAGCATTTATTGCCCATCCCTAATTGCCCTTGAGAAGGTAGTGGTGATAAAAAGTTTGCACCGCTGCAGCCCATGTGGTGTAGGTACATCCATAGTGCTGTTAGGAGAGGGTTCTAGGATTTTGACCCAGGGGCAGTGAAGGAACGGCGATATATTTCCAAATCGGGATGATGAGTGACTTGGAAGGGAACTTCCAGGTGGTGGTGTTCCCATCTATCTGCTGCCTTTGTCCTTCTAGATGGTAGTGGTTGTGGGTATGGAAGGTGCTGTCTAAGGAGCTTTGGTGAATTCCCGCAGTGCATCTTGTAGATGGTACACACTGCTGCTACTGTGCGTCGGTAGTGGAGGTAGTGAATGTTTGTGGACGTGGTGCCAATCAAGCGTGCTGCTTTGTCCTGGACGGTGTCAAGCTTCTTGAGTGTTGTGGGAGCTGCACTCATCCAGGCAAGTGGGGAGTATTCCATCACATTCCTGACTTGTATATGTAGATGGTGGACAGGCTTTGGGGAGACAAGAGAGAGGTGGGTTACCCATCGCATGATTCCTAGCCTCTGACCTGTCTTGTAGCCACAGTATTTATCTGGGAAAATCAGGTTGGTAGTGGATCCCAAAAAAAGGAATTTGTGGAATGTCTACGAGATGGCTTTTTGGAGCAGCTTGTGGTGGGACCCACTAGGGAACAGGTAATTCTAGATTTAGTGATGTGTAATGAGGCAGATTTGATAAGGGAGCTTAAGGTGAAGGAACCCTTAGGAGGAAGTGACCATAATATGATAGAATTTACCCTGCAATTTGAGAGGAAAAAGCTGGAATCAGATGTAACGGTATTACAGTTGAATAAAGGCAACTACAGAGGCATGAGGGAGGAGCTGGCCAAAATTGACTAGGAGATGAGCCTAGCAGGAAAGACAGTGGAACAGCAATGGCAGGAGTTTCTGGGAGTAATTTGGGAGACACAGCAAAAATTCATCCCTAGGAAGAAGAAGCATACTAAAGGGAGGACGAGACAACCATGGCTAACAAGAGAAGTCAGGGACAGCATAAAAGCTAAAGAGAAAGCATACAATGTGGCGAAGAGCAGTGGGAAGCCAGGGGATTGGGAGGCCTACAAAGACCAACAGAGGACAACTAAAAAAGAAATAAGGAGGGAGAAGATTAAATAAGAGGGTAAACTAGCCAGCAATATAAAAGAAGATTGCAAGAGATTTTTTAGATCTATAAAGGGTAAGAGAGAGGTAAAAGTGGACATTGGGCCGCTGGAAAATGACGCTGGAGAAGTAGCAGTGGGGAACAAAGAAATGGCGGAGGAATTGAATAGGTACTTTGCATCAGTCTTCACAGTGGAAGACACGAGTGACATCCCCAAAGTTCAAGAGAGTCGGGGGGGCAGAGGTGAGTATGGTGGCCATTACCAAGTAGAAGATGCTAGGAAAACTGAAAGGTCTGAAGGTGGATAAATCACCTGGACCAGATGGATTACACTCCAGAGTTCTGAAGGAGATAGCTGAAGAGATAGTGGAGGCGTTAGTGGCAATCTTTCAGGAATCACTGGAGTCAAGGAGGGTCCCAGAGGACTGGAAAATCACTAATGTAACCCCCCTGTTTAAGAGGGGAGTGAGGCAAAAGACGGGAAATTACAGGCCAATTAACCTGACCTCGGTAGTTGGTAAGATTTTAGAGTCCATTATTAAGGATGAGATTTCAGAATACTTGTAGGTTAGACAAAGGAGAGCCAATGGAAGTTATCTACTTGGACTTCCAGAAGGCCTTTGACAAGGTGCCGCACAGGAGGCTGCTCAGTAAGATAAGAGCCCATGGTGTTAGAGGCAAAGTACTAGCATGGATAGAAGATAGGCCATCTGGCAGGAGGCAGAGAGTGGGGATAAGAGGGTCCTTCTCAGGATGGTGGCCGGTGACTGGTGGAGTTCCGCAGGGGTCAGTGTTAGGACCACAACTTTTCACTTTATACATTAATGATCTAGATGAAGGAACTGAGGGCATCCTGGCTAAGTTTGCAGATGATACAAAGATGGAGGGACAGGTAGTATTGAGGAGGCGGTGAGGCTGCAGAAGGATTTGGACAGATTAGGAGAATGGGCAAAGAAGTGGCAGATGGAATACAACGTGGGGAAGTGTGAGGTCATGCACTTTGGTAGGAAGAATAGAGGCATAGACTATTTTCTAAATGGGGAGAGAATTCAGAAATCTGGAGTGCAAAGGGACTTGGGAGTCCTAGTCCAGGATTCTCTTAAGGTTAACTTGCAGGTTGAGTCGGTAGTTAGGAAGGCAAATGCAATGTTGGCATTTATTTCGAGAGGACTAGAATATAAAAGCAGGGATGTGCTGCTGAAGCTTTATAAGGCTCTGGTCAGACCACATTTAGAATATTGTGAGCAATTTTGAGCCCCGTATCTCAGGAAGGATGTGCTGGCCCTGGAGGGGGTCCAGAGGAGGTTCACGAGAATGATCCCAGGAATGAAAGGCTTAAGAAATGAGGAACGTTTGAGGACTCTGGGTCTATACTCGATGGAGTTTAGAAGGATATGGGGGGATCTGATTGAAACTTACAGAATACTGAAAGGCCTGGATAGAGTGGACATGGGGAAGATGTTTCCATTAGTAGGAGCGACTAGGACCCGAGGGCACAGCCTCAGAGTAAAGGGAAGACCTTTTAGAACACAGATGAGGAGAAACTTCTTTAGCCAGAGAGTGGTGAATCTATGGAATTCATTGCCACAGAAGGCTGTGGAGGCCAGGTCATTGAGTATATTTAAGATCGAGATAGATAGGTTCTTGATTGGTAAGGGGATTAAAGGTTACGGGGAGAAGGCGGGAGAATGGGGTTGAGAAACTTATCAGCCATGATTGAATGGCGGAGCAGACTCAATGGGCCGAATGGCCTAATTTCTGCTCCTATGTCTTATGGTCTTATGGCTACGCCAGTTCCATTTCTGGTCAATGGTAACCCCCCAGGATGTGATAGTAGAGGACTTAGTGATGGTAATGCCATCGAACATCTACGGGTGATGGTTGGATTCACTCTGGTTGGATCTGATCATTGCCTGACCCTTGTGTGGCACGAATTTTACTTGCCACCTGTCAGCCCAAGCCTGGATATTGCCCAGGCCTTGCTGCATTTGGACATGGACTGCTTAAGTATCTATGGGGTCTCGAACAGTGCTGAACGTCACGCAATCATCAGCGAACATCCCCACTTCTGAGCTGAAGATGGTTGGGCCGTGGACACTAGCCTGAAGGATTCCCTCCACTGATGTCCTGGAGCTGAGATGACTGACCTCCAACAACCACAACCATCTCCCTTTGTGCTGGGTATGTCTCAAACCAGCAGAGAGTTTTCCCCCTGGTTCCCATTGACTTCACTTTTTCTAGGGTTCCTTGATGCCACACTCTGTCAGATGCGGCCTTGGTGTCAAGGATGGTCACTCTCACCTCACCTCGGGAGTTCAGCTCTTTTGTCTATGTTTGAACCAAGGCTGTCGTGTGGTCAGGAGCTGAGTGGCCCTAATGGAACCCAAACTGGGCATCAGTGAGCGGGTTATTGCTAAGCAAGCGCCACTTGATAGCACTGTTGATGACCCCTTCCATTATTTTATTGATGATGGAGAGTAGACTGATGGGGTGTTAATTGGCCGGGTTGGATTTCTCCTGCTTTTTGTGTACAGGACATACCTGGGCAATTTTCCTCATAGCCGGGTAGATGCCATTGTTGTACCTGTACTGGAACAGCTTGACTAAGGGCGCGGTAAGTTCTGGAGCACAAGTCTTCAGTACTATTGCTAGAATATTGTCAGGGCCCATAGCCTTTACAGTATCCAGTGCCTTCAACCATTTCTTGATATCATGTGGAGTGAATCGAATTGGCTGAAGGGTGGCATCTGTGATGCTGGCATCTGTGATGCTGGCGACCTCCGGAGGAGGCCGAGATGGATCATCCACTTGGCACTTCTGGCTGAAGATTGTAGCAAATGCTTCAGCCTTATCTTTTGCACTGATGTGCTGGGCTCCTCCATCATTGAGGATGGGGATATTTATGGAGTAAGTTGTTTAATTGTCCACCACCATTCACGACAGGATGTGGCAGGACTGCAGAGCTTAGATCTGATCCGTTGGTTGTGAGATTGCTGAGCTCTGTCTATCACTTGCTGCTTATGCTGTTTGGCATGCAAGTAGTCCTGTGTTATAGCTTCACCAGGTTGATACCTCATTTTTAGGTATGCCTGGTGATGCTTCTGGCATGCCCTCCTGCACTCTTCATTGACCCCTGGCTTGATGGCAATGGTAGAGTGGGGGATATGCTGGGCCATGAGATTACAGATTGTGTTCAATTCTGCTGCTGCCGATGGCCCACAGCGCCTCATGGATGCCCAGTCTTGAGTTGCCAGATTTGTTCGAAATCTATCCCTTTTAAGCATGGTGGTAGTGTGAATACCCTCCATCGTGTTAAGGTGGGACTTCGTCTCCACAATGACTCTCCGGTGGTCACTCCTACTGATACTGTCATGGACAGATGCATCTGGGGTAGGCAGGTTGGTGAGGATGAGGTCAAGTATGGCTTTTCCTCTTGTTGGTGTTCTCACCATCTGCCGCAGACCCAGTCTAGCAGCTATCTCATTTAGGACTCGGCCAGCTCGGTCAGTAGTGGTGCTATCGAGCCACTCTTGATAAAGGACATTGAAGTCCCCCACCCAGAGTACATCCTGCACCCTTGCCACCCTCAGTGCTTCCTCTAAGTGGTGTTCAACATGGAGGAGCACTAATTCATCAACTGAGGAAGGGTGGTATGTGGTAATCAGCAGGAAGTTTCCTTGCTCATGTTTGACCTGATGCCATGAGACTTCATGGGTTCCGGAATTGATGTTGAGAACTCCCAGGGCAACTCCCTCCCGACCGTATACCACTGTGCCGCCACTTCTGCTGGGCCTGTACTGCCGATGGGGCAGGGCATAACCAGGGATGGTAATGGTGGTGTCTGGGACATTATCTGTAAGGTATAATATGTCAGGCTGTGTTTGACTAGCCTGTGAGACAGGTCTCCCAATTTTGGCACTAACCCCCAGATGTTAGTAAGGAGGACTTTGCAGGGTTGACGGGGCTGAGATTGCCAATATAATTTCCGGTTCCTAGGTTGATGCCAGGTGGTCCGTCCGGTTTCATTCTATTTAGTGACTTTGTCGCAGTTTGTTACAACTGAGTGGCTTGATAGGCCATTTCAGAGTCAACCACATTGCTGTGGGTCTGGTATCACGTGTATGCCAGACCAGGTAAGGATGACAGATTTCCTTCCCTAAAGGCATTAGTTTTTACAACAATTGACAATGGTTTATGGTGATCATCTGACTTTTAATTCCAGGTTTTTTATTGAATTCAAATTCCGCCATCTGCTGTGGCGGGATTCGAATCTGTGCTCCCAGGTTTACCCTGGGTGAACTGGCATTACCCTGGGCCTCGGGATTACTAGTCCAACGACATTACCACTAGCCATCGCCTCTCCTTCAGTCTCTTCTTGCCCCACTGAATTTATTTCTTCCTCAACTGCATTTTTCCTCCCCTTGAACAGCCTTTTCCTATCTAAATCCTGGACTCTTCCTGGCCCTTACTGTTTCTTCTTCACCATGAACAACCTCCTACACCACTATCCCCCACCAGGGCGTCCTGAGAGCTCTCCGCTTATTCCTTGAGCGGAGGCCTAAACAGACGCCATCTACCACCACCTTCCTCCACCTGGCTGAACTTGTTCTCACATTGAACAACTTCTCCTTCAACTCCACTCGCTTCCTTCTAGGTTCTAGCTATGCCTGCTTTTGTAGGATATGTGGAACGTTCCTTAATCCAGTCCCACTTGCACCCCTTCCCTCATTTTTTTCCAGTACGTTGATGACTACATCAGTACTCCTCCCTGCTCTCGCTTTGAACTGTAAAATTTCATTCACTTTGTTTCCAATTTCCACCCATCTCTCACTGACTCTTTCCTTCTCTTCTTGGACTTCTCTGTCTCCATTTTTGGTGATAGGCTAATATAAACTAATATTCACCATAAACTCACGGACCCCCATAGCTACCTTGACTGCACTTCCTCACACGCTGCTTCCTGTAAGAACTCTATTCCATTCTCCCAGTTTTTCTGTCATATCTGTCAGACAATGCAATCTTCCATTCTAGCACATCCAATATTTCTTCCTTTTTCTTCACCAAGGATTCCAAAGGGATCATTTGCTCCGCAAAACCCTGGTCCACTCCTCAGCCACCTCCAAATCGCCCGCCTCCCCCCAACCCACCTCCCTTTCTTGCATCACCTTTCCATACTAGTGCAGGAGATGCAACACCTGTCATTTTATCTACTCCCTTTTCACCATCTGAGGCCCCAATCACTCATTCCAAATGAAGGTGTGATTTACTTCTTCTTTCAATTTAGTATACTGTATTCACTGCTTACGATATGGTCTGCTCTACTTTGGGGAAACCAAAACCAGACTAGGTGGCCGCTTTGTGGAACACCTCGGTTCAGTCCACAAGCATGACCCTGAGCTTTCTGCCACTTGTCATTTCAATGCTGCACTTTGCTTCCACTCTGAGCTTTCTGTCCTTGGCCATAGAGTGTTCCAGTGAAGTTCAATGCTAGCTTGAGGAACAGCAACTCTTTTGGCTAAGCACTGTATAGCCTTCCAGACTCAACACTGAGTTCAGCAATTTTAGACCATAACCTCTACCTCTGTTTTATTTCATGTGTTTTTTTTGCTGGTTCAGCTTTGTCTCATTTTTTTTCTTTATTCCTGCATGTTGCATTAGGACAGCTGCTATGTGGCCATTCATACCTCACCTGGACCTCTTTTGTTTCTTTACTATACCTTTGGCTTTTGTACCATGAAATCTTTTGTTACCTAATCTTTCCTGTACTCCACCCTATTTGCATTGGCTATTGTTATTGGCTACTTACCCTGTTTGAAGACATCACTGTTGCTGAACGCCAGGAGACTTTCTCCTATCACTTGGCACCAGATTCAAACAAAAGGCAGGAAAGGAAAACTCTATGCTTTGCAGATCACTAGATCTTTGTGAACAACTTTCATCAAGATCAGCACCCAGTGTTGTCACTTCCCCACTAACTGAAATCAGGCCATTATCTCAAATCCACATCTTCCAAGCCTATCCCGTATAGAATTACAAATAACATATAACTTATATTTCTTTTAGAATCCATCAATGAAAAATTGGTGCAGGTGTTCCTTGTTATTTCCCACAGTAGTTTGGAAAGGTAGACTTACATTCAACTTCAGGACTTCCTAAAATGCTTTACAACAAATTAAGTACAATCACTGTTATTTTGCAGGGATTAGCCTTTTTGATTACAAGTTTCAATTTTAAAATGAATGATTAAAACTTATAATGGAAAAATTTGATAGCCATGATGCAAAGGTTTTTATTTTATTATAGGTAGGTATTACTTTGGAAGGGCAGATTGGGACGACTTCAACAAGATTGTGGTCCAAGTCGACTGGTAATTCAAAAGCCTTCCACACATTTATTACTCAAAAGCTAAAAGTGATGGCTGTGAGGATGAAAGTGCTTTTCTCAGTAGTGCTGCTTATGAAGTATGGATTACCTTAACTGATGAGCCAATGATCGAAGCTTAGCTGCTACACAATCTAAGTCTTTTTTATTGTAAATAGAATAGAGTGCTATGTGATGTCTTTACTTGGCTTAATGCGTGAGCAATTAAGCTAGCTTAGAAGGGTGTGAGGTTAAGCCTCATTAACTGTGGGATGGGGGTACCTTGGGCTTTATTATACTCTGGAGAATTCAGCTTGTAAGTAGGGTCAGATTGTAACAATGGCTGTGATTTCCTTCTGTCAAAACAAAATGATGTAAGCAGGTTACTGTATGAATTTAGATTCTAGTAAGGTAATTGCAAAATTAGGTCTGCAGCTATATTACATTGTTGGTCTAAGGCCATCAGCTAGAACGTGCAAATCTAAGTTGGAGATATACTTTGCCAGCAGTAAGTTTTGGAGTTTCAGCCAACTGTCTGAACCTTTCCTAAGTCCAGCTTCACACTGCAGTTGTACTTCACATGGTGCCATGTCCAAATAATGTGACACAGCTCCCCTGTGAGCTGGAAATGAGGTCTTCTATTGATTGGTTTTGGTATGTTCCAGAGTCAGATTGGGATCTGATTCTGGAGTTATGAAATCACTTTCACATAAGTGCAACACCAGAACCCCTTTGCACTACTGTGAAAGTGCCTGTGTAACTACACTCTAAGGCAGCTACTTAAATATCTCTATTTTTTTCCTGAGGTTGCCTCAGAGTTTTGTTGAGTAACTTATTTTGACAAAGTAAAAAATAAACCAAAGTAATATTTTATTATTAATATCCTGAAAATGCTTTTTATTAGTTACACTACTTGAAGCATAGTAACATTTATATAGTTGATTGGTAGTACAGAACTTGAATATTGCTCAAAAAAGAGACTTGCTATTGAAGTTTTTCATCTTGCACTCATCAGGACAGCTTGCAAGATAAACCAAAAGTAAAGGGATCAAAAACTTATCCCGCATGAGAAGAGTGCTGACTGGCCGGCCGGCAAGTGGACTCCGATTGGTAGAGGCGCTGCCGTGGAGAATGCAGCAGAGATTAGTCAACTGCCACACCCTTATTCAAATTCATACCAGGTAGGTTGGCTCTGATAGATCAAGGCATTGCCATAGGAAATGAACCGGGGAATGGCTGTCCCTCGAGCCTTTGTTTAGTTGGAAAAGGTGCAATTCTCCTTCCGTCTGCAAAGAACAGGGCCTTGTGAGTGAATAAATGTCGCTTCTAGCTTGTATAAGTGAGCCACACTGTGGGCATAACTGATAATCTTGAATTTGTTTTCAGTATCACTTAACACAATCAAGATTGTTTAGCAAGTGCTGTCCACTTGCAGAATCACATCTAATGTTGGACACTATGTTTTGAGTTTTGCAAGCATGGGCTGGTCGGTTACGGTCAATACTTTGCCTGTTGTGAACAGCCGAAGGGACGTGCTGTTTCATACGATTCACCAGTCATTAGGACATACGGCCTACGTACCTGGCGTCACACCGGCACAAATTCATGCACCATGTTTTTGTGATGGGCAGAACATCTTTATGGCTTGATGACAGCATCCTGTTAGTGCAGAATACCATAAGTCCCAACAACTGGCAGATCATATCAAACAGCATGTTCCTTCGGCTGTCCGCAACAGGCAAATTACTGACTATACCCAACCAGCCCATGCCTGCAAAACTCAAAATACAGTGTCCAACATTAGATGTGATTCCACGATCTGACAACACTTGTTAAACAATCTTGATTGTGCTAAGAATTGCACTGAAAGCCAATTTAAGATGATCAGTCAGGCTCACAGTGTGGCTCACTTACGCATGCTAGCAGCCACATATATTCACAGACAGGACCCTGTCCTTTGCAGACAGAAGGACAATGCCCACACATTGTGCCTTTTCCAACTAAACACAGGCTTGGGGGAACAGCCATTCCCTGGTTGATTGCCCATGGCAATGCCTTGACCTCTCAGAGCCAACCTGCCTGGCTTGAATTTGAATAATAGCTTGGCAGTTGACTGTTCTCTGTTGCACTCTCCATGGCAGCGTCTCTACCAATCAGAGTCCACTTGCTGGTCAGTCAGCACTCTCTTCTCATGCAGTATGAGTTGTTGTTCCCTTTACTGTTGGTTTATCTTGCAAGCTGCCCTGATGAGTGCAAGATGAAAAGCTTCGATAACATGTCTCTTTCTGTATTACTGAAGCGTTTGTACACCTTATCATGTCACAAAGCTTCAAAGTAGTTTATGCAATTATTTTTAAGTGCAAAGGCTGTTGTTATAATAAATATTAGTCCAAGAAATTACGTTTGCTGTCAAAAACTTTATTTCAATTCTTGTTTTTTTACTGTTTCACTCAACTATATTTGTGGATTTATTTTTCATTCAACATGGCTATGTCATTCAGATATTAGAGGAACATAGCCAATTAGGTTGTACTATATTAGTGCAAAGATATTATCACAGATGAATGAACAAGTGTAAAGTACCACAGATTCTAAGGTGAAAATGATGTACAGTTTATTGGAGAACAGGGGTTGCACAAAGCCGCAATGTCAGAGGGGATGCTGAATTCATTCCTATTGTCATATTAAAGGTGACTGGTGTGAAATAGTTTATTCACTCTTGAGATTTCTTCCCTGTAAATGCTACACAGTGCTGGTGCAGTACAAGGAAACAGCAACAGGTGTCACTCATTATGTCAGTAGCAAAAGCTGAAACAATGACCAGCCCTGGGAGTTAGGTGAGTGCTTAAGTAGGAATTATCCTAATGATCTTTGCCAGAAAAGTGATCTGCAAGGATCACTGATTGGCATTTGGATAATCAAGCTTAATGAAGATAACGCTGCCTGAAAAACATTGCAGGTGTTAATTTGTGTTATTTTGAAGACAATAGCTTGTTTTGTTTTAGGATGAAAGAACTTCTTTGCACTGTTTCAAATTGTACGACACAAGGTTAAGCCAATATGTAGACTTTTTTCTCTCGAATTCCAAAATTTAGTACCTGCACTAGCTTTACATATTGTTGTTTATAGAGTCTGGAAAAGAAGAAACACAGTTGTTCCGTGTACATTTTTCATTTCTGAATGCATAATGGTCTGTTGATCGACATTAAATCTCCAATCCATTTAGCTGAGATTTCATCATTAATAGAAGGAACTTGAAATCGGAGACACAGTGCAGGTGACTGATTTGGTCATGAATTACTGGACTTTGGCCTCATTCTACACACAGTTTCAAGTTCTGATAAAATTTACTTTTATTTCCAGCTGCAGCTTTTTCTCCCCTGGAGCATTTTCAATTTACGTTACTGAACATGTTAGTGTTAAATATAAGTATATGTGTATTTTGTTCCAAAATATATGTGTACTTCAAAAATAAATTATTCCCATTTTGGTTTGAATAGGAGCTTCCTGCACCCTTGCTTGATGATGTGATAGAGATTGATGAAGCTGTCAGAGAGACAGAAGACAATACTACTACAGCTGCATCCCAGAATTCCATGACAATAGCGTGGCGATACCAAAACTTGCCAAAAATACAGGTATGATCTTGCATTTCTTTAAAGCATAACCATGTGAAATGAATCAAAAGAAAGCTTTGATAAAAGATGTACCTTTACCATGAAAGGTTAAAAATGTAAGTGAAATTGCAAATTGATTTATCTTCTAGTTTATTTTTTACACTTGCTCTTTTGTAGCTTCATACTGTTTTAAAACATGAACTATCAGAAAGATTGGAAATATTTAAGTGACATTGTTATGTAGTAGTGGACTTTTCTTTAAAAAAAAACTTAAATTGTTTTGATCTGTATCTGATTCTTCACTTTGAATAACCTTCAAGATGAATAATATTATTCCATGTCTTAATCATTTTAAAGATTGCAGTTAAATTTTGAAGAGGTCTGATTGTATTTCCTATGGGAACTGGTGTTAACTATTTTAAATGTGAAGCCAGTCAGGCCATTGTAACTAGGAATCAGGTTCCTCGTGAAGCTGTTGATTTTGGGAGCTGTGAAGGAATAATGAAAATGTTCAATTCCACATGATTTGTAGAAAATGTGCTTTCTTTTCTTGGTGCCAATTTTAGCCCATCCAAAATACATTGACTGTTGTTGTGGTACAATTCCAACAACACCAGCAACCCACTCCCCTTTCTGGTGTCTTAACCAGTTGACTAATCTAAATACATGATCCTACACAGTGAATGTTGATAGGGACTGATCATTGTAGCTGGGCCCAGTCTTATCTTCTCCAGGAGGAGCCAGTGGCTCACAATCATGAGATCAAAAGGGGGAAACCTCAGTCAAATATTCTCCTTCCAAATCTGGCTATCCTTTTCTTTCTCCTGCCCAGGCTTGATGAGGCTCATTAGATAGCAACCTACCTTAAGCATTCACTCTCTCCACCACCAGCACATCATAGCTGTAGTGTGTACCATGTACACAGTGTGGTGCAGCAACTCACCAAGGCTTCTTCGACAGCTCCTGCCAAACCTGCAACTTCTAGCAGCTAGAAGGACAAAGGCAATAGACACATGGGAACACTACCACCTGCAAGTTTCCCTTCAAGTCACATATTACCCTGATATGGAAATATATTGCCATTCCCTCATGATTGTTGGGTCAAAATCCTGGCACTCACTCCCTAACTGCACTGTAAGAGTACCTAAACCACATGGAAAGCAGCGGTTCGTGGACACCACTCACTACCAGCTTTTCAAGGACAATAAATGTCACAATGCCAGAAACCCTAACATCCCATGAACGAATATAAAAAATGATCAGCTAAATCAGCACAGACTAGAAATTTAAGCCCTTAATCTTCTGACCTGTATAGCTCAAGATAGTTTTTTTTTAGCTATTTGGATCATCGGTAGGGAGTTTTACTCACTTGTCATTGTTTTACCAGCTATGACCAGAACAGACTTTTCCTTGAGCATCAAGTTCTTACCCCTTTAAAAAGTTTTCTAAAGAGAGCACTATGGTGCAATTGGTCAGACCTGCACTGATGCAAAACACTTTGATAGTACCCACCAACTCCATTGGTAAAGGAGTCAAGTAACTATTTTGGCATTACTGATTCTTATCAGATGAATGTTGAAGTTCATTTAGAGCCAGTCTGTTAGGAAATCCATATTCTACACTTGGGATGCCCTATTGAGGAAAGGTTGAAAGAGACAAGTAAATGTATGCCGATGCCTTTCATTCTAACTTTGTGTGGCAACAATGGAATCAATTCCTTTTAGTGCTAAGGACAAAATGAGTCGGAATGTTAGAGGTTAATGTATTCCACATATTTGAATTCATCATTTAATTTCACTTTACAGTTCATTGTTGTGTTAATAAGGCTAAATAAACTAGATTATACAATTGGTAAGCAATCTTCCAAGATCATAGATCAGGATATCAAAAGCCATTATGCAGCCAATATCTGGACGCTGGTAGAAAACGAAGCAGAACTTTTACAAATGTGCAAAATTCACAATAAAAAGACTTTTTTTATTATAGTATTTATAAGGCAAACTTGTAATTTGTTCTCAAGGTCACATTTCATCCCTGCTCTGCTTTGGCTGTAGTCCATTTCACAGTGTGAAGTTACTGGTACATATTTAGCAGAGGAACGCTGTTTCTACAAGCTCTATTCATATGTAAATAGCTTTTGGTTTCTTGCTGTATTAACATATAAAAAAATCCTTCCCAACCAAATAATCCAGTTTATTCAGATCTATTAATACATCGGTATGTTAGAGTAAAATAAAATGTTTCATTCAAGTTTATAAGTGAATAAATAGTTTTTTTTTAAAGATATATTAACCGCTGGTACACACTGCACTCGATGGACACTCGGTACTTCACAAGGTTTCCAGCAATTTCAAAGTGGATAATTGAATGAATAAAGTTCATTTCGAAACATTGAATAGTTAATGGAGAAATATTTTCCACTGAATTGACACACAATCCTTAATATTCTAAGGAAAAATGCTTGTATGGTTTTAAGTATCTCTCAGTAGTGCCTCATAGTGGTGCTTTATGCTTAAAGTCTGGGAACAGACATATGTGCAGAACTCCTCCTAAGGTGACACTAAAAGGGGGAGTTCATCCTACAATCACCATCTCTGTTCATATCATTGGAATTGAAACTCATGATCAATGTTCCCCTTAAGCCCCACAACTGCACAGCACCATGACAAATTCCCGTGCACAAGTTGGCACCTACAAGTTACTGTGTGTGCATGGCTACACAAACAAAATTAAAGGAGCCGTGTACTTAAATAGATCACCCAGGTCCTCCTAGAAAAATAGAGGGAATGGTGTTCATAATGTTGCCAGAAAGAAAATTAATTAAATTTTAAGAAGATGCAAGGTTAATTCTGTGTTCCTAGTTTCCTTAACTTTGAAGCAAGGTCTTACAAATTGCAGAGCACTGTAGAATGAATAAAAAGACAAACCTGAATGATGTACATATTATTGCATTTACCTTAAACTAATTCATAATGATCATTGCCCAACCCAGTACTAATTTAAACCGCTCAATCAAAATCAAGTGTTTTCGCAGCTGCAGTGTGTAATTGTCTCTAATGTTTTTCTATGCTTCAGAGGTGCACTTCTGTGGCTTGATGCAGATGGATCTCTCAGTTTATTTCTGGGATGGTTAGTACTTTTAATGATACCTCATGGAAGTTGTCTGACACAGACAATGAGTTAAAATGTGGAAAATATATTAGTGTGTTTGCATTCATTTCATCAAAAATCTCAATACTGCCACAAGACAAAAAAAAATCCAATACTGAATCAAATATGGTTGAACAAGGTTTGACAGAGTGAGTATGATCTGTCAATTGGAAAGCACTGAATCAAGCAATTGACTTGCTTATCCATGTGCTAAATGAGTAAAGAAAGCACTTGAGAATGTATCAGCTTCATTGTCATAGCAATCTAATCATTGTGGAGATAACGTACAAGTGACATAAAACGACCGCAGGCTCAATAGCCCCCTTAAGGCCCACCAGCTAGTTCTTCCATGCTTGTAAGTCCCAGTTATTTCAACAGATTGCTCCTGATTTATGCAACAATGTCACGGTTTAAAATTTAAATAACCCTTGAAACTGAATGATTCATTGGCATTTATTGCAATGGCACTGTACACTATCTTGCAGATGGCTAAATAATGCAAGCAGAAACATGTCTGCTCATAGTGTACACTGCAGGAGCTCTTAAATACCAAAAGGTGCCTTTTTCCAAGGTTACTAAAGTAACTGCAATTCATCTGTAAACAAAATTGTGGGATGCAAAAGCCTCTCAATGACATGTTTGTGTACTTTGGGCAATATATAAGCTGTCACAGCATGAAATCAATTTTCTGCCTAGGTTCATCTTGAATCTGAGATTTCTAACACATTAGTGTTGCAATTAGAAACATTTAGCAGCAGACAGTAGACTGAAAGCCAGCAGTCTGCTATCTGACAGTTTCTGCCTGTTCCTCTCTAACAGCCTATCCATCCTTAAGCAATGAGGGGGACAAGCACAAGTTGTAGTTGCCTCTGATAATAAATTTATCAACTTTGCAACTTCTGAGGGGAAAAAAAGCTTTCCCCTAGCTATTCAACTAAACCAGATTACTCACACTTAGTTGGTTCAGGTAGGCCTTAGCAAGCTTCCCACTGGGCCTGGGAATTTGTAAAGCGAGGCCTATTCACAATTCTCTGACACAGACCACGCTTTTATTGCTTACTGTTTTATTATAGTAAGATCTGTCTCCACCCAGCTTGTAGAAGCAATACTCTTTCTTGTGAATTTAAAAAAAGGTTATCCCCCACCTTAATCCATACAGCGTTGTGGATTAAAGACACCAGTGTGCCCTGGGATCCTCTGAGTAGACCCTGGAAACTTCTTGTTTCTTCTCTTTGCTGTCTTAGAAAACACTACCGGGGCCTCAGTGAGGATTTGCATCTGAAATGGACTACCTGGTGCTTTCCTGAATGAAGACATCAGATCAAAGTTCAGTTAGTCAGGGCCTTGCTAAAATGTTAAGGAGACTAGGATGTACACAATGAAAAGATGAGTTCTAGCAGAGAATGCAATAAAAACATTGTGATGGGTAATCCAGATAAAGACTAGATTATACAGACCAAAGGACAACCCCTGTATAAATTGTTTTCAGTGCTTGTCCAACAATAAATTCCCTCTCCTAGGATGTGTTTACAACAGCATTTCTTGCTGAAAAGCAGGGATCTGTGTTCTGTATTTATAATGCAAGAATGTTTAACAAATGTGAATTCAGTGGGCACTATTGTTAATAACTTCATGAAATAATTGTAAAGATATTGTTAAAATAATGACTAGTCAGTTTTCTCACACATTGCTGCCTTTTAATTGAAATAGTTGTGAAACAATGCCTATATAAAGCAGTGCAGAGCGTTCCTTGTCACATAAAAGTGCTACTCTTTTTAAAATCCTACTGATTATACATCACCTTGTATTAGCCTTATTTTAGTTTTGCCAACCTATGCCAGTTACCTCCTTAAAAAGTTTCTTGATTCCACAGGCACTAGTCACCCCTGAAGCCTTGCTCCAGTGTCTATACTTGTGTGGTGGTGGTGGTGTGTTATAGGTCACTTGGAGTCTGAGTTGTTATGGCAACCTGTACTTTTTACGTGCATGCTGTAGTCTAGAGCTTGGGTAGTGATAGCAGAGGCTGCAACTTCCTTTGGATCACATGGCTGACCAGGAATCTCTCCCACTCTTACCGCCTGCCATTGGATTGTGCTGGAAGGGTTTGCAGGTTAATATTCAAACTGTTTGGCCATGTTATGAATGCACCTTCCTTAACCGTCAAGTTCTGCAGTGGGACTCAAACCTAGGACTTCTGGATCAGAGGGAGAAGTGCTACCTACTGCGCCATAAGACCCCCTGATAATTGTGTAAGCCTAAACAATAACTGCCAGTGGGTTATTCAACCAGAGGGTGCATCGTAACTCAGCCCAATCTGTCACACGTATGCTGTTTATAATTGGGTGAACTAGATAGTTCGGAAGAAGGACTTGTATAGTGTCTTTCACAACCTCATGATGCCCCAAAGCAGCTTACTGTTGTAATGTAGGAAACATGACAGCACAGATAATCTGTTTTAGTGATGTTGGTTGAGGGATAAATATTGGCCACTACACCAGGGAGAACTCCCTCTCTTTTGAAATGAATATCAAAGAAGCTTTCACATCCACCTGAGGGAAGACAGGGCCTCAGTTTAAATTCTTAGCACAAAGTGCAGGACTCCTTCAATACTGTACTGGAGTGTTAGTCTAGATTTTGTACTCAAATCCATATCTTTCTGACTCAGACGCAAAAGTGCTACTTCCTGAACCTCAGTTAACATCCATTGTGAATGGAAACCCTGACTGACATTCTGTTGTGCCACCCTGGAAACATAGACTGTAGTCTCTGTACTCAGTCTTGCATCAGCTAACTCAGCCCAGAACCTGAGCACTTCTGGTTTTTTGATGATATGCTGCCTTTACCAGCCAAGTCATTAAGGGAGCTCCAGTAAAAGGATTACCTTTCCACAAAAAGAATTTTAAGTTGCTAGCACTTATACATTACTGCGGTTATTGCTGAAAAGCGAGACATGTTTCTGAAATTTTTCATCTTGCACTCATCAGGACAAAGACAGGAATACCAAATTTCAAACAATTTTTACTACAGGAGAAAAGGGTGCTGATTGGTTGGAATAACACCTCTGGCCTAGGCATTGCCATAGAGAAAGCTACGGGGGACCGAGGGCTCTCCAAGCTCCCAGGTAATTCTGAAAAGGTACAGGGCTTGAATATATTCATTTTGTTTTCATAGAACAGTCTCTGCCTATGAATATATGTTGCTTCTAGGAAGCATAAATGAGCCACATTACGAGTTTGACTTATTATCTTAAATTGGTTGTTAGTGTAGCTATTAGCACACTCCGGACAGCATTTGCTGAACAATCCCCTCGTGGAATCACATCTAACAGTAGACATTTTGTTCTGGGATTTGCGCACATGGGCTGGTTGAATACACTGCTTATTACGATCAACTGAAAGAACATGCTGTTTGATTTGATTGGCCAATCATTAGGATGTATGGCTATGCACTTGGTGTCATACCGTATCGTACTGAAGTTCATACACGATGTTGCTCAATTGTGTCATAGGCAAAGCGTTTTTTTGGACTGACAGCAGCATCCTGTTAGTGGTAAAATGCCACTTGCATAGCCGTCGCAAAGTAGCAGCGTGAAATGGCTTGCTTAACCTATTGTTCAATTTTTGAGATACATTGCCTTTCCAGGATAATTTGAGGCATATCAGGCACTTTTCAATCTTATAGCACGTGCTAACTTATTACCCTGTGCATATTTCTGATGCATAGATGATACATTTGCAATTTTTGAACCTGCAGCAGCGTGTAAGGATTTCCTTGCACAACTTAATACATTCCATCCCATACTCAAATTCACTTTAGAGATGGAGCTGTCTAACACTCTCCCTTTGATGTGCTAATTGAGAAATCGCTAATGGATTCTCCACTGCTGTCTACCAGAAGCCTACCTTTACCAGCCAATATACAGATTGGGGCTTGGATAACTCTACGTGATATAAGATTGACCTTTTCAGCAATCTTGTAGGATCCTAGCCATTTGCTCACCTTGCAAGCTTGACGCAGAAATGGAGCGCACCAAAGCTATCCTTCAGGACATTGGCTATCCTGATCAGATCATTATTCACTGTATCATGCAAACTTGCAAATTGGCTAAAGGTTGCCACTTTTGAACATGAAAGGTGCCCGGTCTACCTCAAATAACCTTGGAAAGGCAAAGTGTATCAAAAATTGAACAGGTTAAGCAAGCTGTTTCACGCTGCTATTGTGGAGTAGCTACGTGTTAGGCATTTTCCAAAAGATGGTCTGCCAACCACACAGTTGAGCAATGCCATGTGTAAATTTCAGTGCCAGTGTGATACCAGGTATGTAGGCCATACGTCCCAATGATTGGCTGATTGAATCAAGCAGCATGTTCTGTCAGTTATTCATAATGGGCAGAGTACAGGCTGCTCAGCCAACCAGTGCCTGCAAAACCTGAAATAAAACATCTCCTGTTAGATGTGATTGGGCTGCACTTGCTGAACAATCCTGAAAGCGCTAATCGCTACACTAACTATCAGTTTTAAGATAATCAGTCGAGCTTGAAACATGGTTCATTTATGCTTGCTAGAAACGATATACATTCATACACAGGGACCCATTCCCCGCAAACAAAAGGAATATGCTCAAGCCTTCTGCCTTCTATGAATTACCTGGGAGCTTAGTGAGTCTGTAGTTTCCATTGCTTTCTCCATGGCAATGCCTTGGCCAATCAGCATTGACTGCCAACCAATCTGCATAGTTTTCTCCTGTAGTATAAATTGTCATGATCATTTGAAATTTGGCATTCTTGCATTTGTCCCTATAAGTGCAAAACAAAAAGCTTCGACAACATGTCTCTCTTTCAGCTATATTTAAGTTCTGTTCTACCATGTGATTACTGTGGTTACTGTTAAATTTTGTTTTTCTTGGCAAGGATTATTAATCAGCAGTAAGCCTGTGATTTTGATATTGCACTACCAAGATTCAGGCTGGAATTTTGCAGTCCCTGCCCCCGTGGCGGGTACCCCACACCAGGACCGGTGAGCCATTGAAACCTCCGTTCACATCAGGGGTACTAGAAGATCCCACAGGCATGAGGAGCTGGAAAATTTTGGCCTGTGTGTGTGTATAAGCATTTATATTTTAGCACGCTAAAAATATGCTTCTTAAGGATATTCCATTGTAACATTTCCTGAAACACACTTCTATGCCAGTACATATTAAGTGATTTTTATTTGACCTTTAAAGTTGTTTACTTCACTTGACAGACAGCCTTGATGTCCTCCTCAAGATTTGGCCATTATTATGATGTTTCTAAAACAATGAGCACCGAGCTCCAGCACTCAGTCAAGTGTCACAGCTTTTTCCTACCTGATGAAGTTCCATTGGATTTATCAGTGACTGAATTTGGGTAAGTTCTTGAACTGAGCTGCAAGAAGAACCTCAGTTTGTGGCATAAATGACAAATCTGTAAATTTCTAATAAATGAACCCATCAGATGAAGTTGCTGCACCATTTAATATTTTAAAGTAACTTTGTATAAGTATTCTCTACTGGTTTGAAATGGTTTTTTGTTAATCCTACAAAATTCTGCCCTTATATACAAGAATTCCCAGAATATCAGTTAGGTTTTTAATGTTCATTTCTATGTTTCCACATATAGCATCTACAGTTTATGCCATTAGTTGGAGCTTATTTTAAATATTTATCCTATTACAAATACTAAAATGTAAATGTTTTAGGATTGAACTATATTTGACTTATTTTCAAGGTGAAACACTATTCAGCAGTGGTTTTATTTTGTGATTTTACTCTAAGGAATGATCTGTAGCTGTTTCTCTTGTCATCATTGGGTAGTTAATATTCAGTTGAGCTCCATGCTTGACTGGGCAGACATGCATGCATACAAGTAACCCGATTAAGCCGACCACCAAGTTGCTTAATAAAAAAAGACGAGGAACAAGATATAATTGCAAACAGTCATAAAGCCGAGCAAAATTGATTTGAAAATGTCTCGTTTCAAGTGTTTAATGTAGTGTGACTTAAGAAAGAATTCTGCTGTGGTGAAGCTGCGATCTGTTAGGATTCTTGCAGTGTCTGACCTTTTTACTTATTTCCTGTATGCTGGACTCCCATCTGCTACTTAACAATGGCAGTGTGGGTTCTTTACCCAACTGATCTTGAGAGATCAGAAAACTCCCAATTCATTAGATCTTGAAGTAGGTGGAAGGGATTAGTAGGGAGGAGCAGGCATTGTTAGCAACAGATAACAATTGAATTGCTACTGAAGTTTTCCGCCAGTCCACTTCATGGTGTACAACCTGATCAGCATGCCTCACAGCTCTCATTCAGTATTTTTAATTTGCTAGTTGTATATTTGTATATCGTCTAATTATCCTACGACAGTCTGCCTCTTCAGTTATCAGCTTCATTTTGTGAAGACATTTTTAGTAGATAATTGGAATGAGTAGCCATGCTTGTATTGACTGATTATCGTAAACTTCTTGTCACGATACAAGTTTCTCTGAAAAATTTTTAAAAATTAACTTTGAAGAAGTACAAGACATCCCATTCATTGTCACTATTATACTGTGGATTTCAGCCAAAGACCTGGAACTGTGATGCACAACCAGCATCCCAAAGCTATACTGCCCATTATACTTCATTGTAGGTAGCATTGAGTTCAACAACTTAGGGAGCATGGCAACAACAACCTGTATTTGCATAGCACCTTTAACATATGAAATGCCCTAAGGCGCTTAACTGCACTGCACGTGTTGAACCGGAGACCAGAAAAATTAACTTTAGTGTAAACTTAATGCAGATGGGATTTGGGGTACATAAAAGTCATGAAGTCACTGTTCATCGAGCACACTTTTCCAACCTATAGTCATTTAACTTGGTTGCTGTCACTTCTCATTTTTATACAATTCCAGTTTCACATAAAGCATGTGGAAAAACTGGATCTTTTCTTATTTATTTGACAGCAACCATGAATTATATTGAAAAGATTATCAGTGTATTTTAGTCAGTTGATGATGTCACCAGACTACCTGCTGTTAGCAATTCTGTCCTTTTTTCTTTAATTCAGCAGAAGATAGGATGATCATTAATATCCAGTAAGCACTCCATAAGTCAATAGTAAAAATGCATTGTGTGAAATCGATTTTTTTTTCATGTAATCCTCATATATTGGCACTCTTATTTAACCCAGCAGCTGGAAGCATGTGACATTGTCAACTGGTATCAAATCCCTCACAATTACTTAGCGGACTGCTATGAAATTGCACTAACCTGCTTTGGAACTTGTTTTTTATTTTCAAACTTGAGCAATTAAAGTCATTTTTATTGCAAAATGAATAATAATTAGGAGCTGGATAATGATCAGAGATTCAACCGTAGCTTCTGTTTATGCAGTGCCTTGACATAGAAAAATGTCCCAAGGCATTTAGAGTCAGAGGCAAAAAAAAAAGACAGTAAGCCAATGAAGGTGGTTTTTGGAGGAATAGCCAAGAGCCTGATCAAAGTTGATTTTTAAAGTGTATCTTAAAGGACGAAAGAGAGGTGGAGAGACTAGGCAATTAAGAGAGGAAATTCTAGAGAATGGACCCTTGATGGCTGCAGACATGTCCACATTAATGGTGGGGCAAAGATTGGTGGGGCTCCAGAAGAGGCCTGAATCAGACGAGAGGTTGTATGGCAGTGATAGGGAAGAGCTAGACCATGAAAGGATTTAAGAAGGTGAAAAATTTACAGGGAACCTGGAGTTAACAGAGATAGGCAAGGGTGATGGGTGAGCAGGAATTTGGTGCAGGATAAGTTGTAGGCAGCAAACCTTTGATGGGCTGACATTTATGAGGCAGTAGAGGATGGGAGACCAGCCAGGAGAACATAAAGGTAATGAAGTCTGGAGATGACAATGGCAAAGGTGCATGTTTCAGCAGTAGATTGCTGTGGTGGTGGGGGAGGTGGTGGTGGCAGCTGCGGTGGGAGGTGCATGGGGATGGCAGATAATTTTATGCAAATGAAAGCAAGCCACCTTTTTGTGGAAGAGGCTGTGCAGACATAAGCTCAACCCAGGGTAAATGGTACGGCAAGGTTGTGAATCTTCAGCCAGTGAGGGAGTTGGAATAGATGAAGTTAATGGCAGTAACCAATAAAGTGTGACCGCATCTGGAGCTTGGGGGGGAATTGTTGGTGGTTTTTAACTGTTAAAGCAGTGTTTCCCAAACTATTATCCAATGTGACCCCATTTTAATATTTGAAAATTAACATTAGATGCCAGCAAAAACAAAACAGAAATAAAGTAGCATAGTAACATTCGGTATATAATTATTAAAGTTTGTGCATTACGGATCAACATATAATGGATCATATAAATGTGAAACAGAAAAGATCATTGCAAGGATCCTCCTTAACCGCCTTCTCCCAGTGGCCAGGGAACTCCTTCCAGAATTTCAGTGTGGTTTTCATCCATCGAGAGGTACAACAGACATGGTCTTCACTACGTGGCAGATTCAAGAAAAGTGCAAGGAACAACATCAACCCCTGTATATGGCCTTTTTTGACCTCATGAAAACCTTTGACTCTGTCAACTGTGAAGGCTTCTCAAATTTGACTGCCATCAGATATTTGTCACCATCCTCTGCCTACTCCACAATGACATGCAAGCTGTGATCCTTACCAACAGAACCACCACAAACCCTATTTCAGTGAAGACTGCGGTTCAAACAAGGCTGTGTCATTGCACCAACTCTCTCCATTTTGCTCGCTGCAATACTGCATCTCACTTCCAGCAAATTACCCATAGGCGTGGAGATTATCTGCAGAGCAGACAGAAACTGTTCAATCTACATGACCTATAATCCAAAACCGCTCCAGCCTCAGTCACAGAGCTTCGTAGATGACGCTTGCGTGCATGCTCACTCAGAAACTGTCCTCCAGGTCATTGTCATAGACCCCTTCTCCGAAGCATATGAGAAAATGGGCCTTTCATTAAACACACAGAAAACTAAGGTTCTCTTCCTACTGGCTCCCACAGCATAACACCTCTCCATTTTGATTAAGATTAACGGCAAGATCCTGGAAGTGTGGACCATTTTCCATATCTTGGGACCCTCATCTTGACGAAGGCAGTCATAGACAACAAAATTCATCATCGCCTCCAATGTGCCAGCTCAGCCTTCGACCAACTGAGGAAAAGAATATTTGAGGACCAGGATTTCTAACCTGAGACTAAGGTTATGATTTACTGGGCAACTGTGATCCCCACACCCCTATATGCTTCTGAGACTTGGACAACCTACAGCAGATACCTCAAAGCACTGGAGAAGTACCGACAGCAAGGCCCTTCAAATCCAGTGGCAAGAAAGACAGTCCAACAGCAGCATTCTCTCCAAAGCCAACTTGCCAAGCATTGAGATGTTAATCACTCACAATGAGCCCTCCTGGGTGAGACATGTAGGTTGACACCAGTCTCTGGAAAGCAACTGCTCTACTCGGAACTCTGTCGCAGCAGGAGACATCCAAGAGGACAGGGAAGACATTTCAGGGATGCCCTTAAAGTATCTTTAAAGAAGTCAAAAAGCCCTTCCGACTCATGGGAGCTTGTGACCAACCAAAATAAAGAAGACTCATCCAAGAAGGCATCAAGAGCCTCAAGAAACATCATCGGGCACATGCAGAGACAAAGTTGAGGTCTTTGAGGGAACACAAATCTCCAAACAACCAAACAACCAATCTACCCAACCCTTCAAGCACCACCTGCCCCGCATGTGGCAGAGTCTGCAGATCATGCATTAGAGCTCATTGAACTGGAGTCGAAGCAAGTCACCCTCAATCCCAATGGCTTAAGAAGAAGATGATGACTTAATTTGAGCTTCTCCAACTCATGGGCCTTGGCTAGGAAGCAGTGGATATTATTGACATTCACTTTTGCATTCAGCAACATTGATGTACAGTAACTTCACACCAAGGTTTCCTAAAGCCACCTTGACATCATTGATTTTAATGGGACACAAGTCAAATAAACCTCTAGGCCCAGATCTTCTGATCAGGACTGGAAATCCTATTTCTGACCCTGATCAGACAAAAAATGTACACTTAACTCCCTCCACTATTTCTGAGTGATCATCCAGTTGAGGACCCTTCACATCTGATTCAGTGCAGCAAATCTTGTAGGGAGCAGCGCAGAGTATTTGCACAGAAGCCATGCCCCCTTTTTACAGTAGTAGCTGTAGCGTAAGTAAAGAGTTTATATGTCCCAAAACTGCTTTGAAAACAGCTATGGAGAGAAGGTAAGTGTGTAAAGGGGTAGTCAAGGGTAAATTGATGGGGGGCGGTTAGTATGAGTGATTGGGGTGTCAGTTACTATTTTCACAGGTGTTACACTAGGTTTTTTCCCTGTCTAATGTTTCGGTAACTATTGTGGTAAGTAAATCAGAACCATCCAAAGTCTCTAACTCTGAGTTGGAGGCCAGGATTTTACGTTTGGTGGGGCGGGGGTCGGGCATGCTTCCCGATGTCATCGCGCACGCACTCAATTTCGCAGTCGGTGGACACGTGCACAAATCGGATCTGTGGCCACTGGTATTTAAAGGGTCAATGAAGACCATCAACAAGCCAATAGACAGCAATTTTATGCTGTCTATGCAATTTTTAGCTCGTTGCCAGCACAAAACAGGTGGGCAGAAATCACGTTTTAATCATTTCCTCGTCCACAGTTGGGATAAAAGGTCCCCAGAGCAGCAGCACTTTCTCTGTCATTGCAGTTTGTTGCTGTGAGTACAGACTTGTCCCAGAGTTCCTTTGCATCACGTTTGATTGTCAAGCCTGCCTTTAAGCATCTCAGGTCCTCACCCCTAGAAGGTTCCCCTGAGTTGCGTCAAGCTCGTGACTGACACTATCTTTAGACATGTCCGCACGTTCGTCCACTTCCGTACAGACAAGGCAATCCAGGCGGAGAGAGCATGAGGCTTCGCTGCGATGGCTGGGTTCACCCGCATCCAGGGTGTAATAGATTGCACTCATGTGGCCATCAAGGTGCCAGCAGATGAGCTGGGAGCTTTTGTAAACAGAAAGGGGTTCCACTCAATCAATGTTCAGATCATCTGTGACTACAGGGCACAGGTTCACCAAGTTTGTGCCCATTACTCTGGAAGCTCACAAGATGCTTGCATCTTGGGGCACTCACAGGTACCAAGGCTGTTCATGGCTCCTGCATGAGTGGATGGATGGCTCCTGAGTGACAAGGGCTATCCCTTGAAGAAGTGGCTGATGACCCCACTCCATCACCCAAAAACTGAGGCCGAGGAGAGATATAACGGATGTCATGCCTCCACAAGAGTGGTGGTGGGGAGGACCATCGGGCTGCTGCAGATGCATTTCAGATGCATGGACCGATCAGGGGGAGCATTGTGGTACATTCAATCATCAAAGACACTATGCATGCTAGGCAGGCTGAGGAGACAGTGGAGACCTGCTGCATGGTGCAATCTATATTGGAGCTTCAATGGGCCCTCTGGCTATGACAGTTCAGTTTCTGATGAGAGGAACCCGTTATGTTTCCAGTACCCACCACACACACATCTGTCACCTGCACTCTTACCTTCATCCAAGACCCCCACCTCACCATGACTGGAGGAGCGAGCTGACCAGTGGCATTCCAACTCCAGTGCATCGCTTTGGTGCTTCATCAGGATGCAAAGCTTTGACACTGCACCCATTCTGTGGCACTCTGCAACGTTATGACTGCTCTTCGCCTGACCGGGACAAGCAGAAGACCTCATTAGTGCTCCGTCTCCCCGAAGGTCCTTTCCTTGGGCTGTGTTTCCCACTATCGGACATTGGGAACCTCATTGTAATACATCAGCATATCATTATAAGGCCAGCCCACCGGACTCATCCTCCCCGCCATCTCTCTCCCCACCCCCTGGCCGCCAAAGCTGGATTGTCTGCCCATGTCAGCAGGAAAGCATGCCAACGTGTTTCATAACAGAACATAAGTGACGCCTGGGGCAGGCTGCACTTCGCTCAGGACTTAAAGGATTGTTTGCCTACCTTGCTTCGGTCAGCACTCGTAGTCATCAGCGCCAGGCTTCACAGACAGCACCATACCACTTTTAGGGGGGCTCATGGATTGGTCTCTACCTATCAGATCAGCCATATGTGGGCGGCTTTTCAGTGGCTGCCGGGCAAGGTCTTGCTAGGGAAGGGGGAGAAGTGACCTCAGGCAAGGGAAGAGGCGACAAGCTGAGAACTGTACTTTTTTTACTCATTCACAGGACGTGGGCTTCGCTGGCTGGGCTGGCATTTATTGCCCATTCCTAGTTGCCATTGAGAAGGTAGTGGTGAGCTACCTTTTTGAACCGCTGCAGTTCTTATGGTGTAGGTACACCCACAGTACTGTTAGGAAGGGAGTTCCAGAATTTTGGCCCAGCGACAGTGAAGGAACGGCGATATATTTCCAAGTCAGGGTGGTGAGTGACCTGGAGGGAAACTTCCAGGTGGTGGTGTTCCCATCTATCCACTGCCCTTGTCCATCTAGATGGTAGTGGTTGTGGGCTTGGAAGGTGCTGTCTAAGCAGCCTTGCTGAATTCCTGCAGTTCATTTTATAGATGGTACATGCTGCTGCTACTGTGCGTCAGTAGTGGAGGGAGTGAACATTTGTGGATGCAGTGCCAATCAAGCGGGCTGCTTTGTCCTAGACGGTGTCCAGCTTCTTGAGTGCTGTGGGAGCTGCACTCATCCAGGCAAGTGGGGAGTATTCCATCGCACTCCTGACTTGTGCCTTGTAGATGGTGGACAGACCTGGGGAAGTCAGGAGGTGAGTTACTCGTCGCAGGATTCCTAGTCTCTGACCTGCTCTTGTAGCCACAGTATTTACATGGCTAGTCCAGTTCAGTTTCTGGTCAATGGTAGCCCCCAGGATGTTGATAGTGGGCTTTCAGTGAGGGTAATGCTATTGAACGTCAAGGGGCGATGGTCAGATTCTATCTTGTTGGAGATGGTCATTGCCTGGCACTTGTGATGCATGAAGGTTACTTGCCACTTGTCAACCCAAGCCTGGATATTGTCCAGGCTTTGCTGCATTTGGACATGGACTGCTTCAGTGTCTGAGGAGTCGTGAATGGTGCTGAACATTGTGAAATCATCAGCGACCTTATGATGGAAGGAAGGTCATTGAAGAAGTAGCTGAATATGGTTGGCCGGGGACACTACCATGAGGAGCTTCTGCGGTGATGTCCTGGAGCTGAGATTGACCTCCAACAGCACAACCATCTTCCATTGTGCTCGATGTTACTCCAACCAGTGGTGAGTTTTCCCCCTGATTCCTATTGACTCCAGTTTTGCTAGGCCACATTCGGTCAAATGCGGCCTTGATGTCAAGAGCAATCACTCTCACCTCGCCTTGGGAGGTCAGCTCTTTTGCCTGTGTTTCAACCAAGGCTGTAATGAGGTCAGGAGCTGAGTGGCTCAGTGGAACCCAAACTGGGAGTCAGCAAGCAGGTTATTGCTAAGCAAGTGCCGTTTGATAGCACTGTTGATGACCCCTTCCATTACTGATGAGCGAGAGTAGACGAATGGGGCAGTAATTGGCCGGGTTGAATTTCTCCTGCTTTTTGTGTACAGGCGTATCTGGGCAATTTTCCACGTAGCCAGGTTGATGCCAGTGTTGTAGTTGTACTGACCAGGGGTGCGGCAAGTCCTGGAGCACAAGTCTTCAGTACTATTGCTGGAATATTGTCAGGGCCCATAGCCTTTGCACTATCCAGTGCCTTCAGCTGTTTCTTGATATCACTTGGAGTGAATTGAATTGGCTGAAAACTGACATCTGTGATGCTGGAGACCTCCAGAGGAGGCCGAGATGGATCATCCACACTGCACTCCTGGCTCAAGATTGCTGCAAATGCTTCAGCCTTATCTGCTGCACTGATGTGCTGGGCTTCCCCATCATTGACGATAGAGATATTTGTGGAGCCGCCTCCTCCAGTGAGTTGTTTAATTGTCTACCACCATTCACGACTAGATGTGGCAGGGCTGCAGAGCTTAGATCTGATCTGTTGGTTGTGGGATTGCTTAGCCTTGTCTATCACTTCCTGCTTATGCTGTTTGGCACATCCCTGTGTTACATCTTCATCAGGTTGACACTTTTTTAGGAATGCCTGGTGCTACACCTGACATGCCCCCCTACATTCTTCATTGAACCAGGGTTGACCCCTGGCTTGATGGTAATGGCAGAGTGGAGGATATGCCAGGCAACGAGGTTACAGATTGTGTTCGAGTACAATTCTACTGCTGCTGATGACCCACAGCATCTCATGAATGCCCAATTTTGAGTTGCTAGATCTGTTCGAAATCTATCCCATTTAGCATAGCGGTAGTGCTGCACAACATGATGGAGGGTTTCCTCAATGTGAAGGCGGGACTTCGTCTCCACAATGACTGTGCGGTGGTCATCCTACTGATACTGCCATGGACAGATGCATCTGTGGCAGGCAGGTTGGTGAGGATGAGGTCAAGTATGTTTTTCCCTCTTGGTTCCCTCGCCATCTGCTGCAGACCCAGTCTAGCAGCTATGCCCTTTAGGGCTTGACCTGCTCAGTTAGTAGTGGTGCTACCGAGCCGCTCTTGGTGATGGACATTGAAGCCCCCCCACCCAGAGTACATTCTGAGCCCTTACCACCCTCAGTACCTCCAAGTGGTGCTCAACATGGAGGAGTACTGATTCATCAGCTGAGGAGGGGGAGGGGGGCTGTACATGGTAATCAGGACGTTTCATTGCCCATGCTTGACCTGATGCCATGAGACTTTATGGGGTCCGTAGTCGGTGATGAGGACTCCCAGGGCAACTCCCTCCACCTCTGCTGATGCTGTCCTGCCCGTAGGACAGGACCTACCCAGGGTTGGTGATGCTGGGTCTGGGACATTATCTGTAAGGCATGTTTCCATCAGCAGAACTATGTCAGGCTGTTGCTTGACTGGTCTGTGTGACAGCCCCCAGATGTTAGTAGGGAGGACTTTGCAGAGTCGGCAGGGCTGAGTTTGCCATTGTCATTTTCGGTGCCTAGGTAGATGCCAGGTGGTCCATCTGGTTTTGTTCCTTTTTTGAGACTTTGTAGTGGTTTGATACAACCAAGTGGCTTGCTAGGCCAATTCAGAGGGCATTTTAGAGTCAACCACATTGCTGTGGGTCTGGAGTCACATGTAGGCCACAGCAAGTAAGGACAGCAGACATTATTGAACGAGATGGGTTTTTACAACAATCGACATTGTCAACATTAGACTTTTAAGTCCAGATTTTTATTGAATTCAAATTCCACCATCTGCCATGGCGGGATTCAAACCTGGGTCCCCTGAGCATTACTCTGGACCTCTGGATTATTAGTGCAGCAACAATACAACTACACCATCGCCTCCCGGAAGGAAAGTATCCCAGAATGTGTCGGGGGACATGTTGATCTCTGCAAGTGACCTCAAGATGGTGAGGGCTGAGGAGGCAACCTCTAGAGGAGGTGAGGCCAGAAGGTCATTTGAAAAGTATGTGTGAGAAAATGGGTGGTGATGTCCCTTGAGCTGGCAGTGATTGAGATGCCCGTGAATGTGTGATGGGCTTGAGTGTAGAGTGATGAGATGATTGCCATACCCTGGCTGCACAGGTGTGATCATTCATCCTCTATCTGCATTGGATGGCCAACCTCTTCTGTGCAGTGTTGGCACTGGCCACCACTTGCCATTACTGGATTGGTGATGCCGATGCCCATCCTGCAGTCATAGCAGGGGTGGAGGATATCACAGCTGGTCTCCCCAGCCTCCAAAAGGCGCTCGAGGGCTGCAGCCATTTTGCCTTTCGGGGCCATGTCTTTTTTGTTGCAGCCTTGGCTGGAAGCACTGAGCGCAGCTGTGCTTTAAATGTGGTGCCTGGTGTGATGAAGTGGCGAGGCGATGGCATGGCAGGCAAATCAGAGCCCATCCACCATCGAAACGGCATGTATCCCGGGAATGCGTAATTAATGCGACAGGTTTGGGATGATTCGACATGAAAAGCGACCATCCCGGCCGGCAGGTGAAAAGTAGTTTTACCCGTCCACTACCACACTTCGTGCAAATCTGGGACGGACACACAGACACCCACACAGACATAGACAGGCGCACAGACAGACACATTAACCGACATATATAGACATACACACACAGATACAGTCAGACACACAGGTACATACAGACAGACACTTAATGACACATCCCTCGAGCACCTTTTGAATGCAGTGGAGGCCCACCGTGATGTCCTCTACCCCCACTCTGGCCGCAGGATGGGCAGCAACATCACCAATCCGGCTTGGGAGGTGGTGGGAACAGTGGTCAGCGCCAACGCCCTGCAAAAAAGGACAGCCACCCCGTGCCGCAAGAGGATGAATGAACTCCCCTGTTCCGCTAGGGTAAGTCACTCTTCTCATTGCTCTCAACTCTCACACTCTCAAACCTATCACACAGCCACAGGGACCTCACTCACTGCCAGTTCGAGGGACATCACCATTCATTCTCTCTCATTTGCCTTCATTGTCCTCATCTCGTCCATGGGACCATTCACCGCCCACACATGCCAAACATACTTACCATCTGACTTGGCAGGCATCCTGCTTACACTCTCTCCATCTCTATTCATGCAGGACAAGCTGGCACACAATAAGAGGGAGAGGTCACAGACTGGTGGAGGAATGTCTAAAATCAAGGTCCTCACGGACTTTGAAAACAGAGCTACCCAGCTGGCCAGTGAGGATCTGGACCTTTCCTGTGCTGATAGTGAGGTTGGCGGTGCTCTACCAAGTGAGGATCCAGCAGTGAAATATTCATCAAACAACCATGCTGTGAGTGATGTGTCCTGTTTCACAGGCCACTGCCATGCACTGATTATCTCCTCTTGCTTTCGCAGGCAGACCTGGGAAACCACCAAGAGAGTCCATGACCCAGGGCCTTCAATTAAGCCCTGAGAGGAGCTCAGAAGAGGAATCCGCTGAAACCCTCCCTGAAGACACATCACAGCGCTTGTTCACACCCTCCACCAGTGCAGAGACACACACATCAGTGGGACCTGGCTTTAGAGTACGCTGGGGATCACAGTCTAGTGAGCACGTCACACTTTATGATCCACAGCAGGTGGCGGCATTGACTTGCCAAGTAATCGGCACTCAGAGGACGGCTGGAGGCCAGAAATTTGCTGAGTCAGATGACAAATCTCTGGATTCTGTCATGTCACAGTTGCTGGAGCTGCAAAGGCAAACTCGAGAACATCAGGAAGGGATGTCTGCTGCACACCTCAGATTGCAAGGCACGATGGAGGATTCTGTCTGTCTTCAGGCTGAGGTGTTAGCGCCAGCATGCCAACACACCAAGGTCAATATTCGTAGGATGATGGCTGCCCTGCGCGGGCTGAGCTCCATCGCTGATGCCACAGTTGGCCTCCAGCAATGTGTATGCAAGAAGGGTACGGGGCAGCCCAATCTCACTCCAGCTTCCCCTTCTCCTCAGAATTAGCCTGGGGTCCTTGGGCACCCGTAAGGAGGAGGATTGGCAGGTGCACACACTGGGGCCCTCCACCGAGGTGATTCGGAGTGTCCAGCCCATCTGCATCCCCTCTTCCTGACCCCTGCAGCTCCAGCGCCACGGGTCGAGGAGAGTGCCACTGCCACATAGCAGAACCCCCAAAAACATGCTGGAGCCCTCCAGGTCTTGGCCCTCCAGAGCTCGCCTGTCAAGGTCATCATAGACAGGGCTTAGCAGTCAGCAGGCTGCTTCTGCCTCCGTTGTCGATGTCCAGGGAGTACCAAGACGTAGCAGCAGGCTTAGGAAGGTTAAGATGATGTTGCACAGCCTAGGCATGGGTGTTAATCGCTTGTACATAATGTTCACTATTGTAAATAAACTCGCAACAATGTCTCCCTGCCTATGACTCCTTGTTCTGATGAGCAGTGTTCATGTAACTCAGATGTGAAAGCTCTCTGCACAAGATAAAGGCAGGTGTCTCAGTCCAGGCCCTCTCCCCTGTGCTTTGTGCAGCCCACAGACCAAAGTGATGGTCCAGCCTCTCACTCCCTGGGCACATTAGTGATGCCTGCACGTTGATGATGCTTGTCCTTGCTGCCAGAATGTCATGGGCAGGCGTCATCCCGCCATTCTCTCTGTGTTCTCTAGGCACCTTTAAGGCGGGCCTGGGCCCCATCTCTTCAGCACCTGTGACCAGTTACGCTGTGCTCTTGAAGGGGCCAGGTGCTGCAGGTGGGCAAAGGATCAGGTGCTTCTAAAGTTTCATGGCTGCGTCTTCATGATATGACCCTGATCGCAGAGCATAAGCAAGCTGCCCTTGGCCAGACAAGAATCAGATATTCTCAGAGGCTGTGTGAAGATCTATGGAGTGTCCTCACTGCATGTCGTCCTCATTCTCCTGCAATCAAATGACTATTAGGACTTCCACTGCATCTGTTTGGCAGGAGCATTATCAGAGGGTATATGCGCTGCCATAAGCCAGACTGAGTCAAACATTCATAGATGCAATGTGAGGATCTATGGTGTCTCCTCACTGCATGTTGTCATCATCCTCCACAATTTTAGCAGCTATGAGGACTTCCTGAGCGTTCGTTCCTCGTCTGGGTAGTGCAAAGGCCTCATCCCCATCACCTTTGAGGACTTCCTCACCCTCATCCCCGTCGACATCCTCCTCATCAGAGGAGACCTCCAGCTCCTCCATCTCCTCCTCAGCCAGCTCCTCTCCCTGTTGTAGTGCCAGGTTGTAAAGGGCGCAGCAGGTGACAGCGATGCATGACACCCTTGGTGGACTATATTGTAGGGCTCCACCGGACCGGCCCAGGCACCGGAACCTCAATTTCAGCATCCCAATGGTTTACTCCACCAAGTTGTGATTTGCAACATAAGCCTCGATATATCTTCGCTCCGTTGCAGCCTGAGGCCGCCGCATGGGTGTCATCAGCGACGTCCTCTACACGTAGCCCTTGTCCCCGAAGAGCCATCCCTGCAGCCTCTATGGACCCTGGAAGAAGTCCAGGACCTGTGACCTACTGAGAATATACGATTCGTGGACACTCCCTGGAAACCGTGTGCAGACCTGCAGAATGCCTTTGTGGTGGTCGCACACCAGCTGCACATTCCATGAATAGAAGCCCTCACACTTGACATAGTTGACCACTTGAGCACCACATGAGCGCAGTTGATGGCAACCTGCATCTGTGGGAAAGCTGAGATCTGGGCAAATCCCAGTGCTCTTGCATCCTGGCTTTCCTGGTCCCGGGCGAAATGCACAAAGTTGTGTACCCTTGTAAAAATGGCATCCATGACCTCACGGATGCATTTGTGGCTGGAGGCTTGTGATATCCCACAGAGGTCACCTGTGGAGCTCTGAAAGGAACCATGGTGTAAAAATGGAGCACCATGGTCACTTTCGCGGCCACAGGCAGTGGATGCCATCCATGTCCCTGTGGCGCCAAATCCTGCAGCAGCCGACAGATGTGACTGACTAATTCCCTAGATCTATGTAGTCTTCGGCGATACTGGTTCTCAATCATCTGCAGGAATGATAGGTGGTGTCTATACACCCTGGGTCTAGCTAGATGCCAACCAGCAATGGCTCGCTGTAGGTCTTCAGCATTGTGGGAGCCCCAGCCACCCCTCCTTCCTGAGGATGCTGCTCCTCCCTCTGCGCCACCAGGCGCCTCCATCGCTCTCTTCTCCCTTGTCTTCACCCTCTATATGCCATGAGGCACACAGCTAGTTCACCAGGCTCCAGCTCCTTGTGTACTCCTCCTGCAGGATGAAAGAGAGACACACTTGGGTGCCCCAAGAACCTCTCTTGGTTAAGCCTGAAGGCCCCTTAACGCATCCCGGAGAGCGCTGGCCACTACTCGGATGACCAGAATTTAGCGTGCTGCACGGCTGCCCAAAACCCCACCCACCTCTGCCCCATTCCACCTGACCGATTGGTGGCAGCTTTTCCCACTGGACTGCATGCTGTGCTCTCAGCTCAGGCGCAGGTATTCTAACCCGCACTGCAAGGCTGCACCGTTAGCTTGAACCATGGAGGAGACTGGTTCAAATCGGGATGATGACCTCGCAAGGGGCTGTGAGCACCTCCACCAGTAACTGCTCCGTGGCCAGCTTTCACAAGGAGATTGTACACCGTGCCCAGTTGTCCAACTGATCTGCAGTCTACTAAAACACTCATTAGTTTGCAGCCTGTGTCCAAGGGGTGAAAAAGCTCTGGAGCACGGCGGCACTTTCATGCCTCTGCGTTGTTTGAGTGGGCAGATAAGCTAGAGGCCTAACTCCACGTATGTCAATGTGACTGCGTCTGAACTTCTCAACTGTGGAGGAATGGCCACTCTATACAAGGTTTCCCTAATGCGTGGTCACTTCCCTCCCCGCGCCCTGCATGTGCTTGTGCACTACCTGCAACAGCAGGGCAGCTCTTGCCCCTCACGAAACCCCCCCATTCGCCTCAACCGCACGGCAGCCTTTGCAGCCTCCCAAGTCATCTCAACCGCAGAGCAGCCCTTGCCCACCACCCCCCCACCAAGTTACCTCAACCTTGTAATCCAACAAGTAACCCTCACGAGCTCTGCGCAATGTTACTGCACACTCACCTCTAAGATCCCCTCATAATGCAGCCCGCCAAGTTCACGCCTTATATATGCTGTTGTAAAACAAGTCGACGTGGGCGGACGATCCAGCGTGGAGGCATGTTTCCGGCGGGCTGGCCTTATAATGACACGCAGATGTATTACAATGAGGTTCCTAATGTCCGACGGCGGGAAACGTGGCCCGCCACCTATGGGCTGAATGAACGATCGCAAACTGGTTTCACGACGTTGTGAAACCAATTTTTGGCCGCCTCGCCACATTGTCTGCTCATGCCGCCGAACACACCCGACACCAGGGGTTATGGAAAATTCCGCCCAGAGACAGACACACAATCTGCCACACGCACACAGACACGCGCGCACATGGACAGATACGTACCAGCCAGTGGGGAGGTATGGCAACTCTGACAGTCCAAGTCAGTGGTCTGGCAGCAGCCCTGCAGGCTGCATTTTTAAATGATCTTGAAGAAGACCACCAGTGCCGAAATTGGATCTGGTAGCAAGATCCAGTGGGCAAAGGATAAAAAAAAATTTCCAGCATATCTGCTTATTTCACTTCAATAACACACTTGTTAGTAGATTGTTTTAGGGGCTGGTACAGCATATTGCAGCACCATTCTTTTGACTCCATGATCTGTGTGCCACCATTCAACCAAAAGAGAAATGAGCAGATGATGCTCTCCATCACGGCTGTCATGAATTAAAGGATTTGGATTTTAGACCATTTCTCAGTCCTGTATACGCCAATGCAAGCCCAGAAATTGGAAGCAATTTAGCAATCCTCTTCATAAAGATGGCCGAGGTACAGGAATCATCTTGATGGTATAGCTGGGATGGTTTTCTGAGATCATAAGAAATTAGTGAATAGATGAAGTGTGAAACAAACACAGAAATTGCATAGCTAGGCAACTAAAGAATATTAGAGCTTACAGTTCCAGTCAACATCTTCCTCAGAGCGCTTGTGCTTTTCTGAGATTCAGTACTTAACTTTGTTAAAACAGTGCACAGAAAACTACTTTCATTGTGAATGATCAATGCAATACTGAACCAAAATACTTGGTACTGTTGTTGGGAAAGAAGCAGGAAAACTATCCGTTCCCCTCACTGTCATTTCTTGTCCTCATGTTGGAGAATTGCTGCTGCATTTTAAAGTTCATGTTTGTGCTTATAGTGACAAAATATTAATTTGGAAGAATCCTTGTTATTAATGTACAGAAAATCATCTGCTCATTGAAAAACATGCATATGTGGAAACACATACTGCCTTTCCATCAACACATTTGCTCTCATATATTAACACATGAAACTCTCAGTGGAGATGTGGGGTGACAATGTAATAATGAAGGTGATAATTATTTAAAATGGAGATGTTTCATTTATCAAAATTATTCACACTTTTTGTTGCACGATGTGAAGAAAGCATTTACTCTAACTATTTAAGAAGAATTAATATTCAGCAAAAATTCTTCAAACTACATTGCTGATTAAAATATGACCAAATAATTTTTAATGATCCTTTGGTCATTTTATAACCTTTGAGTTAATTGTTCTTAGTGTATACCATATTAACATACTTTTTTAAAATGCATTCTTACGGGAATGCTAGGCTAGCATTTATTACCCATCCCTAATTGCCCTTGAGAAGGTGGTGGTGAGCTGCCTTCTTGAACCGCTGCAGTCCCTGTGGTGTAGGTACACCCACAGAGCTGTTAGGGAAGGAGTTCCAGGATTTTGACCCAGCAACAGTGTAGGAACAGCCATATATTTCCAAGTCAGGATGGTGAGTGACTTGGAGAGGAATTTCCTGGTGGTGGTATGTATCTGCTGTTCTTGTCATTCTACATAGTAGCAGTCGTGGTTTTGGAAGGTGCTGCCTAAGGAGCCTTGGTGAGTTCCTGGAGTGCATCTTGTAGCTGGTACACACTGCTGCCACTGTGCATCGGTGATGGAGGGGAGTGAATGTTTGTGGACGGGGTGCTATTCAAGCAGACTGTTTTGTCCTGGATGGTCAAGCTTCTTGAATGTTGTTGGAGTTGCACTCATCCAGGCAAGTCTGGAGTATTCCATCACCCTCCTGATTTGTGCCTTGTAGATGGTGGACAGGCTTTGGGGAGTCAGGAGGTGAGTTACTCACCGCAGGATTCCTAGTCTCTGACCTGCTCTTGTAGCCACAGTATTTATATGGCTAGTTCAGTTTCTGGTCAATGGTAACTCCCAGATTCTTGATAGTGGGGGATTCAGTGATGGTAATGCCATTGAATGGTTAGAGAACCAAGCTGAATAAAGGAAGTACAGAGGAGACCTGAAAAAGGAAATGAGGAGGTTAAAAAGAAAGAATTAGATAGATTAGCGGCTATCACAAAAAGGACCCAAAATTATTTTACAATCGTACAAATAGTAAATAGTCAAAAAAAGAGTGGGTCTGATTAGAGACTAAGAAAGGATATCGCCTTGGAGGCAGAGGCCGAGGTTGAGGTACTGATTGAGTACTCTGCATCTGTCCCCCAGAGAATGGAATGCTGCCAATATAGTAGTAAAGCAGTGGATAGGATAAAAGTCAATTAAAGAGGAGGTACTTAAAAGGTTGATAGTCTTCAAAGTAGAAAAGTCACCAGCCCAGATGAGATGTGTCCTATGTTACTGAGGGAAGTAAGGGTGGAAATTATGGAGACTTTGGCCACAACCTTCCAGACCCCCTTGGAGATGGGGATGGTGCCAGAGGAGTGGAGAATTGCAAATGTTACATCCCTCTTTTATATAAAAAAAAGGAGAGGGATAAATCTGGCAACTAAAACCAGTCAACCTAAAATGTGGGTGTGGAAATATTTTGAGACAATAACCATGACAAAATGAATTTGCATTTGGAAAAGAATGGGCTAATAAATGAAAGTTAGCTTGGATTTGTTAAAGGCAAATTGTGTTTGACTCGATCAAGTTCTTTGAAGTAATGGAGAAGATTGATTTGGGGAATGCTGCTAATATTGTGTATATGGACTTTCAAAAGGTGTTTGTTTGACCAAGTACCACACAATAGTCTTGTTAGCAAAATTGAAGTCCATGAAATTAAAGGGGGAATGGCAGCTTGGGTACAAAATTGGTTAAAGAACAGGAAATGCTTCCGGTTAAAGGTTGTTTTTCAGACTAGAAGGAGGTAGACTGAGGCAGTTCCCAAGGAGTCAAGTATTAGAACCACCGCTCTTTGTGATATTTATTAATGACCTGGACTTGAGTGTGCATAGTTTAATTTCAAAGTTTATATATGATACAAAACTCAGAAAATTAAACAATGAGGAGGATAGTAACAGATCTGAGGAGGATGTAGCATACAGGTGAAATGGGCAGACACATGGCAAAACTTTACTGTAGAGCAGAGTAAAAACATTTTTGTAGGAGAAGCAATAGGAACTTAAATGCTGCAATTTTAAAGGTTGTGTAGGGAAGGAGAGACTTGGGATGTATATATGCAAATCTTTGAAAGTGGTAGGACAAATTGAGATGGCTGATAAAAAGCATGAGAGATCCTTGACTTTATTAATAAAGGAATATAGTACAAAAACAAGGAGGTTATGCTAAAACAAAAGCAAAATATTGTGGATGCTGGAAATGTGAGTTAAAAACAGAAGATGCTGGAAATACTCAGCAGTACTGGCAACATCTGTAAGAGAGAAATAGTTAACATTTCAGGTCTGTGACCTTTTGTCAGAACGAGGAAAAGTTAGCTTTGAGTGAGTGAAAGGGAGGTGGATGAGAAGAGCAAAATGGAAGGTGTCCCTAATAGGGTGGAGATTAAATGACAAAAGATTTCATGGTACAAGGCCAAAGGAGGTGGTAATGGGACAAGTTTACAAAAGGGAATGCCTGTGATAGCAACAAAGAATTTGCCTAGAGGAGGTGCCAATGACTGGATAGCTGCCATCTGAATGCAACGTAAAGGAACTGAGAAAGAAACGAGAGAAAAGAAAAACAAAGAAACACAGAACAAAATGTGAGCAAAGAAAATGATCTAAAATTGTTGAACTTGTGTTGAGACCAGAAGACTGTAAAATGTTCAAAAGATGCTCCTTGAAGTTGCTTTGAGCTTCAATGAAACACTGTAGCAAGTCAAGGACAGAAAGGTCAGAGTGGAATCTAGGTAGAGAATGAAAATGACAGGTGATTGGAACCTCAAGATCACATTGGAGACTGAACAGAAGTGTTCCACAAAACAGTTACTCAGTTTATGTTTGATCTCACTAGTGTAGAGGAGACCACACTGTGTGGAGCAATACAGTATACTAAATTGAAAGAAGTACAAGTAAATCGCCGTTTCACCTGGAACAAGTGTTTAGGGCCTTGGATGGTGAGAAGGGAGGAGGTAGAAAAGGCAGATGTTGCACATCCTGCACTTGCATGGAAAGTTGCTGTACAAAAGGGAGGCAGTGTTGGGCATGACTGAGGAATGGACCAGAGTGTTGCAAGGGAGCAATTGCTTTGGAATGCCAAAAGGGGAGAGCAGAGGAGGATGTGTTTGGTAGTGGCATCACACTGGAGGTGGCGGAAATGTTGGAGGATGATCCATTGAATACGGAAGCTGCTGAGGTGGAAGGTGAGGACAAGGGGAGTCCTATCATGGTTCTGGGCGGGTGGGGAAGGGGTGAGAGCATAAGTATGTGAAATAGAACATTCACAGTCGAAAGTCCTGTCAACTACAGTGAGGAAAAACGAACACAGTTGCAACAGAGGTGGATAAATTGGAAGAATGGAATAGAGTCCTTACACGAAGTGAGATGTCGGGAAGTATAGTCAAGGTAGCTATGGGAGTCCATGCATTTATAGCTGATGTTGGTTGATAGCTTATCCCCAGAGACAGTGAAGTCAGGGAAGGAAATAGTCGGAGATGGACCATGTGAAGATGGGAGAAGGATCAAGATTGGAAGCAAAGTCAATGAAGTTTTCCAGTTCAGGCTGAGGGCAGGAAACTGTACTGATACATTCATTAATATACTGGAAGAAGAGGTGAGGAAAGGGGGCCTGAGTTGGATGAAACAAAGGATGTCCAATGCAAAGGAGAACCCCTGCAGGTACCCTTAGCACCTTTTATTTGGAGGAAGTGAGTGGAGAAGGAGGAGTTGTCCAATGTGAGAACAAGCTCTCAGAATTGAAGTTATGCTAAACCTGGAGTAACATTTTCAGTTCTTAGCTTCCCACCTTTAGCTGGATATCGAGGTCTTGGAGAGACTGTAGAAGAGATTTACTAGAATAGAACCAGGGATGAGGAACTGCAGTTATATGAAGAGACTGGAAAAACTGAGCTTTTTCTCCTTTATAGCAGAGAAGGTGAAGAGGAAATTTGATAGAGCTGTTCAAATTCATGAATCGTTTTGATAGAGTAAATAAGGAGAAACTGTTTCCAGTGACAGAACAGTCAGTAAACAGAGGACACAGATTTACGGTGATTGGCAAAAGAGCCAGAGGTGACATGAAGAAATATTGCTAGTACGATACAAGTTGCTGAGATCTGGAAGGTGGTGGTGGTGTAAGCAGATTCAGTAGTAATATTCAAAAGAACATTGGATAAATACTTGAAAGGAAAACAAATATATGGTTTTGGGGAAAGAGTGGGGGGGGTGGGGGTGAGACTAATTGGATAGCTCTACTAAAGAGCCAACACAGACCGATGGGCCTCCTTGAGTGATGTATCATTCTATGATTACTTTAGAATGGTGCAAAAATACTGCTGATTCTAAGAAATTATAAACACTGGCCTATTATGAAATGAGGAAAGCCAAGGAGATCAACTGAAGACCCAGATCCACAGATTGACTTCTTCAATCTGAAAGTTGCTCCTAATTTTCCAGACCAGTGCTTATTATTCTAACAAAATAAATGCCTTGAAGGCTTGTGTAATAAATGTGTCATGTTGACTGCTGTAGTTGGTTACAGTCATGTTTATACTGCAGGCTGAATGGAAATGTCATTTCAGTACAAAATTCATGTGCATTTGTTATCCATCTTGCTGTCTAATATGTGAAGGGAATTTCTTTCAGAAACATTGTGCATTTTATGGAGAGGTTGCCATTTATGTAGAGATTTTCAGTGGAGAATTAAAGGCTGAATGCAAAATGTATCTGGTTACAGTGCTTTGGTATGATGCAGAATTGTAATAATAGAGCAATCTTGCCCCAGATTCTTTACTGATCCTGATTGGTACTTTGACAGTTATAATTGAATTTTCCTTTCATCCCCAGTTCACTTCATCCTCTACTCCCTCTTCTAAAGATGTTTCCTGTCAAACTGGTCTCCAGTTCTTTAGGTGGCAATCGCTCAGATGATCATTATTCATGCATCAGCCTTGATATCAGTGGTGGCAAATAATCTCCTCACATATCTATTTCCAGTCAGGGTTGTTGTGTAGAAATTAGGAATGAGGACCGCCTGACTATTTCACCATCCAACCATTTCTAATGCTTGAACATTACAGAAATAACGCCACTCATACCATTGCCCAGACAGAGAAGCACTAATTCAGAATACAAATCCTAGCTGAGCCAAGGACAAGGATTAGAGATCTTATCTCTTAAAACTAAACATTTAGAATGGTGCCTAAAAAGCACATTTATTATTTCCCCCAAATGTGTTGGCAGTGTGACCACTGTTGAAATTTAGATGGGTGCATGTATCATAAAAGGTTAGAGTGTATGAAAGAAAGAAAAGAGATAAAACTTGGATATATCTAGCATCTTTCACATCCGCAGGTTGTCCCAAAGCACTTCACAACCAATGTATTACTTTTTGAAGTGTAGTTGCAACGTATATCTATGTAGGCATAGCAGCAGCCAATTTTACACAGTAAGGTTCGGCAAACAGTAATGAGATAAAAGCCCAATTAATCTGTTTTGCTGGTATTCATTAGGAGGTGAACATTAGTCAGGACACTGAGAACTCCTCTCAAGTCACTGGTGTGGAACTCAAAGTCATGATCCTCTAACTCAGGCAAAAGAAATATAATTCAGGATAGATGCTGCATCTTTTGTTTATTTCTCTCAGTGCAGGTGAATAGATGAGACTTTCTCATTATCTCCCAGATACAGATAAAGTAACAGCTTTGTGGAAATGAGATTGATGGAATGTCAGTAGTCTTCTCTCATGGGAATAAAATTCATGCATCATCTGAATTAAGGCACCACAACTAATGAGATGCTGTAGCATATAGTTTAAATAATTATTCCACCATCCATAGGAAGAGGGGTATAGTGGTACTCATCATTATCTATCCCTTCCATGATGCCCAAAGTGAAATAAAGTCAAGGTCAGATTTGAAAATTTTCCCAAAATTTTACAGATGGGCTTGCTAGTGAGTAAGCTTTTGTCCTTTCTTAAAGCCAGATTTAGTCTGATAACTGTAATTGCAGGAGTTGGATTTCTGGGCCTAGTGGCTGATTTATTCCTTTATTGGATACTCACATGCATTCCTGTTGCAAACAACAGACTTTGAAGCTGGACCAGCGAAACCAAGAACTGTTTGGTTCAGAATGAAATTTACAAATAGCACTTTCACTTTTTTTTTTCATTTAGATCCGACAGCCAGAACAAATGCTTTGGAGATTGGCAAACTTGGACAACTTGTGTACAAGTTCAAATTTTACATTTTTATTTTTTAAAAGTCAACAAAGTGCATCAGCTATAGGAAGAGCTACACATTCTGGGCATTTATCAGCTTCTTGCTGTTAAAAGACTTGACATCTCTTACGTGGTCTGACCTGTCATAAATCTCTAACTGGTCAGTAGCCCATAGCATTTCTCAGCTTGAGGTAGCACTGAGCAGAGACACTTCAATTTTAAGTGGGAAACTATGAGCTATCATTGAACATTTAATTGCACAGTAGCTACAAGTGATTAACAGCCTAATTGTTGGTTATTAAATATTTATAAAGAAGCTTCCATGATCAATTTTCAGCAAACTGTTGACCTATGAACAATTAGCAAATGTTACAGTTGTTTGTATTTAATGAATATTGTTAACTGATTATTGCAGTGTTACAGCAGCTTTTATTAAACATTAGTTAATTATTTATAACAGCAATATGAAGATTTTATTAAACAACTGTTAATTATTTGTGATGGTGGTATTGCTGAAAATGTTAAATGTTAAAACAGATATGTTGCGGAAGGCATTGAAATATAATTTTTATTTCTGTACGTGAAACTGAACTGCTAATTCATGAATGATGAAGTCAGTAGTAAATTTTGGGGATTAATTTTTTTCTCCCTTCCATAATATATTTTATAATACAGCACTTCACATTAAAATTTGTAATTTTTTTTAACTTCATGCTGTTAATGTGTTTTTAACATTGCTACTTGAGCAGTTTCTCCACTTGCTACCGTGCCCTGCACATATTCTCCCAAAAAAGTGATTGCTTGCTACCATGAAGTTGCTTATTGGTTGGAATTAAATATTCATTTCACAAACTTGGTCCCCCAAGTCCTAATGGCTTCACCAATGTGATTAAATCAATTATACATTTATGTGTCTATGGCTGGATCTAAAGATGCAACAAAATGAATGGGCCCATAATTTCCTGGAAACTTGCACCAAATCAATGGTATAATCACTGTGTAATGCTGATTTTTGGTGCAAATGACTGAAGAAATCCCAGGAGCAAGTGATTTTTCCTTGGTGTTACCCTATACCAGAACTCCCTTGTTTATTTATGCCAATTTTTGGAATCTTCCACTGTAACCATCTGCAGCTCATTAATATAGCTTTCTACCCCCACATGGTCATGCAATTTTTTTCTATTCTTTCATGGGCTGTGAGTGTCACTGGAAAGTCCAGCACTTGTTTCTCAACCCTGATTGCCCTTCAGTTTAACTGAATTTACTCCAGTTCTGACTAGGATGTAAACTTGCGTCAAAAACTTTGGACACAATAGGACTAAAAATCAAATTTCTAGTGATTTGTGCCAAGTTTTGTCTTTTTTTATTACTCGCTAAGACCTAAGATTTATTTTTTTGTATCTTTAATGCATATTAAAGAGATGAGGAGGAATTTCTTCACTCAGAGGGTGGTGGAAGCTCAATCATTGAGCATGTTCAAGACAGAAATTGGTAAACTGCCCAGATACTAGGAGAAATTCAAGCAACCCAGAAAGCTGATGCCAGGTGTGCAAAGATACAGGAGGACTGTATTACCGGATGACCTGTGTATGCTCCTAGCAAATACATTCTGAAGCGGTTCTTTGAACCGCATCGTCATCTTAGCCTTTTAGACTACTTGTTAGTCTATAATGAATGAATTGCCATTCCTAGGCTCCTTAGCATAGGCATTCTCCAGTGGTTGCACCTGGGTATCACCAAGTGCAGGGCTAGAGCCCACAATTCAGTCTGATGGCAATTTATCTCCAGAGCTATTGAGGACATGATTCCTAATTGCACTACTTGTGCCATTCATAGGCAAGACCACAAGGAGCTGCTAATGACATCCTGCTTTCCATCACGACCATGGGAGTGCCTCAGCATGGGTCTTTTTGTCTTCAAGGATAAAACCCTTCTTATCGTCGACTATTACTCCTTGTGGATCGAGGTCAAACGGTTACACGGGCCCATCTTGGCAGCGGTTATTGCCGTGCTCAAGAAAATTTTTGTCACATGTCATCCCTGATTTAGTTGTCTCTGACAACGGTCCTCGGTTTGCAAATCCCTGCTTCAAACGCTTCACTGAGACATAGGGCTTCAGCCTTATCACCTGCCCCCCCAGGTACCCATAGGCCAATGGAGGGACCAAAAGATGGACCTATACTGTGAAGAAGAATAATAATGTCGACCTAGCTTTACTGAGTTCCCAGTCTGCGCCACTGCAGAACGATCTGGCTTCATCGGAACTCTTAGTGGCTAGGAGATTACGCACACAGCTCCCGAGTCTCCCACATGCCTTTTGATCATGTCTCAAGGTGACAGAGACAGAAAAAGTGTGGGAGAAAGAGGACCACGACCATGCAAACCAGACTGTCGCGATGAAGCACAGGATCGACTGGCACTCTTGCCAGGGGAGTCTATCTGGATCTGAGACCAGGATCAGTCCTTCCAGATTTTGAGTCAGCCTATTCATCCACACACCTATTTTGTGCACACTGACCACGGTGTTCTCGGGCAGAACAGACCTGCACTGGTATCCACCTGCAGATGGCTTTTACAGGACAGAGTTGACCACCAAGACAATTCCCCCCCCTCCCCCCACCAACTTACTAGATGGTTCATGGCACCTCCACAGGAGGGCTGTGATCTGGCCCTTCTCCAAAAGAAACAAGAACATGACCTGGCAGACTGTTCAAACCCTATGTCTCAGGGATGGTAACAGTGACGTTGGGGGTGGTGTAGGATGTTGTGTAAATATTTAATCAATAGAATGAAAGACTTGGGGGAAATGTAGTATAAAGGGTTAATAGCTATTATGCTGATAGGTAACATACATCATCATTGATGTTAGATCACATGTCACTGGAACTCAAAGATGCTTCTAGAAGGAGCCTCGTGCTTATCTATCCCCATACATAGTTGTATATAGCTAATAAATGTTTGGAATTCCCTGGATGCCTTGTTTCCAGTAGTCTCTGTTAAACACACCCTCAGTCCATTTGTGATGACACTTCATATACAGTCCTGGTCACCGCATTACAGGAGTGATATAATCACATAAGAGAGGGTGCAGAGGAGTTTTAAGAGGATGCTGCCAGAGGCAGAGAATTTTAGCTACATGGAAAGATTGGATAGCCTGAGGTTGTTTGGACCAGGGGAGACTGAGATGTACAACATTGTGAAGGGCTGAAATACAATAGATGGAAAGGACCTATTTCCCTTAGCAGAATTATCAGTAACTAGGGGTTGGACTTAAAGTAATTGGCAGAAGGGATTAGAAGGGACAATAATATCACAAGAAATAGGAGCAGGAGTAGATCATTCGGCCCATCAAGCCTGCTCCGCCATTCAGTAAGATCATTGCTGATCTAATTGTGGCCTTAACTCCACTTTCCTGCCTGTCGCCCCTAACCCTTGACTCCCTTGTCAATCAAAAATCTGTCTAACTCAGGCTTGAGTAGATTCAATATCTCAGTCTGCACTGTTCTTTTTGGAAAAGAATTCCAAAGACTAAACCCTCTGAAAGAAGAAATTCCACTCATCTCTGTCTTAAATGGAGATCCCTTATTTTTAAATTCTGCCACAGACTTCCAGATTCCCCCATGAGCAGAAACATCCTTCCAGCATTTACCGTGTCAACCCCCCTTAGAATCCTTTATCTTTCAGTAGGATCACCTCTCATTCTTCTAAACTACAATGAGTGTAGACCCAACCTGCTGAACCTTTCCTCATAAGGCAACTAAGGAATCAAACTAATGAACATTCTCTGAACTGCTACCAAAGCATGTTTACACTTAAGTAAGGAGACCAAAACTGTACAGTACTCTAGGTTGTCAATGTCTCATCAATTGCATTGTTAAGGTTTGTTAATGTCAATTACATTGTTAAGGGGAACAAACAATGTTTATTTGAACACACAAATAGGGGATAGCTAGGACACTGGGTGGGGGTGAGGAATATTGACATAACAAATTCAATAAACTGTCTCAGCAAGAAAAGGCGCTGTCTAATTTTGACTTCACCAACCTGCTTGAATCCTGTTAAACATGTGTGGTCTCACCAATGCCTTGTATAGTTGTAGCATGACTACCCTACTTTTATACTCCGTCCTCCTTGCGATAAAGGACAATAATCTATTTGGCCTTCCCAATTAAATAATGTGCCAATCTTCCAGACTCTGGATCGTCGGAGACCAGACGTACGACTGAACATGTGCACTGGGGCCATGTGGAAGTTCTGACGCATGGACCTATGTGGAAATGGAAGTTTCAACTTCTGATGAGCAATTCCTCTGCTCCCCAGAAACTTTCACGAGTGTCGCGGACTGAGTTAGAGTCAGAGACTTGGGACAGTTCTGCGGTACTTACCTGGATAGTTACCGACGAAATGTTAGACAGATTAAAACCTAGTCTAACATCTGGATCACCACACAACCAAACCACCTCACCTACTTACCCACCTCACCCACGTACCACCTCACCCACCCATCTACCTACTCTCCCATCTCACCCACCCCACCCATTCATCCACTCACCCATTCACTAACGTTCAGACTGGACCTTTAAAGTTACCACATGGCAGCTAATATTGCCATAAAAAAGTGCCGTTTCTTCTTCTTCACTCATCTCTACTGTGATCTGATGGAGTTCCCCAATGGGTGCTGCGCTGTGCATTTCTGCGAAAGCCAGCCTCGGAAGATCCCGGAAGAAATGCGCAACAGCTTCGAGTCTTAATTTTTGAGCACCACGATAATCCAGCTATCGTTGCCTCTGCTCAGAAGATCCAGGCCAATGTTTTACTTTTCTGTTCTTCCTGCCATAGTGGACAACTTCATATTTTCCCACATTATACATTATCTGCCAAATTTATGCCCATTCGTTTAATCTATCTATATCCCTTTGCAGGCTCTTTGTGTGTGCTGGGGGTCTCAAATTCACTGCCTGAAAGGGTGGTAGAGGCAGAAATCCTTGTGTATTTAGATAAGCAATTGAAGTGCTGTAACAGGGTAATGGGCCAAGAGCTAGAAAGTGAAATTAGGCTGGAGAATTTTTTTTGGCCAGCATAAACATGATGGGCCGAATGCCTATTTCTGTGCTGTAAATTTTGTATGTTTCTGTGCAGGTTAGTCAAGTGAGCCTGGAAATAGTCAAATCTAGAGGTGACAAAAGCATGGGTGAGGGTTTCAGCAGCATATAATTACATCAAATGTTACAGCATAGAAACAGGCCATTTTAGCCAGCTGGTCCAGGTTGGCATTTATGGTCCAATCAATCCCCCTTCAATACCTGTCCATCATCACCCACTATTGCCTTCTCTCCCATGTGCTTCCCCTTAAATGCTTGAAACTATTCACCTCAACTACTTCTTGTGGTAGTGCATTCCACATTATCACCAATTTCTGGATAAAAAAGATTCCTAAGAATTCCCAGTTGATTACGTTATATTGACGGCCTCTAGTTTTCCTCACAAATGAGACTGAGTTGGGCAATACTACGGTAATGAAAATAGGCAATATTTGTGTCAAGAGCCGAAGGTGTTGGGCGATCAACTTGTTGAATAGAACACCAAGGTTGCAGTGTGGTTCAGCTTAAGACAGAGGACAGGGAGGAAATGGGTTGGTGCCAAGGGTGCAGAGTTTGTGACAGGTTTCCCAATGTTTAACTGAAGGAAATTATAGCTAATCCAAAACTGGAAATGCAAGACCAGCAATCTGACAACACAGAAGCAGGGGTGCGTACAGAACCTAGTGATTGGAGCTGTGTTTGGAGAGCTGTAGCAGTGGCTTTGGTTGGAAAGGAAAGTGCATTATCAAATTGTCAATGCTTAATGCCAGGTAGAAGGTTGGTTGCTGTTCACTTTTGATTGAACAGATGGGAGAGTGCTTCTTTAAGAATCCTAACTATGTAATTATCTTTGCTATTTTTACCATTATTTATCCATTATGTATATTTATTAATGTCAAATGCCATTTTCTATTCACTTGTTTGGTTTTTAATGTTCTCTAGTTCAGTTTGAATAGCATCCTTTACTCTGGAACATCATGCTGACCCACAGAAACATGGGAAAATTTTAATCCCCCAATTTCCAAAATTGGAGTCCTGACCCTCCTAACCTGCCTCCAACATGCCCATTCTAGTTTCAATACTGTCGCCATTGGGAGGGATGGAGAAGAATGGCTAAACTGCTCTTCAGAGGCGAGTCTGTAATTTAAAATAGTTTAACAGGCCTTTGTGCCTCAAATTTTAGCAGAGTTTCATTTCAAATGTCTACGGATCAGGTCCCCTGGGAGTAAGGAAACTCTGCAGCTGGAGGGAGGCGAGAATTGCTAGATTCATCAGATCCAGCACTACTTTGTTTGTGGATCAGGAGGAGCAAGAGGACTTTCGGCCGGTCCCCAATCTAACCTGCTTCCTTCCCTGTCAATGGCCAGTCGCTTCTTTACCCACCACCCCCACCCCCCCTCAACAACCCATACCAATCTTCCTGAGTCTTCGGACGTTTTTGATTTCCTTTAGGCTTCTGATTTCCCTCTGACATTTCCGATGTCCCCAAGGCTTCCAATCTCTCCACAGCCTCTGATCTTGCCAAGGACTTCAATCTCCCCACAACCTTTCTGATCTCCTTTCCTCCCTCTTTTTCTTAGATCTTATGATCTAAGATTGCTTTATCACATCTAAAAGAATTTTGGTAAACATTTTACCTTTTCATAAACTTTGGTAAACAAATGTTGACTATCTTGCTGTGATCAGCTGCACTGTAATAGATTGTGAAATCTTCCTATATTAAAAGCAAAATACTATGGATGCTGGAAATCTGTGGAGAGAAAAATGGAATTAACCTTTCAGGTTGGTGTAACCACCCAACTAACATGGATAATGAAGTGCTAGACAATAGAATGGAGATCTGAGATGATTTATTTAAACACAATTTGCTTCCTGTGTTCACATTTGTCTGGTTCAAAAGATGCAATCTTGCTACCATTTAGAGGACAACTGTGTAACTGAATCCTGATTCACTTTCTTAAATTTTATTTTTTTTTTTTTGGAAGTTGTATTTAAACAGAGTTTTAAGAACCTAGCTAGGAGAATTGGATGTGAGGAGTTACTGTGCACAACAGTGGAAGATAGCTGAATTAATATCAGTAGAAATGCAGTAATTAATTCATGATGCTTCAGTAATCCTGTCATTTTAACTCTGTTGTTGGAGCTTTCTCGTGCTATTGAATACAATGACTCCTTCAAGCCATTTGCTGTCACAATGTTATAAGTACTCACTTGGTAAAATGAACATTTTTAGTAAAAGATTAGAATATAAGGATAGGAAGCTCATATTAAAATTAATCCTAATTATTTTTCTAGCACTTTATTTTCCTTTCTTGCCAATTTTTTCTCATCTCCTCTCCAGGATTTGATGACTCATTGCTGGAGTACACGTGCTGGATGCTCTGCTCAGCCTTGACCAGATTCTTTTTTCTTTTGGTGGCTGTAGACACACAGTTTTCATAGGCTATTTGACCATTGAGGTTTTCGCAGTTGAGCACTGACTTCGCCCAGTTTTCTTTCATACACATCTGCAGTGTATAACCTGGTTTACCCTGCCTAACCTGAGCCACTGAGATTAATTGTAGCATCTTCTTTAAACCTTATTAGTTAAAACAACACAGATTGAAGAAAAAGCAAAATACTGCAGATGCTGGAAATCTGAAACAGAAATAAAAATTGCTGGAAAAACTCAGCAGGCCTGACAGCATCTGTGGAGAGAAAGATGGAGTTAACGCTTCAAGTCCGCATGGCTCTTCAGAACTAAAGAAAAGTAAAAATGTGGTGAAATATGTGGGACAGGTGAAGCTATTATTATTTTTTTTAAAATGTATTTCCATTCATTGATTTATCCCTACCTTTTAACCTATTTTGATCTATTCTCCCACGCTGTCCCCTCCCCCCACCCCACCCCCACTAGGGCCATCTGTCACTTGCTCATTCTGCTTTCTACTCTTAATGTCACCATTAGCCCCTCCTTTAGCCAGTATCACCACCATCAACACCCCTTCGACCTTTTGTTTATGACATCTTTTGCAATCTCTCCTTTGCCTCCACCTATCACTGGCCTTCTATCCAGCTTCACCTGTCCCACCCCACTTAAACAGTATATATTTCACCACATTTTTACTTTTCTTTAGTTCTAATGAAGAGTCATATGGACTTGAAACGTTAACTCTGTCTTTCTCTCCACAGAAGCTGTCAGACCTGCTGAGTTTTTCCAGCAATTTTTGTTTTTGTTGGAGAAAAAGCTTGGCCTTCCTGGTCTGTCTGACACAAGTATTGGTGTGGAGAATATGGTGCAAATGGTACAAAAGTTAATCGACATTGGTAGAACCTACTGATGATAATGTTACATGTATGACCATTGCTAATTGAACTAATCACCAGATAGAAAAATACAGTAAAATGATGCCTAATTATAGACTGGTTCTATCATGAATTACAGTGCAATTGAACTGGAGGTGTGCTATTTTGTATACAGATGTCTTTTAACCTCATAGAGGAAAATATAAAATATAAAGAGGTTAAAAATGTTATTGTACTAAATGTAAAAACTAATTGTGTTGAACTATTGGATTAAAAACTATATTTTACCAACTTGTACTGCAGTGTTGAGTGAATTTTCAGCCTGGGACAACAGCAAGTTATAGTTTGGTTTGGCACATTAACTGTTTAGTCCTTAATTTAAATTTACATGAAAACTGAATTACCAGATTTTTTTCACAACATATTTTAGCAATGAACTAACCAAGTATTATCCCGGTACTGGCTTGTCTATATTAAACCTTCTTCAGCTTGATATATGCTGATCACTGTAAAATTAGCACAAATCAGAAATTATTGATCTTCCTAAAAGCAGGTCATTTGGTCTATCATGCCTGTACCATCTCAATTAATTATTCAGTTTAGTCACATTCTCCTTTCTGTTTTAAGTATTTATCCAATTTCTTTTTAAAAGTTACTGTTGAATCTGTGTCCACCATCCTTTTGAGACAAAGCATTCCAGATTATCATAACTCGCTGCATTTTTTTTTTTAAAAACTCTCACCTTGCCACTGGTTCTGGTTCTTTTGCCAGTTACTTAAACCAGTGTTCTCTGGTTATTGACCTTTCTGCTAGTGGAAAATGTTTCTCCTTATTTACTCTATCAACCCCTGCTGCCCCCATCCCCCACCCACCCATAATTTTAAACAGCTCTATTAAATCTCCCTTTAGATTGAGTTTGTAATACAAATTGTTTTCAATTACAAGTTTTGGTGTGTGAAAACAGTATACAAATAGAAATAACAAAATTGTGTTCGGGCCACTTAAAAGAAAGCTTTCCTTGCACGTTAAATTAATGTGGAACACAGGCTTTCATTATGGCTCAAGGTTCAGACAAAGGTGGTTAAATCAGCTAAAATATCTTTCCTAATGTGATCTACTTACAGATAATAACCCTATTTGTCATGTCCTTGATGGTCTAACTTTGGCAATTGCTTAGAAACTATATTAGTCGGGAAGTGTAAGACTTTCTCGTTACCAGGATACCATGTGCCTACTGTCGTTTTATCAGTTACCAGTTTGTTAAAAAGTAAAGTGTACCCACGATTTCAATAGAAAAAAGATTGTTTAGATCAAATTGATTCATTTGACAGTGGAAAGCGATTAAGAGTGACTGAGCCTCTGAAAATAAACTCAGTTTCACATTATTGGCAGCATCAATGTTACTAGGAAAAATTATTTTTCAAAATGTTTCTCCATAACTTATAGTTTGCAAATGAAGTCTTGCAGAAATTAATTGGCATATTTAAGAGTGTACATATAAAGTCTTGTGCCAAATGTGCATTGCCTGTACAACACTTTGTTGATATTACGTAATATTTACAGCATCAAAAAACGTGCATTTAACCCAACTGGTCTCTGCCAGTGTTCTTGCTCAATGTGAGCCTCCTCCCTTCCTACCTCATCTAAGGCTTCCTGTATATCCTTTCTTGCTCATCATGTGCTTAGTCCGTTTCGCCTTAAATAACCTGTGCTGTTTACTGCAACTATTCCCTGTGGTAGTGAATTCCACATTCTAACTGCTCCTTTAGGTGAAGGAAGTTTTTCCTGAATTCCTTATTCATGACTGTCTAATATTTATGATCCCGAGTTTTGGAAGCACGTGGTAGAATGTCTTCCTTGCCAAATCCCTTCATGATCATAAAGACCTCTATTTGATCATCCACTCAGCCCTCTTTTTTTATGAAACAGAATATCCTTCAACTCAGTGTAAACAGCACCATAGGACATCAGCTGGTTTTAAATAAGATTTGAAATGGATATTGGGTGCCTAGGAGTGATTAGAAGCCGTAATCTCTTTCATGAATCCCATGAGCAAGACCAGATTTTAATAATATGCAATTTGTCGCAACAGCCCTACCTCTATGTACTTCTGATGGCACTGGATGTCATGCAGACCCTGGGATCTATTGTGCTCCAGTGGTCAATGTTTGATGTCAAAACTGAAGAAATAATATTGATGTGTTATAGAGCAATTATCCCCAGTTGGTTACTGGGAGTAAAAGCCATATATTGGGAATTTATTTTTCCTCACCATCTGTAAGAGATGTGTTGAGATTTTATTTGAACAAAATTATTGTAACAAAGTAACATGAAAAATATGTAATATATCCTTCTGTGCCCCTCCAAAAATTAACTAATGGAAAAGCTCACGGAAAGAAATCCCATTTATTGCTGCTCGACCTTTCTTCTTACTCATCATATGCCCTTATGGGCATAAAAGCTGTTAGGAAAACATGTCACTACTGCAGTTAGTATCTCTTCAATTTCAATTTTGGTGTAACTGAAACTATTGGTAAAAAATCCATTATTCTTTGCACCAAATTAGTCCTTTCTCATTGTATTTTAATTATGGTAGTTACACTACTAATATTCTTCAAGTGTGGTTATCAACCCACTCCAGGATATTCATTTTAACAATGCATGAAGCTCATGCAGGTGAATTTAATGGTTTGCTCCCCTTTTCTGCCAATAGTGTTGAACATTAGTATAATGGTAATCTGTGCTGAAAGGCAGTATGCACATAATGAGGACTGATTAAAATCACCTCCACAAACTTGTGTTCTTAAAAATGTACATGTGCCTTGCAATGATCTTAAGGCATAAGCTTAGCACTGAGGTTCAGATAATTATACTGTTGTATGGTTATACAGTTACACCTCAATCCCCCTTGTAAGAGAGAAAATACTCCCTTTGAGGATAATGGAAATTGTCAGGTATTTAGCATACCAGGTTGGCCTCAACTCCTGCTGGTCTCTTCATTTGATTCCATTTTCAAGCTAGTTAACTTTTTAAACCACGATAACGAAGTAATTTTTACAACCTCAGAATTGGTGGATTGCATTTATTGTACAGTACTAGCTAACTGTTGGCACAGTGCTACAGATTCAATTTAAATTGACTCATGCTGGCCTCATAACCAGACCCTGATACCTGCTGGTCTCCCAATCTGACCCTGAATCATTCAGAATAATTGGGAATGTGGATAACAGTAAGGATAAATCAGGTTATGATGCACATCTCTCAAGCACAGCCATTTGCTTTCTAAGCTCATTGATCTTATTACTTGTAACAATTTATTTTCCTTCTGGCTTTTAACAGCCCCAAAGTTTCCATAATGTAAACATCTTTGTTCTTTTGTGGGGCGGGTGGACAACTATATTGTTATCAAGCAAAGGAGAATAATGGCAAATTTGCGTTTGTTTCCTCTGAGAACTAAACAAATATTCCTGATATTTCCATACTTAACAACATCCCAATAATCAGTCATGGATCATTTTCATTAGTTTCTCAGTCCACAGACAGTAATTAAAGATTTTGTTAGGACCACGTGCAAGGGGTGACCTGGCTGCTCTCAATTCAACCTCCTTGGTTGGTCTCAACAAAGGTTTAAGTTTCTTTTTTCACAAGAATATGCCTTTTCCAAATCAGAATGCATTTAACTATTTAAGCTGTGAACAATAAGGAGTCAATCAAACAAGGTTTCTTGAGTCAAAGAGCAAATCTATTAACCACTAAACCTGAGAAAAATAATAAAAATGCGACATCAAGCATTCAGACCTCATGCAGCCATTTGGGCCCCAAACACACAAGTATCAGAAACAAAGAGAATTAGAGACCCATCAAAAAAGGTAAAAGGATAGATGGTTAAGTGTCCTTTATTATCTTTGAGGTGTAGATTTTAAACAGTGCTGCCAGTTTGGTTTAGCTTGTTTCTTGGAAGCGGTCAGATGTAGATAATGTTGCAGTTATTATGAGATTTTGGTTCATTGGTAGTGGCTGGCCAGCCTTGCCTTGAAATACTTCACCCATTGTGCATTTCCAATATGTGTCTCTGTGGCAGCAATTGTTTCAATATCCAGTGCTTTGCATTTTAATGCCTTTTACTTAGTGCCGAGTTTGGATGGGCGTTTGGATTACAGGAAATGTCTCTTTCTTCACAATCCCCTGAGGGTGATTCGTTTGTTTCTCACCTTCACCTTGAAATGTGGCCTTGCATGTTTAATTTGTATGCTCTGCCTCAGTTCAAATTGCAAAACTTCCAGTCAGCTGAAAGTTGAAGAATCAGTGTTTTCAAAAATAATGGGGTAGAGCCTTGTGACAGTATTGAGAGTTTCTACTCATTTTGCTACCCTTCCATTATTACATGAACTATCCAACCCTCTTAACAAAGTGTTCTTTTAAATAAAAATTCACATTACATAAAGTAATGAGTATTAGACAATGTGACATTGTCAAAAATGTTTCCAGATGCGAGCTGCCCAGAGCTCACTTTTGTTTTTCATTTTGTTTAGCCACCTTACTTGTGGAAACATGTTTTGCCTCACAAACCTTACTTGTGGAAATATATTTTGCCTCACACACAAGTTCACTTATTTTGATCTATTTAAATGGGCATTTCACAATGTACATTTTAAAACGTGCCAACGATGAAATTATCAACTATTACACCAAGTATGTTTTTTTAAAAAACATTTAAAATTTGGGAACAAACTGGTGTCTGCCAATGTCATGTCCATCTTTGTTCTTACTTCATCACAGTGTAGTTTTTGATTAGTGTTTGTGCTTTACTACAAATTTGTCTTCTTGACTAATATAGTCGTGGTGCAACCCTCAGTTTGTTTTCAGTTAACATTTTTATGGAGCAGAAGGAAGCAGAAACATTTTTGGAAAGGATGTTTTTGTTAAAATTACAAATTTTCAACAAGCTGAGCTCAGGTGACTAGGACTTTGATCAGGTGTGCTTGCTGTGGCAGTTCATTAACGATATGTTAATTAATCTATGATTTAACACAGAAATGCTGTGGTGGTTTCATCTTTTAAGTTGCTTCATTAAATCATTAATTTTCTAGGAGGTAAGTGAGCCTGACATAATTAAGGCATCCTTGTCTCTGCAGAATATCACTTTCATATGGTGTCAGGTCACTGAGGTAGTAAATAGAAGAGAATGACTGCTGACTCCCAGGATGCATTTTATTTATATGGCTGTGCTGTGAAGTTAATTTATAGTTCATTTTTACTTTTCACTTAAGCAGCTTAGAATGAAATTAAGATTTTGTTTAGGCTTGGGAGCACTGCTTGTAAATAGAACCATTGCAACAGCTTGCATTTAACACATCCATTGAAGAACAAAAGACAAGTTTTTCATGCTTTACTCAAGACATAAGACATTCTTATTTTGGCAAATGTTCTACAGTGAGTCTAAATGTCATGAAAAGCCATATAATTTCTTTGGCCAATTTCTCTCTTGTGTTGTAGTATTGCTTGAATAGGTTTCCATCAGGTCAGTGCAAAGTAATTCAGCATTCATTTGTATCTAATGGGGTAGTAGTTTTCCAAATATAATTGTAGTCCAAGCAAAATATTTATTGCACAAGTTATATGCTTACCAAAAGTTAGCTGTATTGGCATTTAGTTGAAAGTTTCTCAACGAGGGAAAAGCAAATTCATCTATACCAACTCAGATTAAGCAAAAATCACATTTTCTTCAGGGTTACTTGGAAAACAGTATAAGAACATGTTTCTTTTTTTATCAATGGAGAACTGCTATGCATGAACTTGTGTATTTAGAAGCCCCTTTTCATCAAAGGCGTAAAATTACCAACTGAGTGCTAAAGTGATTTTTTAAATTTGAGACTCACATTTCATACCATTTTTTTTTGACAGTAATATGAACTTTGGCTATGTGAAGCTGCTTAGATCCATACAAAGAGTCATCCGAGAGGAAGGATTTGATGGAGCCTGTCCCCAGGTATGGTGCACAAGCCCTTAGTGTCTTCTGTAATCAAGTAACTAATGTTGTTTTCATAGCGCTCTCCAGGGTGCAGCCGGAAGGGCTTGGAATAATCAACAATGAACAAGCTGTTTCTAAGCACGGATGAAGTAAACAAGCATTGCAAAGACAGTGTATGGGTCATATGTTAATATGCATTTGCCTCACGTTTTGAGCTTTCCTCAACTCTATTGGGTACGAGCATTGATGTGCATAAGCAGTGTGCTCTGGCATCATTAGTCACTGAGCACCTAAAAAGGAGCTGTCCAGTCGAGAAAGTGGCTTAGCCCAAATCCACATTAAGCCACATTAGACTTTTTCTGTTGATGTTGTAATGAAAATATCTCTGTTGTAAAACTTGTAGCCTTGAGGATACTGTGACAAGAAACCTTCATTTAGTTGTAGGGAACGATCAGCTAATTAGAGTTTTGTAGAGGGCCGTGCAGTCAACTTTCCAACGGAATTAACTAAGTTAGCTGAGGCTGTTTCTCAAACTGAAAAAATCCTTTATAGCAACTTTAGCTATTCAGAGTACTTATATGTTAATTTAGCTTGTTATTGCTCAGCTCACAATCTCTACTGAGATTTCGGCACAGATCTGGACAGGCTGTCTTTCCCTGTGGAGGCATAACCCCTTTGGAGAAGTAAATTGGTCCCTGACAGGCACCTCTCCCCTTCCCAGTGGTAACCATGGCAACAGGCATGTCATAACAGTTCCCACAGTACAGTGTGCCTAGCTGCTTCTGCAGCAAGATGACAGGTCTTATAAAGCAGGAAATCTCATAGAAAGCATATTTGGTGAAGTGACACACATACACCCTAAGAACCTTTCAACAAAGTCACTTCTAACTGAAAAGACTTTCACAATAAGGTTTATTTTTATTTGATATTTTTGCTACAGTTCTTCTTTGTGCATTGCCTTCTGCTGACCTTTATCTCACTGTGCTCTTCCAAAATGCATTTTGTTTCTTTGTCACAACCAGTTGCTTATGATCAAAGAGTAAAAAATTTACACATTGTTTTTTCTGTGTCTAAGCAACAAGTTACTCCATAAAAGTAAAAGTGTAGAATTAACTACCCATTTTGGTAGCATGAATCGATTGCGATACCACAGGCAGCTTTTGTTAACAGAATCTTGGCCCAAACCAGCTGGAAGTCTAGCATACGCTGATCCTTTTTTGGCACTTTCCTAGCAGCTATGTAGGCTTTGCAAAAGTGTAGCTCTTATTAAGGTCCTACTGGTATCCTTCCCTGTTGATATGCCAAGGAAACAAGCTGTTTTATGAGCCGTTGGGCAGCTGGAAAGCAAGTCCAGACAGAAACTTCAGAGCCTTGTCACCTGTCCAGTAGCTGTTATAGCTCTCGTAAGTTAAAATGTGAACTGGGTGGAAAGGGTGTCATTTATAAGCAAAGCCCTGCTGTTTTGTCACATTCATTTGCACTTCTCTTCCTACAGACTAAACAGAGGAATATCCTGCGGATAGGAATCCATTCACTCGGCTCAATGTTGTGGGGAGAGGATATTGGCCTTGGTGAAAACCCCGAACATGCTTACAGTCTGACTAAATTTCTGTATGCACTCCGTGGACTTCTCAGAACATCTCTTTCTGCCTGCTTTATTACTGTGCCAGCTTACCTCATCCAGGTTAGATGTCAGTGGACTTTGTTTTACATGCAGTTCTTTTAAGTACTGTGTGTATTTTGAAGTAGAAATAACTATTTCCATAGAGCACTAGTTCGCTTTTCTTGGTGAGCTCTGATGAAATTACCTAATATTGTGATTTTCCAACAGCAGTCTGTGGTTGAACAAAATACATTATTTCTAGTAGACGAGTACTCCCATTGCCATGCCACTTCAAACATGGATGACCTGAGCAAACTGTAGCATGTGTTCCCAGCCTTTTGTACACTGCAATAAAAACAGAAAATGCTGGAAACACTCAGCAGGTCTGCCAGCATTTGTGGAGAGAGAAACTAAGTTAACATTTTTCGGTCATTAATCTTTCATCAGAGCCCTTAGTACACTGGTTGTTCCAAAGTTATTCACACTTTTTCTGAAATCAGTTTTCAAGTCCTCTGATGCTATGAGTTCATGAAGGTATAAGGCTGCCTGACAACAAAGTGGGGATGTAAATTGAACTGCTAGAGTCCATTTTTGCATTGCATCAAGGATCTAAAGTCCTCCATTCCATGTACGATCAGGAGTCAGACCACATGCCTGTCTTGGAGTTTATAATCTAGCATCAACTTTGCAGGGTCCTAAAGATGGTGTTTAAATGCACCCTTTAAAAGTGCTACAAATAAAGTAGGCGTAAAATGTAAACTTCAGTGGACAATTGTACTTGGTAATGGCTTCAGGTTGAAGTAACCTTTCTTTATTAATTCTATCAACATTAATAAAGGAATGAGCGCTTACTGCTAACATGTTTAATGGGTACAGAGACTTAATGTAGCAGATAATTATTGGGTACATTCATTTATTCAAAGTCCAGCGTGTTTCAGCAGTAAATTTCTTTCAGCTACATTTAAGGTAAATGGACTGTTCAGAAAGTAGAGCACCACCTGATCATACTAGAGGGGAATAAAAATCATTCACTTTAAAGAGTTTGAAAAAAACAGCAGCATCATTGTTTTTATTAAAGCAATTTTATGGGATTATTTAACCTATAGAGAATTATCCATTCATTAAAGCTTAATTTTTTAGTATTCACTTATCTTTTTGTTCACGAGATGTGGAAAAAAGTGGCAAAGTCTCATTTATTGCCCATCCATAGTTACCCAAGAAAGTGGTGGTTTGTTGTCTTAAACTCAATGGCATCTCTTCCTGCACCCATGTGATTACCTCTGGAGTTCCATCTTTGTCTTCTATTTCTCATCTTCATGCCGCACCTCAGCAACGTCATCCAAAAGCATGTCAGGTTCCACATGTTCACTCATAACGCCCAACTCTACCACACCACCACCTATTTTGACTCTTCCCTAACCTCTGATTTGTCACGCTGCTTGTCTATAAATCAGTTTTAGATGAATAGGTAATTGCTCCAATTAAATGTTGGAAAGACCGAAGACGATATCTTTGCTACTCGCCATAAACCCCATTCCCTAACTACCGATGCTATCCCTCTCCTTAGCCACCGTCAGTGGCTGAACCAGACTGTTCGCAACCTTTGCTGTGCTTCCAGCACCATATCCTCTTCATCACTAAGACCGCCTACACCCCCTTCCCTAACATCACCTGTCTCTGCCTCTGGCTGGGGTTTTTCATGCCCACCGGCATCAGCCGCGTTCGGTGGCATGAGCAAACGATATGGCGGACATATGACAATATGGCACAATGGTGGGAAACCAGTTTGCGATCATCCGCTCAGCCCGCTGATGGCTGGCCGCGTTTCCTGCCATCGGACATCGGGAACCTCATTGTAATACATCTGCATATCATTATTAAGCCTGCCCGCTGGAACTGTTCTCCCCCCACCCCCCCAAGTTGGATCGTCCATCGACGTCAGCGGGAAAGCATGCTGACGTGTTTCAAAACAGCATATAAAAGGAGTATACTTGACAGGCTGCGCTTTGAGGGGAACTCGAAGGTGAGTACACAGTAATGTTGCGCAGCCGTCACCAGGGTCGCTGGTTGCGCAGAGGGAGGACTTCAGAGGGTCGATTTCAAGCTTGGGGCTCATTGGGAGGGACGGGGGGCAAGGGCTGCCCTACGGTTGAGGTGACTTGGGTGGTGGGAGCTAGGACTGTCCTGTGGTTAAATGTAGCGCACAAGTCATTCGGGGTGGGTGAGGGAAGCGACCACGCCTTATACAGTGTGACCGTTCCTCTGCAACTGAGACAATTCAGACGCAGCCACTGATATGATTGGAGTTGGGCTTGTAGTTTATCTGCCCACTCAAGCAACGCAGAGTTATCCCGAAGTGCCCAGAGCTTTGCACCCCTCGAGCACAGACTGCAAAGTAATGAGCGTTTTAGTGGACTGCAGAACAGTTGGACGACTGCGCATGCTGTACAATCACCTTGCTAAAGTTGGCCATGGAGCAGTCACTGGTGGAGGCGCTCACAGCCCCTTGCAATGTCAGCAACCCAGTTTGGACCAGTCTCTCCGATGGTTCAAGCTAACAGCACTGCCTTGCAGCGCATGTTAGGAGAATGCCTGCATCTTGAGCTGAGAGCACAGCATGCAGTCCAATGGGCAAAGCTGCTGCAAATCGGTCGGGTGGAGTGGGGCGGAGGTGGGTGAGATTTCAGGCAACCATGCAGCGCACTAATCTCTGGCAATCCAAATGGTGGCCAGCATTCTCTGCAATGTGTTTAAGGGGCCTTTACTCTTAACCAGGACAGGTTCTTAGTACATCCATGCTAACCCACATGTCTCTCTCTTTCATCAAGATCATGGAGCCAGGTGAACTAGCTGTATGCCCCATGGCGTACAGAGAGTGAAGATGACAGAGGAGAGAGTAACTGAGGCATCTGGTTGCGCAGAAGGAGGAGCAGCACCCTCGAGAAGAAGAGGTGGGCCTCCCGCACACACTGCCGAAGAGGCACAATGAGCCATCGCTGGTCAACGTTTAACGGCACCCAGGGTCTATAGACTCTGCCTTTCATTCCTGCAGATGACCGAGAACCAGTCGTCGAAGACTGTGCATGTCTAGGCAACTGGTCGGTCACATCTGGCACCTGCTGCAGGATCTGGCACCACGGGTACATGGAGGACATCCACCGCTAATGGCCGTGAAAGTGACAACAGCGCTCAATTCCTATGCCGTTGGCTCCTTTCAGGGCTCCACACATGACCTCTGTGTGATATCGCAAGCCTCCATTTGCAAATGCATCCAAGAGGTCACGGATGCCATCTTCGCAAGGGCACACAACTTTGTGCATCTCACCTGGGACCAGGTCAGCCGGGATGCAAGAGCGATTAGATTTGCCCAGAGCTCGGGTTTTCCACAGGTGAAGGATCGACTGCACTCTCAGGGCGCTCAGGTCCCCATCACAACACACAATCAACTACATCAACCACAAGGGATTCCATTCGCTGAATGTGCAGCTGGTGTGCGACCACCAGAAACGTATCCTGCAGGTCTGTGCACGGTTTCCAGGGAGTGTGCACGACTCCTACATTCTCATTTGGTCACAGACCCCTGACGTAATCCAGGGTCCACAGAGGCTGCAGGGATGGCTCCTCGGGTTCAAGGGCTACCCCCAGAGGACCTGGCTGATGATACCCATGTGGCGGCCTCAGACTGCAGCAGAGCAAAGGTATAATGAGGCTCATGCTGCAACTCACAAGTTGGTGGAGCAAGCTATCAGGATATTGAAAATGAGGTTTCGGTGCCTGGACCGGTCTGGTGGAGCCCTCCAATATAGTCCACAAAGGGTGTCACGCATCGTTGTCGCCTTCTGCACCCTTTGCAACTGGGAGAGGAGTTGGCTGGGGAGGAAATGGAGGAGCTGGAGGTCGGCTCGGATGAGGAGGATGCCAGCGAGGGTGAGGAGGTCCTCGAAGGCGGCGCTGACAGGGATGAGGTCCTCGCACTGGCCAGACTGGCCGGGGGGGGGGGAAGACACCTGCTGATCCTCCTGCCTATGGGTGCCCAAGGACCCCAGGTTGTCTCCTGGAGAAGGGGTAGCTGGAATGAGATCAAGCTGCCCTGCACCCCTCTCGTGTTTGGAGGCCAGCTCTGGCATCAACAATGGAGTTGAGCCCGCACAGCAGTGCAGGAGTGACACCCTGGACCAAGGCCTCCATGGCAGCAGCCATCCTACCAGTTTTGACCTCAGTGCGTTGGCATGCTGGCGCTATCACCTCAGCCTGAAGGCAGATGGACTCCTCATCATGCCTTGCAATCTGAGGAGTGCAAAGACATCCTTTCCTGATGTTCCCGAGCTTGCCTTTGCAGCTCCAGTAGCTGTAACCTGACCAAGCCCAGAGGCTGATCATCTGACTCGGACTCAGCAAATTTCTGGCCTCCAGCAGTCCTCAGAGTGCTGGATACCTGGGAAGTCCCTGCCGCCACCTGCTGAGGATCAGACAGTGTGATGTGCTCATCAGATTGTGATCCTGAGGCTATTTGAAAGCTAGGTCCCACGGAGGTGTCTCTCTCTGCGCTGGTGGAGGGTGTGTATGCGCACTGTGATGGGACTTCAAGGAGGGTGCCTTCAGATTCCTCCTCAGAGGTTTCTTCGGGCTTGATTGGAGGCCCTAGGTCACGGACTCCATCGGCTGTTTCCCAGATGTGCCTGCAGAAGCAAGGGAATGTAATTAGTGCATGGCTGTGTATTGTGAAACACAATGTTTGTCTGATGGATGTTGCACTGCTGGATCCTCACTTGGTAGAGCACCGCTGACCTCACAATCAGCACAGGACTGCTACAGGCCCCCGCCGGCCAGCTGGATAGCTCTGTTTTCAAAGTCCGTGTGGACCTAGATTTCAGATATTCCTCCTCCGGTCTGCGAGCTCTTCCTGTTGTTGTGTGCTAGCTTGTCCTGCATGAATACAGATGGAAAGAGTGTAAGCAAGGATGCTTGCCAGGCCAGATGTGGGTGGTGAGTGGTTCCATGGATGAGATGAGAATAGTGAAGGTGTGTATGAGAGAATGAATGGTGATGTCCATTGAACTGGCAGTGAGTGAGATCCCTGTGAATGTGTGATGGGTTTGTGAGTGTGAGAGTTGAGAGTGTGAAAAGAGTGACTTACCCTGGCAGAACAGAGAAGATCATTCATCTTGCAGTACTGGGTGGCTGCCCTCTTTTGCAGGGCGTTGGCGCTGAGCACAACTGCCACTGCCTCCCAAGCCTGGTTGGCCGGAGCAGGCATAGAGGACATCGCGGTGGGCCTCCATAGCATCCAAAAAGCATTACAGTGACTCATTGCTAAAGCTGGGGGCTGCAGTCTTTTTGCCTTTCGTGGACATCTTCACTGCAGCAGTCATATGCTGGAAGCATTGAGGTGTGTGTGTGCGCGGCTGGACTTTAAATATGGCGCCCAGCATGCTGTAGCAGCGAGGTGATGATGTGGCAGGTGAATTAGAGCCTGCCCGCCATGGAAACAACGTGTTTCTCAGAATGCAAAAGTAATGCGGAGGGTTTGGGACAATAAGGCATGAAAACCCGCCATTGCGGCCGATGGGTAAAACATCATTTTATCCGCCTGCACTTAGCGCAAATCTGGGACAATTCTGCCCTTTGTTTCAGCCCACCCGGTGCTTAAATTTTCATCCATGCCTTTATCATCTCAAAATGCAACTGTTCCAATGATCTAAAATAAAAGCAAAAAACCTCGGATGCTGGAAATCCAAAAGAAAAACAAAAATACCTGGAAAAACTCAGCAGGTCTGGCAGCATCTGTGGAGAGGAGCACAGTTAACGTTTCGAGTCCGAATGACCCTTCAACAGAGCTAAGTAAAAATAGAAAAGAGGTGAAATATAAGTTGGCTTAAGTAGTGGGGTGGGGGAGACAAGAAGAGCTGGATAGAGGGCCAGTGATAGGTGGAGATAACCAAAAGATGTCACAGACAAAAGGACAAAGAGGTGTTGAAGGTGGTGGTATTATCTAAAGGAACGTGCTAATTAAGGGTAGAAAGCAGGACGAGCAAGGTACAGATAGCCCTAGTGGGGGTGGGGTGGGGGGAAGGTATCGAAATAGGCTAAAAGGTAGAGATAAAACAATGAATGGAAATACACTTAAAAATAATGGAAGTAGGTGGGAAAAGAAAAATCTACATAAATTATTGGAAAAAACAAAAAGGAGGGGGAAAATTGGAAAGGAGGTGGGGATGGAGGAGAGAGTTCATGATCTAAAATTGTTGAACTCAATATTCAGTCCGGAAGGCTGTAAAGTGCCCAGTCGGAAGGTGAGGTGCTGTTCCTCCAGTTTGCGTTGAGCTTCACTGGAACAATGCAGCAAGCCAAGGATGGACATGTGGGCATGAGAGCAGGGTGGAGTGTTAAAATGGCAAGCGACAGGGAGGTGTGGGTAATGCTTGCGGACAGACCGAAGGTGTTCTGCAAAGCGGTCACCCAGTCTGCGTTTGGTCTCTCCAATGTAGAGGAAACCACATTGGGAGCAACGAATGCAGTAGATTAAGTTGAGGGAAGTGCAAGTGAAATTCTGCTTCACTTGAAAGGAGTGTTTGGGCCCTTGGAGAGGAGAGGGGAAGTAAAGGGGCAAGTGTTACACCTTCTGCGGTTGCATGGGAAGGTGCTGTGGGAGGGGGTTGAGGTGTAGTGGACCAGGGTGTCCCGGAGGGAACGATCCCTGCGGAATGCCGCCAGGGGGGGTGAAGGGAAGATGTGTTTGGTGGTGGCATCATGCTAGAGTTGGCGGAAATGGCGGAGGATGTTCCAATGATCTCCTGGCTGGCCTCCCAGCTTGTACCCTTTGTAAACTTGAGCTCATTCAACTCTACTGCCCATATCCTGGCTCGCACAAAGCCCCTTTCACCCTTTATCTCTGTTCTTATTGACCTATATTGGATCCTGGTCTGAGAGTGCATTAATTTTAAAATTCTCATCATTGTTGTCAAATTCCTCCATGGCCTTCTCCCTACCAATCTCTCTAACCTCCTCCAACCCTACAAGCCTCTGAGATATCTGCACTCCTCCAATTCTGGCCTCTTGCATATTCCAGATTTCCAACACTCCACCATTGACAGCTGTTCCTTCGGCTGCCTCGCCCTGAGCTCTGGAAATCCCTCCCTCATCTTCTGCACCTTTCTACCTCTAATCTGTTGAGATACTCCTTAAAATCCACCTCTTTTGGTCATCTGTCTGAATATTTCTGTATGTGGTCCTTTACCAAATTTGAATAAACTGCTCTTGTAATGCACTTTGAGATATTTTACGATGTTATAAGTGCTAATAAAAAGCAAGTTATAGTTGCTTGTAGTGAAGATGGCCACACAATAGTCTTTGGTGATGAATTCCAAGATTTGGATCCAGCAAAGAGGAAAGAATGGCCAAGTCAAGTTGGGTGTGTTTTGGAGGTGATAGTGCTCCAGTGTTCCAATGCTATTATTGTTCTCGTCATTTTTGGTAGTAGAGATCATGGGGCTTGGGAGTTCTGTCGAAGGAAGTGTATTCAAAGGATCAAGGAGCAGCACTGGGTATTCCTCTTTTACTCATGTATTTGATCATTGAATTGCATGTTAATGTCTCTATCTTTGGTAATGTCCAGTATGCAGCTTGATGCGACTGTTTTGGTTAGCTTTATCAGCAACCCTAGTCTAAGTACAAAACCACATTTCAGTCCTCGTGCTCTGATCAGGAGTCAAGCTTAAGCCAAAGCATTCTGCACATCGCCTAGTAAGCAGCCTTCTTTTCAAGAGTGGAAAATAGGAGAGGGGGATGCATTTGTAGTGACAGTTGGCAATTTTAGGGCTACTGGCAGTTTTTCACTCTGTAGGAAAAAGTACTAATTGCCATTAACAAAGAGCCAGCAGAAGAGAACCCATTGCCAACAGCAAGAGAAATGTATGTTGTTCTCGTACAGAAGACCTCTTCTAAATGTGCCCACTGGATGACAGCCCCACTTACATCTTTCCATTCCCTCTGCACATAATCCTTCAATCTTGCCTTTTGCAGCACAAATTCAACTGAAAGGCCTACTTCCTCTGACATATCTGCAAATTTCAGCCTCCACTCAGCCCCTATAACCTTTCCTAGGCCTTCACTGGTGGCAGACCCTTACCAATAAAGTTGTTACCATCATAGAGGGAACCCTGAGTGTCAACTACTTCTGTGTTCTGGAGGGGATATTTGCCAGCCGCTACTCTCCCTCTTGTTCATGAGTGATGCCAGCAACTCAACTTGTGAGAACATGTAGGACAACAAAGAGCAAATTAATATCATGCAGTCATGGCAATATCTTGTTACATAGATGTCTTTCTTTATTAACCAGGATCCTGTGTTATTTCCTGTTGCTATGCTCAGGACATTCCACAGGCATAGACATGAGTTACTGTGGGATCCCACTTTGAGGAATCTAATTCTTTCCAGCTGATACTACCAACTAGAAGGGCGTCATGGGGCCACAGGACTCTTCTCCCAGACCATTCCCTTCCTGTGCTACTTTGGGCTTTGATCTTGTGAAGCTAAATTGTCCAGAAAAGGAAAACTCTTACTTTTAATGGATTGTGCTGATGAACAGATCCAGCTCTTTTAACTGCAGGGATGAGTCAGGAGTAGGGCATTCGATTCTGAGAACACAAAGCCATTAAAATACCATGTCATTCACACCATTTCAAACAGGGATATGAAAGAAAATGAGAGTATGTACTTATTCTCCCCATAATGTCTTCCTCTCTGATTTCAGTCGCCAACCTTCATTGAACAGTTCTTATAAGTGCACGAGTTTACAGCAGCAACCAGGTTGACTTTTCTCCATCTATAATATTTTTAGTCCATCTGCATATTAATTTCAGATATTGCACCATATTTGCATCACGTTGTGATAGCAACAGGGCACATGTACTACAGGCAGCTTGCCACAGATGGTCTTGCGATCCATTTCTGTCCTTTGATCCTTTGTATAGTATTAACATCAGCTTACCTTTGTGCAAGTCATAGAACTTCATCCTGATGTCATCCATGATGAGGGCGGGGGCTTGGATTCATCTAGCAGCAACCTCATATTGGATGCATTCATGGTTAGTCTTAGTGTTTTAACCAACCCAAAAAGCCTCCCTACTGTCCGAGAATCTGTCATTGAAGTAAGTTCTTTTTATATATAGGAAAGACATAGTAACCCTGGAATCGTGCATGCTGTACTACACTACATTTACAAATCAAGTAGCTTGTTAGCCACTTTAGATATGTTTTGTTTAGCCTGACTTACCATTGACACCAATGCCAAATTGATGAGAAATTGCTACCACTTCTCTTACAACATTCAATGCATATTGCATGCATGACAAACCATGGTAAATCTCTCTAGATGGAATCAATCTTTCCCGTTTAAATTACAGCATGTAAATAATACCCCCTTCTTTCTGGGTTACTACTTTGTCTGTTGCATGGGAACTGGGGTAGGCCATTAAGTCCATAAGTCTGTTATGACATAGATTATGGTTGATCTGTACCTCAGCAGGAAACATCCTGCCTTTCATACCCTTGATATCCATACCTGAAAATTGCATCAATCTCAGTGTTGAAAATATTAATTGACCCCTAGCATGCACTGCCTTTTGGAGGATAGAGTTCCTTATTTCCACTACCTTTTGTATGAAAAAGTAGTTCTTGATTTCACTCCTAACTCTAATTTTTAAGATTATGCCCCCCTTGTTCTGGTTTATCTCACCTAAAGAAATACTTCTTTCTGACATCTAACCTATCAATTCTCTTTATTATTTTAAACACATGAGTTAGATCGTCCCTCAAACTTTTAAACTTAAGGGAATAGAAACCAAGTGAATGCAACCTATGCTCCTAACTTATTATTTTAAACCTAATATACTCCTGGGTGAATTTACACTGAAACCCTTCCAAGAGCAATATAAATTAACATTAGTGCCCAAAACTGAATGCAGTGTTCCAGGTGGGATCTGACCACGAATCATACAACTGAATCATCACTTCCTTACTTTTATATTTCAACAGTCTTGAGATCAGGGCCAAGATTCCGTTAGCCTTTTTGATTAATTTTTGGGCTTATGAACTTTTAGTGATTTGTGTATGTGGATAGCTAAATCGCATGGCTCTACCTGCCTTTTTACAATTTATATAAATGACTTAGATGAAGGGACAGAAGCTATGGTTGCTAAATTTGCTGACAACACAAAGATAGGAAGGAAAGTAAATTGTGAAGAGGACATAAGGAGGCTACAAATGGACATAGATAGGTTAAGTGAGTGATCTGGCAAATAGAGTATAATGTGGACAATGTGAAATGGTTCATTTTGGCAGGAAGAATAAAAAAGAAGTTTATTATCTAAATGGTGAGAGATTACAGAGCTCTGAAATTCAGAGGGATCTAGGTGCCCTAGTGCAGGAATCACAAAAGGTTAGTATGCAGGTACAGCAAGTTATTAGGAAAGCTAATAGAATGTTATCACTTATTGTGAGGGGAATTGAATACAAAAATAGGGAGGTTATGCTTAAATTGTACAGGGCACTGGTGAGGCCACATCTGGTGTATTGTGTACTGTACTTCTAAATATAAAACCAAAATACAATAGAGATGGCAGAGCATTTGATGTGTTACAGAGAGCTGTTGGACACCACGATCCACAGCAACCATATCTGCACTAAGTGTCTGCAGCTTGAGGAACTTTGGCTCAAAGTTGATTAACTGGAGTCCAAGCTTCAGACACTGCGATGCATTAGGGAGGGAGAAAGTTACTGGGACCTTTTTCTCCAGAAGGCAGTCACAGGTACAGCAGATTTACTCCATAGCCAGGGACAAGAGGGTGAAACTACGAGTGATGCAAGCATGGGGATCCAGAAGGTAGGACTGAAGGAGCATCAGAACTTGCACTTGTCCAACAAGTTTGAGGTTCTTGCAACCTGTGTGGATGAGGTTGCAGGGACACTGATCAAACTGACCACAGCACCGTGGTATAAGCACATTCAAGTGGAGGGAGTAAAAAGGAATGTTATTGTAGTAGTAGTAAGGGACAGTATAGTTAGTGGGATAGATACTGTTCTCTGCAACCGAAAGCGTGAGCCCCGAAGGCTGGCTTGCCTGCCTGGTGCCAGAGTTAGGGACATCTCCTTGGAGTTGGAGAGGAACTTAGAGTGGGGAGGGGGAAGGATCCAGTTGTCGTGGCCCACATAAGTAACAATGGCATAGGTAGAACTAAGAGGTTCTACTAAGGGAGGATTAGCAGGTAGAGACTAAATTAAAAAGCAAAACCACAAAGGAAATCATCCTGGATTACTACTTGAGCCACAAGAAAATTGGGATTAGGTAAATAAGATCCGAGAGTTGGATGCCCGGCACAAAGATTGGTGTGGGAGAAATGGGTTTCGGTTCATTAGAGAATCGGCACCAGTCCTGGGGAAAGAGGGAGTTGGGGCAAACTTCACTTGAACTGGGCTGGGATCAGCAGAGTCTGATGAATCATATAACTACGGCTGTAGTGAGGGCTTTAAACTAAACAATAGAGGGGAGAGTTCACTTGAAGGGAGATTTAGAAAGTTAACAAGAAAGGGAAGGCGATAGTGTAGGGCAGTGATACCGGTAACGATAACCAGAGTGTGACGGGAAGGAACAAACCCCAAGAGTACACAAAACAAGTAGGGTCAGAGAAGGGAAAAATGGTATAAGGACAGAATTAAAGGCTCTTTATCTGAATGCACACAACAAGATGGAAAATTTTTAGTACAAATTGAAATAAATGGGTATCATATAGCTATTACAGATATGTGGTTGCAAGGTGACCAAGGCTGGGAACTGAATATTCAAAGATATTGGACATTTCGGAAGGATAGAAAGAAGGAGCAAGGAGGTGTGGTAACTCTCTTAATAAAGGATGAGATCAGTGCAGTTGTGAGAAATGATCTTGACTCGGAAGACCAAGATGTAGAATCAGCTTGGGTGGAGATAAGAAATAGCAAGGGAAATAAGTCACTGATGGGTGTAGTTTATATGCCTCCTTAACAGTAACAATACTGTAGGACAGAGTATATGTCAAGAAATAATGGAGGCTTGTAAGAAAGATACTGCAACAATTGTGGGTGATTTTAATCTTCATATGGATTGGACAAATCAAATTGGCAATGGTAGCCTGGAGGATGAATTCATAGAGCTTTTGAGAACAATGCATTCTGGAACCAACCAGGGAACAGGCTATTTTAGATCTGGAAATGTGTAATGAGACTGAATTAATTAATGATTTCATTGTAAAGGATCTTGTAGGCAAGGGTGATCATAACACAGAATTTATTATTCAGTTTGAGGGTTAGAAACCTGGGCCTGAAACTAGTGTCTTAAACTTGGGGAAAGGCAATTGCAAAGGTATGAAAACAGAGTTCACTACAGTGGATTGGGAAAATAAGATAAAAGGCAAGATGAGCAGTGGCAGATTTTAAAGGAGATATTTTACAACTCTCAACAAAGATATATTCCATTGAGAAAGAAAGGCCCTACGAGAAGGATGCACCATCTGTGGTCAACTAAGGAAGTTAAGGGTGGTATCAAATTGAAAGATAAGGTATACAACACTAAAGAGTAGTGGTAGGCCAGAAGATTTGGAAAGTTTGAGAAACCATCAAAGAATGACTTAAAAAAGGAGAAATTAGAATAGGAGAGTAAACTAGCAAGAAATATAAAAACAGACAGTAAGAGCTTGTACAAGTATAAAAAAAAGGAAGAGAGTAGTGAAAGTAAACATTGGCCCCTTAGAACATGAGACTGGAGAATTAATAATGGGCAAACAAGGAAATAGCAGAGACTTGAAACAAGTATTTTATATCTGGCTTCACAGTAGAAAACACAAAAAGCAATCCGTGGATAGTAGAAAATTAGAGGGCAAAAGGGAGGGAGGGAGGAATTTAAAGAAATCGCCATCACGAAAGAGAAACAGCACTAAGAAAACTAGTGGGACTAAAGGCTGATGAGTCCTAGACCTTATGGCCTGCATCCTAGGGTCTTAAAAGAAGTAGTTGCAGAGATAGTGGATGCATTGGTTGTAATCTTGCAAAATTCCCTAGATTCTGGAAAGGTCCCAGCAGATTGGAAAACCGCAAATGTAACATGTCAATTCAAAAAAAGGAAGGAGACGGAAAGCAGGAAAATATAGGCCAGTTAGTCTAACCTCTATCATTGGAAAAATGCTTGAATCCATTATTAAGGAAGTAGTAACAGGACCTTTAGATAATAGTTTTACAATTAAGCAGAGTCAACATAGTTTTATGAAAGGGAAATCGTGTTTGATAAATTTATTAGAGTTCTTCGAGGATGTAACAAGCAGCGGGGATAAAGGAGAACCAGTAGATGTAGTGTATTTGTATTTCAAAAAGGCATTCAATAAGGTGGCACATAAAAGGTACACAAGATAAGAGCTGATGGCATTGGACAGAAAATATTAGTATGGATGGAGGATTGGCTAACCAACAGGAAACAAAGTCGGGATAAATTGGGTCTTTTTCAGGTTGGCAAACTGTAACTTGTGGGGTGCCACAGGGATCAGTGCTGGGGACTCAACTATACACAATCTATATTAATGACTTGGATGAAGGCACCAAGTATATTATAGCCAAATTTGCTGATGATACAAAGATAGTTAGGAAAGCAAGTTGTGAGGATGACACACACAGTCTGAAAAGGAATATAGATGGGCTAAGTGAGTGGGCAAACATTTGACAGATGGAGTATAATGTGGGGAAATGTGAGGTTGTCCACTTTGGTGGGAAGAATAGAAAAGCAGAATATTTAAATGGAGAGGGACTGCAGAATGCTGTGATACAAAAGGATCTGAGTCCTTGTACATGAAATCACAAAAAGTTAGCATTTAGGTACAGCAAATAATTATGAAGGCAAATGGAAGTCGTCTGAAGACAGTGAAGATGAGAAGCTCAGGAAGGTGGAATCTGAAGATCAAAGGGTTAAGGAGGAAGGGTAGGTCTGGCATAGGTTGTATTGGTAAAGTGAAGGAAGGACCTTGGAGGAATTTGAAGATGATGATTTTAATTACGTTTGGAGATAGGTAACCGGTGTGATTTAGCAAAGATAGTAATAGACGAATGGGAATTAGTGCAGAACAGGATACAGACAACTGCGTTTTGGACTAATGTAGAGCAATTCAGGCAGATGGCTATATTTTACATATTTTGCATTTACTCCAAAGCATTTAAAGTTAGCATTTGTAAAGTTCAGTGAACTCATGTATGGTATAAATAGCAAATACAAATCCCAGTAGTTTTATTATATTTTTTCTCTTTGATTACATGATTAGGTTTACTTTAGTACAGGTATTGCTTCTACTACTGGGAATTGCATAACATCTATTTATACCATGGCTCTGAAGTTATGATACAACACCTATTTGATTATTTTTTTCAAAGGATAACTTTAATTTTATTATACTTGGCACAGACCCAATCAAGTCTCATTTAAAAAACAAGAAATGATCAGTAACAAAACCATCTCCTTAACTTCCCTGCCTTACTTTCTGCTTTCAACCTTTCCACTCATATATGTTCCCTTACGGCACCCATAACCACACCAACATGAGCTCTTCACTTCTTCAAGGTTATAACTGCCATCAAGGCCATAACTTCCTTAGGTTTGTCAGTGACCACATCCTCTTCCTAAACATGTCTAATCACTATACCCCCCCACCCCTGCAACCCCACTCCCGCTTTCAACACTGCGAGCAATCTATCTCTGAGTTCCTCACAAGCAGTCTACTGTTTCCATGTCCACCTCTTCGGTCTGCCATGGAACAGACTTCACTGATTATTTTTCTATGTAGTCAGGGGGTATTTTGCTTCAATTTTAGTCAATTTTTGCTTCAGTTCAAGCTACTTTAATCCAAATTATATCCCAAGCAGTCAATCACACTTACCATTTTTTCTGGTACATAACACACCTCCATGAACCAAACCCTGTGGCTACAGACTGGGACACACTTGGCACGTTACTGATCTCACTGTCAACAACCGGATGTAGCTCAGCCATTTTGAGCACTTTTGCCTGTTGCTCTTCATGGCTAAATCCTAAATTGCTCTAGGCTCAAACCAGGTGTTGAGGACAATGCCAAGCTCCTTTTTTGTCAACATTAACCCTCTCCTGCCACCATCTTCCATAGGTATGTCTGGTATTGAATAAGAGGGGCTAGTGGAATGTTTGTATCCAAAATTGAGCCCACCTCCTTCCCCTTTTCTCTCCACCACTCCTCCTTCAAGCTTCCTTCCAAATCCATCCCTAGCTGCATATCATCGAGGGTATCCTTTTCATCTCACGTCCCTCTCCATATGAAAATACGAATTAGAAGCAGGAGTAAGCCATTCAGCCCCTCGAGCCCGCTTCACCATTTAGTAAGATCATGGCTGATTTGATTGTGACCTCAGCTCCACGTTCCGCCTACCCCGAGAACCTTTGACTCCCTTGTTAGTCAAGAATCTATCTACCTCGGTCTTAAAAATATTCATTGACCCTGCCTCCATCACGCTCTGAGGAAGAGAGTTCCAAGGGTCCACGATCCTCTGAGAGAAAAAATTTCTTCTCATCTCCATCTTAAATGGAAGACCCCTTATTTTTAAACTGTGTCCCTTGGTTCTCGTCCCTCCCACAAGGGGAAACATTCTTTCAGTATCCACCCTGTCAAGTCCTGTCAGGATCTTATATGTCTCAATAAGATCACATCTCACTCTCCTAAACGTCAATGGATACAGGCCCAGCCTTTTCAACCTTTCCTCGTAAGATAATCCCCCCAGCCCAGGTATCAGTCGAGTGAACCTTCTCAGAACTGCTTCTAATGCATCTTTATCCTTCCTTAAGTAAGGAGAGCAAAACTGTACACAATGCTCTAGATGTGGTCTCACCCACACCCTGCACAACTGTAGCAAAACATCCCTATTTTTATAAAAGCAAAATACTGCAAATGCTGGAAATCTGAAGCAAAAACAAAGTGCTGGAAAAACTCAGCAGGTCTGACAGCATCTATGGAGAGAGAAAAACAAAGTTAACGTTTCGAGTCCTTATGACCCTTCTTCAGACCCCCTGAAGAAGGGTATACAGACTTGAAACGTTAACTTTGTTTTTATCCTTACTTTTATATTCTCTTCCCCTTGCAGTAAATGCCGACATTTCACTTGCCTTCCTAATCACTTGCTGTACTTGCATGCTAACTTTTTCTGATTCATGCACCAGGATACCCAGATTCCTCAGTACCTTGGAGTTCTTCAGCCTCACTCCATTTAAATAATATGCTGCTTTTCTATTCCTGCCACAGTAGATAAGTTCACATTTTCCCAGATTATACTTTATCTGCCAAATTTTTGTCCACTCACTTAACCTATCTATGTCCTTTTGCAGATTCCTTATGCCCACTTCACAGCTTAATTTCCTACCTATCTTCGTGTCATCAGCAAATTTAGTAACCATACATTCAGTCCCTTCATCCAAGTTATTGATATAAATTGTAAATAGATGAGGCCCCAGCAGTGATCCCTGTGGTACTTCACGTGTCACATCTTGCCAACCTGAAAAAGACCCATTCATCCCTACTCTCTGCTTCCTGTTAGCTAACCAATTCTCTAACCATGCAAATAGGTTACCCCTACACCATAAGCTCTTATTTTGTGTAGAAAGCATGTCAAATGCTTTCTGGAAATCTTAGTACAACACTTCTACAGGTTCCCCTTTATCCACGTTGCTTGTTACTTCCTCAAAGAACTCCAATAAATTAGTCAAACATGATTTCCCTTTCACAAAACTATTTTTACTCTGTTTGCATTGAGATTTTCTAATGCCCCGCTATAAACTCTTTAATTATGGATTCCAGCAATTTCCCTATGACACATGTTAAGCTATCTGGCCTGTAGTTTCCTGCTTTCTGTTTCCTTCCTTTCCTGAATAGAATTTGCTATTTTCCAATCTGATGAGACCCTTCCAAAAATCTAGAGAATTTTGAAAAATTAAAATCAATGCATCTGCTATCTCAGCAATCACTTATTTTAAGATCCTAGGATGAAGTGCATCAGGACCTGGGGACTTGTTAGCTTTTAGTTCTCATCATTTTCTCAGTACCCTTTCCTTGATGATTGTAATTGTTTTAAGTTCCTCCCTTTCACCTCGTGATGCACAATTATTTCTCAGATGTTATTTGTATCCTCTACAGTGAAGACAGATGCAAAATATCTGTTCACTTCATCCACCATTTCCATATTTTCCATTATTAATTCCCCATTCTCATTCTCTGGAGGACCAAAGCTCACTTTTACTTATTTACTTTTTAAATACCTGTAGGAACTCTTACTGTCTGTTTTTATATTTCTAGCTGGCTTTGTCTCGTACTCTAATTTTTCCCTCCTTTTAACCTTGTTCTTTGCTGTTCTTTATGTTCAGCCCAATCTTCAGACCTTCCACTCATCTTTGAGGAAATATACGCTTTTTCTTCCAATTTGATAAAATCTTTAGCTTCTTTAGTTGGCTATGGATGGTGTGTCCTTCCCTCAGAATCTTTCCTTCTCACTGGAATGTATCTTTTCTGAATGTTCTGAATTATCTCCTTAAACGCCTTGCCACTGCATCTCCACTGACCGATCTCTTAGTCTAATTTCCCAGGTCACTTTAGACAGCTCTGTCTTTATGCCCTCCCAAGTTCCCTTATTTAACTTTAAAACACTAGCCTTAGATTCACTCCTCTCATACTATGATCTCTGCTACCTAGGGTGCCTTCACTATGAGGTCATTAATTGGTCCACTCTCATTGCACATTACCAGATAATATAATATAGCCTGCTCTCTGGTTCGTGCTAAAACATGCTGCTGTAAGAAACTGTCCCAAAAGCACACAACGAAGTCATCATCCATGCTACCTTTGCCAATCTGATTTGTCCAATCTATATGTAGATTAAAATCATCCATGATTATCGCTGTACCTTTCTCACAAGCCCGCATTACTTCTTCCCGTATACCCCATCCACAAGTGTGGTAACTGTTTGGGAACCTCAAACCCACTCCCACAAGTGACTTCTTACCTTTACTATTTCTCATCTCTACCCAAACTGATTCTAAGTCTTGATCTCCAGAATTAAGGTCATCTCTCTCTATTGTACCAATGTGATCCTTAATTAACAGAGCTACCCGTCCACCTTTTCCTAGCTTACTGTGCTTCCTAAATGTCATGTACTCTTGACTATTCAAGTCCCAGTCTTTGTCATCCTGCAACCATGTCTCTATACTGGCTTTCAGATCATACATATTTATTTCTATTTATGCTGTCAATTCATCTGTTTTGTTATGAATGCTTCGTGGATTCAGATACAGAGCCTTTAGTTCTGTCTTTTTACTATTTTTGTAACCTCTAGCCTCATCTGCTGGTACACCCTTAGGTTTGTACACTCAGTCCCTTCCTGCCATGCTCTGATTATCATTTCACTTATTCCAACCTTGCTCTTTTGCTTTGCCTTCTCTATTTAATTTATCACATCTTCCCAGACTTGATCCCTCGCCCCCCACTAGTTAATTTAAAGCCCCCTCTATCGCCCTTGTTATACGCCTCACCAGAACACATGTCCCAGCACAGTTCAGGTGAAGACCGTCCCAACTTACCCCAGTACTGTGCCAGTGCCTCATGAATTGAAACCCATTTCTCCCACATCAATATTGAGCCATGCATTTAACTCTCTAATCTGACTTACCCTACACCGATTTGCTTGTGGCTCAGGTAGTAATCCAGAGATTATTACCTTTGAGGTTCTGCTTTTTAATTTAGCCCCTAATTCTCATGCTACCTCAGTAGAATCTTTTTCCTTGTCCTGCTTATGTCGTTGGTATCTATGTGAACCACAACCACTGGACCCTCCCCCTCCCACAGCAAGTTCTTCTCCAGCCCAGAGCAAATGTTCAGAACCCTGGCATCGGGCAGGCAATACAGCCACCTGGACTTCCGCTCTCATTTTCAGAGAATAGTGTCTGACCCACTGATGATACTGTCCCCAACTACCACGGCATTCCGATTAACTCCCCCCACTTGAATGGCTTCCTGTATCATGGTGCCATGACCAGTTTGCATGGTCAGTCTGCAGTCACCACTTTCATCCATACAGGCGACAAGAACCTCGAACCTGCTGGACACTCGCAAAGGCCAAATCTCCTTCACTTCTACCTTCTGGGGCCCCACACCTACCTCACTTGTAGTTTGTAGCCACACCTTCCTGACCAAATCAGAAGACCCTATCCTGAGAGGTGTGAACTGCCTCCTTGTACAGTGTCCAGGTAAACCATCACCCCACCCCGCAATGCCGCCACTCAGTGACTCTGAGCCAAAGCTCCTCAAGCTGGAGACATGTTTGCCCTGGATCACCCCAGTGTCCAGGAACTCCCGCCTTCTGCAGTCGCAATATATCATCTGTCCTTTCATCTCTATTATGTACTAATTAATTCATATATAATGAGTAAACACTGCTACTCCCAATCATGTTTACTACTGGTAAACCTCACTACAACTAGTAAAACCTTACAATTACTAATAAGTTACATGGGTTTTGAAGATAAATGAGCAAAATATTCACCAACCAATCACTTAACTGTTTTTCTGTGATGTCATACTTCAATTTCTCTTAGAACATGGCCGATCCATTCTGGAGCCACAGATCAGACTGGTTTGGATATCTTTTCTGGGTAGTGGTTACTGCCTCTGGATCCTCTTTTCGCCCACTCTTCTTTGTGCTGCTGACTGCCTCTGGGTCCTTTTTTCACCCGCCTTTCTAAGTGGTGGATACCTCCTCTGGGTCCTCTTTGTGCCTGCTCTTGTAGATGTGGTTACTGCCTCCAGGTCCTCTTTCCCCCTGCTCTTCTAGGTGATGGTTACTGTCTCTGGGTCCCCTTTTTGCCCGCTCTTGCCCATAGCTCACATCAAACTCATTATCTTCCTAAAACCCATTATCTGATCCTTGTTAACAAATAGCATCTGCCTTTCCCTATCCTTAATCTTTGTTCCTCCTTTCTTAAACCATTTCTATCACCTTCCTCTTTTTTAAAAAAAAACTCCATGTACCTATATTTTGGCAAACAATTCCTGTAAACCTAGCCTGTTTTTTCTCCTTTTGAATGCTTTGTTACCACCCAGCAATGTACTTGCTTCTCTCACCACTCCTTGTTTAAGTCCCCCCAATCCATCTCCTGGCCAGGCCTGAGAGTGCTAAAATCACCAGTGACATCTTGCACCACTGCCCCACAGCTCAATGTTCTTTCTCACCCTTGTTGGATTTTACGTTGCCTTCAACAATGTTGGACATGCCAATCTCCTACACCAACTCATACCTCCTTACATACATTTGCGGTTTAATTCTGACCGGACACATTGCATTTACTCTATCCGCTTCAAAATTGTTTCCCATATGCCTTTGTATAACCATCCTTAGATGCTTCCTATTTATTATTATGTGTTTCAGCCCCATCATCCATAAGCAAGGGTTCAGCATCTACCTTTATGCTGATAACACCTAACTCTTGCTCTCCGCTGTCTCCATTGATCCCATGACAGTCACAGTAGCTAACTACCTATTCAGTATCAAGTCTTACATGAATCAAAACTTATGACAGCTTGACATTGACAAAACTGAAACTACTTTATTAAGTTCTTGGCCAACACCTAGGTGTTTCTGACTGATTTCACCAATATCCATTGTTGCTCATTCAAAGAATTTAGTGATGTACAATCTAAGTTTTCCCTGAACATAGGAAATAGGAGCAGAACTAGGTCATTCGGTCCCTCAAGCCTGCTCTGCCATTCAATTACATCATGGCTGATCTCCTACCTCAATGCCATTTTCCTGCACTTTACCCCATACCCCTTCATATCTCCGCTATGTAGAAATCTATTGACCTCTGTCCTGGACATATTCAATGACTGAGCCTCCGCAGCCATGTGGAGAGGAGAATTCCAAGGATTTGCCACCCTTTGAGTGAAAAAATTCCTCTTCATCTCAGCCCTAAATGGCCTACCTCTTATTCTGAGACTCTGTCGGCCCCTTTGAAAATCAACACTTGCCAATCTCTCACCATTTAAGAAATACTCTGCATTCTGTTTTTCCTACCAAAGCAGATAACTTCACATTTTTTTCACATCGTATTCCACCTGCCATGTTCTTGCCCATTCACGAGCCTGTCTAAATCCCCTTGAAGCATCTTTGCATCCTCCGCACAACTCACATTTCCATCTAGTTTTGTGCCATCAGCAAACTTGGACATATTGTATTTGATCCCCACAGCCAAATCATTCATATAAATTCTAAATAGCTGGGGTCCAAGCACTGAACCTTGCGGTACCCCACTGTCACAGCCTGCCAATCTGAGAAAGACTCGTTTATTCCTACTCTCTTCTGTCTGTTAACCAATTCTCAATCCAATACAGTATACTACCCCCAATCCCATGCGCTGTAATTTTGTTTACTAATCTCTTGTGTGGGATCTTCTCAAAAGCCTTCTGAAGATCCAAATATAGCACATCCACTGGTTCCTTCTTATCTATTCTGCTAGATACACCCTAAAAAAACTCCAACATGTTTATCAAACATGACTTCCCTTTCATGAATCCATGTTGACTCTGGCCAATCCTACCATTATTTTCTAAGTGTTCTGTTATTGCATCCTTTATAATAGATTCTAACATTTTCCCTACTATAGATGTCAGGCTAACAGGCCTGTAGTTCCCCGTTGTGTATCTCCCTCCTTTCTTAAACAGTGGGGTTACATTTGCTACCTTAAAATCTGCAGGAACCTTTCCAGAGTGTATAGAATTTTGGAAGGTAACCACCAATGCATCCACTATCTCCATAGCCACCTCTTTCAACACTCTAGGATATAGATCATCAAGCCCAGGGGATTTATCAACTTTCAGTCCCATTAATATCTCCAGCACTACTTTTTTGTTAATCCTAATTTCTTTCAGTTCCTCATTTCCACTAGTCCTTTGGTTCTCTAATATTTCTGGAAGGCTTTTTGTATCTTACTCTGTGAAGACAGACAGTATTTGTTTAGTTTTTCTGCCATTTCCGTATTCCCCATTATAAATTCTCCCGTCTCTGCCTGTAATGGACCCACATTTGTCTTGGCTAATCTTTTCCTTTTTACATACCTACAGAAGCTTTTACAATCCATTTTTATGTTTTGCGCTAGTTTACTCTCATTCTGTCTTCTCTTTATTTTTCAGTTTCTTGGTCCTTCTTTGCTCAATTCTAAAAAGCTCCCAATCCTCAGGCTTAGTACTTTTCTGGCAACTTTATAAGCCTCTTCCTTTGATCTAGTACAATCTTTAACTTCCCTTGTTAGCTACGGGATCATTTTCCTGTTGGTTTTTTGTGCCTCAAAGGAATGTATATTTGTTGTAAGCCGTGTATTAATTCTTTAAATTATTGCCTGTCTACTGTTATACCTTTTAATGTAGTTCCCCAATCTACCGCAGCAAATATGCCCCCCATTCCTTCGTAGTTTCCTTTGTTTAGATTTAAGACTCTAGTTTGAATTGAATCAGATCACTTTCAAACTTAATGTAAAATTCCATAATATTATGGTCATTCTTCCCTAAAGGCTCCTTTACAATGAGATTATTAATTAGCCCTTTTCTCATTGCACAATACTAGATCTAAAATAGCCTATTTACTAGTTGGTTCCTCAACAAACTGTTCGAGAAAACCATCCTGTGTATATTCTGGGAATTTAGCCTCCACAGCATTAATGCTAATTTGGTTTACCAAACTCCGCTTTCTGTCCAACATTCAGCCCTTCACCAAAACCACTGTCTTCAACTCACAAAACATTGCTTGCTTTCACTGCTATGTTCACTCCACTGCTTCCAAAACCTTCAATCAAGCTTCCTTCACCTTTAGGATCGGTTTCTCTAATGTTCTCTTCACCTGTCACCTAACTGTGTCCTTCACAATCTTCAACTCCAGAATATTGAGACTTCCTGGACATTTATCACCTTTGCCCTCTATAGGCTTCACTAAAATTGTTTTCAACATCCTTATCCTTATTTTCAAATTCCTCTATGGTTTTACCTCATTCCCTTTTATGTAATCTTCTGCAATTATACCTCCCAGCCCGAACCTCCCTCATTCTAACTCTGGATTACAACTTATTGCACTCTTCCCCCACATCTCTGTTGGCGATCAAGTTTACAGCCTGCACATTCTTGTTTTCTCTCATTCTTTATTCCCACACTTCCAATGTTTCCTCTCCAGCAACACAAGGTAAGAAAGTAGGAATGGAGTGGAAACCCGGCCCTGATTGCCACTCCGTAGAAGTTCAGGCCTATTATGTCAGAAAGCTCCACAATTTTGTTGTTCATAAGTACCAAGATTGTAGCCAGGCTGTGAAATGAAATATCAAAACAGAGTCAATGTGACAATAACATCCGGAGGCAGGTGTGGATAGAACATGCGTTACATAAATATTTGCTTTCACATTTTCTATTTTTGAAATTAATTTTTGGGCTTTGCAATCTACAGCACCCAGACTATTGGTGAAAAGCACTCTATTCTGCCTTTGGGATATGATGATAATAAGATCCCATTGACTGGTAGGTGTAAAAAATTCCAGGCCCTTTCTCAAAGAAGAGCAGAGTTCTCTTACTAAGCTACTAATGCAATTCCTTCAGTCAACAGCACCAAAAACAGATCATTTGCTGTTTGTGGGATGTTGCTGTGTACAAGTTGGTTACCATACGTCTGTACAAAATAATAGCTACACTTGGACAATAATAAACTGGGTGCAGAAGCTTCAAGATTATGATAAAGTGATATATAAACACTGGGTCATTCTTCTTAGGTCAGTGGACATTAGTAACATGTGCTAATATATTAGAATGCAAGTGTGGGTGAAATTGTACAGCAGTATTGGTTAGGAGCAGCTGGGAAAATTAAGCAGGGTAAAGTGCTTTGGAAGATTCATTCTGGTGAGGAGCACAATATGCATGCAAGTTGAATTTAGGGGACTAGACCAGACTGCAGAAAATGGAAGTATGGAAATTTGGCAGGGCCAGCATTTGTTGCCCATTCCTAATTGCCCTTGGTGGTGAGCCCCCTTCATGAACTGCTGCAGTCCATCTGGTGCATGTACACCCACAATGCTGCTGGGTAGGGAGCTCCAAGAATTTGATCCTGCAACTGTGAAGGAACGGCGATATATTTCGAAGTCAGGATGGTGTGTGGCTTGGCGGGGAACTTGCATTTGGTGGTTCCCAAGTGTCTGCAGCTTTCGTCCTTCTAGGTTTCGACGGTGCTGTTGAAGAAGCATTGCTGCAGTGCATCTTGCATATCGTACAGTTAATGTGGTGCAAACTTAAAACAAAATGGCTGTTCTTAAAAAAAAAACAATCCAACTCCTAGCTCAGAACTTAGCATTCCCTACCCTAGAGCTAGCATGAAGTCTATTCAGAGCTTGTCCAATTTAGTACTTATTGGTTGAGGGTATTCTCTAATAATTTTTAACAATGTCATTTTGAATTCAATCTGTTCCTGAAAATATTAAGCCAACAGTGCTTTGTGTGAAAGACAAGACTTCAGATTGAGATTTTGCCATAGCACAACATGTCATTTATCAATGTGACATTAGCAATAAGGTGATGAATTTCCTTGTGGCATTGCACTTCACAACAGGCTTCAAGTCAGCCGCTGGGTGCACAGATTTAATTCACTGTAAAACACAACAGTTATGACTTGAAAAGTGGCTATACGTAGTTTTTATTTTTTTCGTACTAATCTGTGCTAATGTATCTTAATTTAGTTGAGCATTTTTTGTCAGAAAAAAACACTACCTAACAAATTACTAAGTGTTTTCTGACATGTTCACATTGCCAACTGAAATAACTACTCAAGTTCACAACAACTTCAGTGAATCTATGTTTATGACATAACTTACTGGAATTATAATATTGTTAATATGATAGCTTTTGACATACAGTGAAATACAGATTTGTTATCTGCAACCCAATTATCTAATTTCCCAGTTATCCATTAGAATTTTCATGGGACAAAATGCCGCACAAGATATTATTTCATTGCACAACTTTATCTGCCCATGTTTCATCTTTTACTGGTGAATAAATGCTTTTCTTGTTTGCTTTTGTATTCATCTTTATCCTAAGGTATTCCTCTACACTGTTTATAAGACCAAGTTTCAAATATTCAACTTGGAGGAGAACCTGAGAAAAATAAGAGCATATTTTTATTTTCCATTGCATTAACTCAATTCTAACCTCTCTCAGTTTAACTTTCTGCAAATGGATTCCACTCAAGTTGAGTTATCCTGAGTAATGAGTGATCTCAAAAGGTGGAAGAGGAACTGAGTCAGGCCGACTTCAACAACTACCTAATTGTGAAATCTTCTATACTTAATAGCGAAAATTGATTTTCAGAGATTACTTTGCGTCGGTCTTTACAACGGAAAAAGACGACACAGGTATAGACATCAGGGTGGAGGACTGTGAAATATTAGAAGAAAACATAGAGAGAGAGAGGAGATTCTAGCAGGTTTAACGGCCTTAAAAGGGGACACATCCGCAGGCCCGGATGAAATGTAATCCAGGCTGTTGAGGGAGGCAAGGGCAGAGATATCAGAGGCCCTGGCAGTAATTTTCAAATCCTCTCTGGCCAGAGGTGAGGTGCCAGAGGATTGGAGGACTGCTGACTTTGTCCCATTATTTAAAAAGGGAGCGAGGGAGAGACAAGGAAATTACAGGCCAGTCAGTCTAACCTCAGTGGTGGGCAGGTTACAAGAAAGAATTCTGAGGGACAGAGTATATCTGCACTTGGAGAGACATGGATTAATCAGGGATAGTCGGAATGGATTTGTTAAGGGAAGTCGTGTTTGACAAATTTGATCGAATTTTTTTTTGTAACCAGGAGTGTTGATGCGGGTAATGCATTTGATGTGGTCTACGTGGACTTTAGCAAGGCTTTTGATAAGGTCCTTCATGGCAGATTGGTCAAGAAAGTAAGAGCCCATGGGATCCAAGGCAAAGTGGCACGTTGAACCCAAAATTGGCTGAGAGGCAGGAAGCAGAGGGCGATGGTAGAGGGATGTTTCTGTGACTGGAAGTTTGTGGGGTTCCGCAGGGCTCGGTGCTGGGGCCTTTGCTGTTTATGGTGTACGCGTATAATTTGGACTTGAATGTAGGGGGTATGATCAAGAAGTCTGCGGATGACACGAAAATTAGTGAGGAGGATAGCCGTAAACTGCAGGAGGATATTAATGGACTGGTCAGGTGGACAGAGCAGTGGCAAGTAGAATTCAACCCAGAAAAGTGTGAGGTAATGCACTTGGGGAGGGCTAACAAGGCAAGGGATTACACTATGAGCGTGGACACGATGGGCCAAATGGCCTCCTCCTGTGCTGTATACATGTATGAAATGAAAGGTTGTTACTAATTTGAACCACCAAACTTTTATTTCTAGAGGCAAGCATCCGTATTGTCTCAGCTGCACAGTTCAAGGTTATTTATTTCATGAATGTGAAAAACAAAATACACTATAAGCACCGAAGATCAGAGGGACCCCGGTGTGCATATCCACAGACCCATGAAGGTAACAGGGCAGGTAGATTAGGTGGTTTAGAAGGCATATGGGATACTTGCCTTTATTAGTCAAGGCATAGAATTGAAGAACAGGGAGGTTATGCTGGGACTGTATAAAACGCTGGTTAGACCACAACTGGAGTATTGCATGCAATTCTGGTCACCACATTATAGGAAGGATGTGATTGCACTGGAGAGGGTGCAGAGGAGATTTACCAGGATGCTGCCTGGGCTGGAGGGTCTGAGCTATGAGGAAAGATTGGATAGGCTGGGGTTGATTTCCTTGCAGCAGCGAAGGTTGAGAGGGTACTTGATAGAGGCACATAAGATTATGAGGGGCATAGATAGGGTGGATAGGAAGGTACTTTTTCCATTTGAAGAAGGGTCAATAACCAGGGGGCATAGATTTAAGCTAATATGGTAGAAGGCTAAGAGGGGAGTTGAGAAATTTTTTCACCCAGACGGTGGTGGGAGTCTGGAACTCACTGCCTGAAAGGGTGGTTGAGTCAGAAACTCTTGTAACATTTAAGAAGTATTTAGATATTCACTTGCATTGCCATAGCTTCTAGGGCTATGGACCAAGAGCTGGAAAATGGGATTAGTGTAGGCAGATCTTTGTTGACCAGCGTGGACACGATGGGCCAAATGGCCTCCTCCTGTGCTGTATACATGTATGAGATGAAAGGTTGTTACTAATTTGAACCACCAAACTTTTATTTCTAGAGGCAAGCATCCGTATTGTCTCAGCTGCACAGTTCAAGGTTATTTATTTCATGAATGTGAAAAACAAAATTGTGCTTTTATGTAGTAACGCAACATGTTTCAAAGTGCTTGAATTACTTTGAGTATTGTTATGAAGGCTGAAAATAACTTATCAGCAAGAAAATTGGGAAGAAAGAAACCTTCAAGTAATAAATCCAACTAATGGTAGAATCTTAATGGGCATGCATTCCCTAGTTGGAAGGTTACAAATGGATCAGACTTCTTGTCATTATCATTTTTATTCACAGGCTGAGACCAATTAAAATCACTTTAGTAAGATAGATGATCACGCATTGAGTTTACTTTCTGACAAATCATTGATATCATAACTTTATTAAAAACTGGTGGACCCTTTCCCTCACCCCCTTGAAGAGTTTAGTACACCGACTTACATTACTGTTATAAAAACCACTGAAAGTAACATCACATATTGCTGAAATATGTTTCTATTATCTAATTTGGATGTGTTGATAATTTCTTGTTGGCTATTAACACTCCCTTCTTGCATTCATGTAGTCTTTCACATCTCTAGGACATCCCAAAGTTCTTCACAGCCATTGAAATACCTTTGAAGTGTGATCAAAATTATGACGTATGAAAACATAGCAACTAATTTGTGCACAGTAAGGTCCACCAGCAGCAGTGAGATGAATAACCTGTTAAATATTAAGCTTGTGTTGGTTGAGGGATAAACGCTGTCCAAGGCACCGGAGAACTCCACCACTCTTCTTTAAATAATGGAATGGGATGTTTTTCATGTCCACCTGAGAAGGACTCTGTTTAACGTCTCTCTCGAGTTGTTCATGGCTTATTAAACTATGATAATCTCAACACCAAGAAGATAGAGTACTTAGTACAGTGTGTTACATTGGTCTTGTGGGAGATTAAGCAAGATTAACATGTAACTGGTTCATTCTTAACTTTCCACTGCCTAGTCAGTCTTAAATTTATCTAGGTGCACCAAATGCCCTAGTTCTTGTTATCATTGAGCCTGTCCTTGGAGCACACAAAAGCACTGCTGTGAGATGAACAATAGTCCAACTGGTTAATAAAATTTGCAGCAATACATGAACTCCAGATATATACCAGACGTTTAATTAAATTCAGCAAATAACTTGATTTCAGTTCATAAGTTTGAGATATTTATCATGGGCAAAGGGCCTGTTATCTACAGTAAATACTTCTAACTTCTTCACTCAGATCTCAAGGGATGCAAGCAGTATCAGGACTCCTAATTAGCATGGACTTTGTGCTGACAAGAAACTCTCACCAGCAGCCTAAAAACAAGGCAAGATTATAGTTTTTAAACTGTGCAGCCACCAAATACAAATTTATCCTGCAACTCTGATAATATGGCTTATGTCCCCAGGTGCAGCATCCTGAACTCTCATTTTCTGTCAGCACAACAAAAGTCCATCTAAACATACACACACACATATATATATATATATATAATAATATTATATATATAGATATATAATAGAAGAAAAATAAAAGCATAGTGTACTAAAAGGCTTATATATGATGCAAATTACCTATAATTAATCTAGACAGAAGTAGAGGCAAAGGACAATTAGCTAAACATGTTAATGTGTGAAGTTCTGTGGAGACACATTAAATCAGCTGTATAAAATTAAAACGATGATGATATGTAAAGTTCAGTAGGTCTAAGTGAGTGCGGTCAGTGCCTGCAGATTTAAACTCTGTGCCAGGCATGCTGAAGCATGAATGTCTTTGTAGTTAGATTAACTGGCCTTTCATGACTGTTACAAGTGAATTGGAGATGTCCCTGTCCCTTGTATCATGCGTAACATTAAATGGTTTATTCCATAAGGAAATCTTCTAGACACAACTGTGACTTGGTAGCAGGAATTATCAGCAATTGAGTGTATTTCAGTATGACTTCCCCTTGCTTCCAGGTAGCATATAAAAGTGCATGAAGAATCTTGTATTTAATCATCTACAATCCAATTATTTATTCAGTTTAATGAAGTTTCTGGTACCTTGATGACCTTTGAACTCAAAGTTTATTCCAAATTCTTTAGCCAGCAGAAATATGTTGATTTGCCTTAAAGTATAGCATCAAAAGCAAATGTTATGTCCTGCTAAACCAAGACCTTGTGATATTTTTTTTTAAATAATGGCTTTTAGTGTATTTGGAAGAGTTTACTATTGCATCAATTTACAAGAAAGCTAATTTGACAGTGGATAGTTAGGTTTTTGTTACAAGACCTTTTCAACTATTTCTGAGCTCATCTTAAAGGAAGTACCAACGAGTAACATAGAGATTGTTATTGTATAAAATACAGTTCAGCTCCCCTTAAAAGAAAACAATGTTTAAATATAACTTATCAAAAGAAAGAATGAATGCATACTTGCTCAGAGGGAATAAATACATAACTGCACTGATAAGTGTAGATGTAAACAGTTTCTTAAAAGTCATGGAATTGATATGTTAATTGCTTTATAATTAAACATACATAGTCCTATAGAAGGTAACATTATATGGATCATCCATTTTGATGTAAAATCCTGTTAAATAAAACATCCTTTTTCCCCAAGAAATGTGATTTGTAAAGAATGATCGAAGAAGAGGTTAATATTAAATGTTGCAAGTATTATTGTTCAACAACTGTTAAGAACAAACCTAGTCAGGGAAGTATGCACCCAGTTGTACTAAAGTTATATTTTTATACATGCTGGTTTGAAATATTAACTGTAGACAGAAGACTGCGTAAAAGAGGAAAGCACTATCTATAGTTACGAACAGAAGGCTGTCTGAACAAGTTTTCATAGAATATTGGATAAAGCAATTGCAAAGGTGCTGAGAACAGTAAGGATAGTGTTTATGAATGTATATTAGCAAGATGATAGTCATTGGGCACTTAGTATATGTCATTTGAAAACAAGCCTATTGTCAAGTTGAGAAGATGGTAATTATTGTTGGGCACACCCTTCAGTGACTAGTTTGAAAATCTAACTCCTTGTTCAGTGGCTTCAGCCACATTCCATGACATCTTTGTCTTGTTTTGCGCAGGCTGGTAATTACTAAGCATAATGAACAAGTGATGCCCTCCATCTCCAAAACAAGAGTCCTCCTCTAAAGCAAAAACAGTTGACTCAAGCTAAAACCCCAGAGTAAATGTACAGTAACTCAAATTATCACTGTCTGGTCAGCCTGAAAGAAGAAACCAATCTTGCATGGTGTCTCAGTTGCAGAATGCCTTTGACACATTGGTGGATATAATGCACTGGAACTCCAAGTTCATACTGACATGTACCTCAGCTACAGCAATGCTGGCAAGACCTATCACCTGAACTCACTAATATGTTCAGGCCTGGGAAGAAGAAAATTTATTCTCTGATCAAATAAGATAAGCAGTCTGATTTGCTTTTAGTTAATTATGTGTAGTAAGTGGCTAATTTTAGCCATGTTACTTCTCTTGGTAAGAAAGAAAGGAACAACTTGTATTTATTTAGCACTTTTCAAATCCTTATCACGTTCTAATGTACATCGCAACCATTGAAGTGATTTGGAAATGTAGCCACTGCTATGATATCTCTTTCTTTTAGTTGCTATCAAATTTTGATTTTCTGATTTTCTCCTGTGAAGCACCTAGGTACATTTTCCTAAGTTAAAGATGCTATATAAATGCAAGTTGTTATGCAGGCAAATTGTCACAAGGCTTTGCCTCTTTATTCTTGAAAATACGATTTTTCAACCTTTAACTGACTGAAAATTTTGCAATCTGAGCTGAGACGGAGCAAACTGTTTAAAAATGCAAGGCCACATTGCAAGGTGAAAATGAGAAACAAACAAATAACCCTCGGGATTGTGAAGAGAGAGACATTTCCTAAAATCCAGACACCCATCGAAACACTTATCTGTCTAAGGAAGAGATATTACAAATGCAGAGTACTGGATATTGAAGCAATGGCTGCCAGAGACAGACACACCCAATAGACAATAGGTGAAGTATTTCAAGGAAAGGCTTGCCAGCCACTAGAGAGAGATTGCAAGTGCCATAGGCGGTGTCAAGAAAGTCTTTAGCAGAAGAAACTGCTGCTCTCTCCCTTTAGGAATAAGTGTGTCGCCCGGTTCAAGAAGCCAACTCTACCAGCAACCTACCAGTGAACTGAGATCTCATAATAATTGCAACATCTTCTACCTCTGACCACATTCAAGAAACCAGCTAACCCAAATTGGCACAGCTTAAAACCTATGCCTTGAGGACAATCAAAGGACACTTAACCATAAATTCTCTCACTTTTTTTTATTGGGCTCAAATGCCCCTTATTTCTGATATGTATGTGTGTGTGTTTGTGTGCCCCAATCAATGCATGAGGGGCAAATGCTTCATGTCACATTTTTATTATTTTTCTCGAGTTTAGTGGTTAATAAATTTGCTCTTTTTTTGACTCAAGAAAACCTTGTTTGGCTCTATATTGTTCACATCTTAAATAGTTAAATGCAGTCTGATTCGGAAAAGGCATATACTCGTGAAAAAAGAAACTTAAAACTTTGTGACCAACTGAGGGGGTTTAATAGAGGGGAGCCGGTTCACCCCTTTTTGCCTGGTTGTAACAAAACTGGAGGCTCATGTTCAGGATTGTTCCTACAGACTGACTAAAGAATTGAAGTGGGGAAAGTAAATTGTTCTTTCAAGAGCAATTTTAAAACTGCAAAAGGTTTTCTTGTGACTGTAATACCAAAGTGCTAAAATGCCCACATTCAATGTCAATGCTTTAATAGAACAGAATGAGATAACTGGCAAGAGATTAAGGACACTGTCCGTGGAAGAATTAAAATATGTAGATAGGCACTTAAAGGTGGTGTTCCGATCAAAACCCAGAAAAACTGAAATTTTAAAATGGGTGGTGAAATATCTAGAGGTAGAAATTGAGGACACTGAAACCGATAAATTAGCGGCAGAGAAATTAAGATTGGAGTAGTGGAAATTGGAACTGGAATTTGAGGAAAGGGAAAAAGAGAAAAAAGGCAGGAATGGTAGGAGGAGAGAGACTTCCAGGAAAGAGAAAAGGAAAGGGAGTTTGAATTAAAACAGCTCAAGCTGAGAAGGAAGGATACCGCTGGTGAGGGAACCACCCCTAGCTCAAACTTAAGGCCTGAGATATTCAAGTTTGCCCACTTAATCCCAACGTTTGATGGAGAAAAGGTGAACACTTACTTTATCTCTTTCAAAATGTTAACGCAGCAGTTGAAGTGGCCAGCCCAACACTGGTCCCTGCTGTTGCAGAGTACAGGAAAAGCTCACGAGGTTTTCTCCCTGTTGCCCGAGGAAAGTGCAGCAAGCTATGAGACAGCAAAACAGGCTATTTCAAGTATGCACCATTTAGTGCTGGAGGATTACTGTCAGAAATTCTGCGCCCTCAGGAAACTGCCTGACCAGAAGTACCTGGAATTTGAACAGCTCAAGCAGCTTGCTTAGGTAAGGGCACTTAAAATTGAGGTCACCTACAAAAACCTTTGTGAAATATTTCTCCCCGAGGAGTTCCAAAACTCCATTCCCTTCTTAATAAGAACTCATAGTGGAACAGAGAGTAGCAGGGGCCTGACAGGCAACAACCCTGGCTGATAATTATGAGATTGTCCACAAACCCACATCCCACAGAAAACACTTCCCTAACCACCCCCAACAAACTGAGAAGAGTAGAGAAGGGAGAGTGATTGTAAACTGAGCACCCATGGGAGAGACAGGCCAGCTGGAAACACAGGGCCCTCCTCAAGCCAGAAAGGATGGTGCCGAGAAGGGGAATGAGGCCAAGAAGCCTGTGTTTTAACTGCCACAAGCCAGGACACCTCCGTTCTGATTGCTGGAGGTTATGGGAAAAACCCTTGGGATTTGTTGGGGCACACAAAACCCATGCAGACAATGGGAGTAAGACAGAGAGTGTAGCAGGCCAGGCAATGGCTCTGACTGTGGCAGAAAATCCTTGTAGACACACTACTGAGAATGCAGGTGAGTTTAAAAAACCCCTGAAAGTTGCAAGGATTTTGTATCAGAAGGAAGAGCAAGGAGAGTAAGTCTGTAGTGATACTGAGGGATACAAGGGCCAGGTAAACTCTATTGCTGGAGAAAGGCATGACCTTTCCACCAGAGAGCACAGTAAGTGCCAAGGTGTTGGCAAAGGGTACTGAAGGAGGATACATGCCCATCCCCTTTATACTAGGTGCACCTGTTGGGCAACCTTCTGTCAGGACTGGTGACCATGGTAGTCACCCCCAGTTTGCAGGTGGAAGAGGTCGACCTGGTCCTCAGCAATGACCTGGCAGGATCAAAAGTGGATAGCATCCCCAGTCGTCTCAAAGAAGCCAACTGAGGTGAGGTAGACAACAGCTGCAGGAAAAGTGCCTGGCATTTTCCCTGACTGTGTGGTAACCCGGTCTATGGCCAGACAAACTCCGTCAGAGTTTGTAAAATACAACAACAAATTTGCACGCAGCAGAGTCTCACAAGCAACAATGAGGTAAATGAGCTGTTTCACTGGTGTTTATTGAGGAGTACATGTTGCCCACAACACCTAGAAGAACTAATACTTGGAGAACCCTCCAGCCCTTGAATAATGCCATGGGATCTTTTACATTTACCTGAGAGCAGTCAGGACCTCACTTTAACATCTCATCCCGGTTGTTCATAGCATATTAAACTGTGATGAGCTCAACATCTAGCAAATAGAATGATTGATGTCATGTATAGCATTGGGCTTTCTAGGAAGGGCAACAAGCCTAACTTGCAATCGTGAAATGGTTACAGCACAGAAGATGATTATTTGACCTTCCATATCCATATCAGCTCTCTGCAAGAGCATCTTAACTAGTTCCACTCCCCTGCACTTCCCTTGTAGCCCTCTGAATTTTCTCTCTTCGGGTGTTTATCCAATTGCCATTTGAAAGCCACAGTTGAATCTGCTTCTACCACACTCTCAGGCAGGGCGTTCCAGATCCCAACCACTCGCTGTATAAAAAAAACGTTTTTCCTCATGTTGCCATTCATTCTTTTGCCAATCACCTTAAATTGGTTTCCTCTCATTCTCGATCCTTCTGCCAATGGGAACAGTTTTTCTCTCCCTCCCTACCGTCTAGATTTGTCATTATTTTGAAATGTCTATCAAATCGCTTCTTAACATTCTCTTTAGGGTTATTCTCATTAATCTATCCATGTAGCTGCAGTCGCTCATCTCTGGAGCCATTTTCTCAAATCCCTTCTGCACTCAAGTCTTCACACTTTTCCTAAAATGTGCTGCCCAGAATTGGATGCACCACTCCAGTTGGGGCCTAACCAGTGTTTTATAAAGTCTCATTATAAATTCCTTGCTTTTGTACTGTGTGCCCCTATTTATAAAACACAGGATCCTGTATGTTTTATTAACCACTTTCTTGTGCTGCCCTGCCACCTTCAACGATTTGTACACACATAACCCAAGTTTCTCTACTGTATCCTTTTTGGAATTGGATCCTTTATTTTGTATTGCCTCTCATTTTTCCCACCAAACTGTATCATATCACATTTCTCTGTAGTGAACCTCATCTGCCATGTGTCCACTCATTCCACAGTCTATTTCCTCTTGAAGTCTATCACTATCATTTCATAGCTCACAATACTTACAAGTTTTGTGTTGTCTGCAAATTTTGAAATTGTCCCCTGTGCACCTAAATCTAGGTCGTTAATATGTATCAATAAAAGCAGTGGTTGTAGTAATGATCCCTGGAAGACAGCACTGTATGCCTGCCTCTGGTCTAGGAAAACAACTGTTTACCACTACTCTGTTTCCTGTCGCTCAGCCAACTTCATACCATGCTACTACCACCCCTTTTGTTCCAGGGGTTTCATCTTTGCTGGCAAGCCTATCATGTGGCATTTTATCAAATGCATTTTGAAAGTCCACATACATCACATCAACCACATTCTCCCCAGCGACCCTCTCTCTTACCTCTTCAAGCTAGTTAAACACTAGCAAATCCATGCTGGCTTTTCTTAATTAATCCACACTTGTTCAAGTGACTGTTAACTTTGCCCTGGCTATTATTTCTAAATGTGCTCCCACTACTGAGATTAAACTGAGTGGCCTGCAGTTGCTGGCCACTTACACCCTTTTGTGGACAAGAGTGTAACATTTTCAATTCTCCAGTCCTCTGGCATCACCCCTATATTTAAGAAGATTGTGAGATTATGGCTAGCACCTCTGCAATTTCCACCCTTACTTCCCTCAACATTCTTGGATGCATCCATTCCGGTCCTGGTGACCTAACAACTTTAAATACAGCCTCTAATACCTCAATTTTTAGCCCATCTAATACCTTACTGCCTTCTCTTTCACTATGACTTTGGTAGCACCTTCCTCCTTGGTAAACACTGATGCAAATAGCTCATTTATTATTTGAAGGACAGTGTCTCCAACAGTGCAGCATTCCCTTAGTCCAAGCCCAGAGTATAATACTTGAGTCTGGAATGGGGCTTGAACCTACAACCTTCCGACTTGGGTAAGAGTGGTAACACTAAGTCAATTTGCACAAAAATAGTTAGTCTTCATTATAAATCTGCTACTTGTGTTATCTTGGAGATTTTTCATTAAATCCCCTATTACCCCCGCACCCCCCACCCCCAAAACTTTCCTGAATGTATTTTTCCATGGATGTCATCAACTCTTTTTGCTCATGATCAATCTTCATTTGTGTTGGACTCTTCTCAGCCTCCCTCACTGCATTAAACTATCATAACCTCACTACTAACCAAAGCTAGGATGACTCAGTATAGATCAGGGATAAAGCCTGAGATCAATTTTGTACCTGTGCTTTGGTCCTGCATCGTGCAATGCACTTAGTCATTGAACAATTTGATGATTATTTTGAGATGGCAAACTGACAATGTGAACCTTGTTCTGGAATGTCCATAGTTTTTGATAACTATATTCACTGACTTCAAAATGACAGGAGTGCCTTGTCATTTTGCGGATGTTATCATAGTCCCACTTAAGAATTGTCTTTTTTTAATCTCAGACTGTTAAGTTTTTTTTCCATCTTCAGCAAACAGGTCTCTAAATTATATTGGCTGTAACAACTGGTTACTAAAGAACAACTGGTCAATTTTTTTGCAATATTCTATCAAAATCTAGATATATTTGCAGATAGATATGCTGACCAGTTCTTCTGGAAACAATTTTTAGATTTTACAATATTCTGTGTCTGTTTCTTTAGGCTTTTATTTTGTTTGACTTAATTTTTTTTATTCGTTCATGGGATGTGGGCATCACCGGCTAGACCAGCATTTATTTATTGCCCATCCCTAATTACCCTTGTTCAGATGGCATTTAAGAGTCAACCACATTGCTGTGGGTACCTGGAGTCACATGTAAGCCAGACCAAGCAAGGGCAGCAAATTTCCTTCCATAAAGGACATTAGTGAACCAGATGGGTTTTTACGATAATCGGCAATGGTTTATTGAATTCAAATTTCACCATCTGCCATGGTGGGATTTGAACCTGGGTCCCCAGAGCATTATCCTAGGTCTCTGGAATGTTAGTCCAGTGACAATGCCACTATGCCACGCCTTGCTGTTTTCCTGAATATGTCCAAGTTTCAAAATAATTGTGATGGATGGTCATCTTTTCTGACTATGCATGTCAATACTGCCCGTTTCAGAATAGTGAAGCTTAGGAAGGATCTTAGATTGCCATTGCTGGAAGCATAGGAGTTCATTCTAATTGGGCCAGCCCAATAGCAAGAACTTTGGCATATTCAGTCAAGCAGGAAATGGCCTTATTTTGCCATGGCGGTGATGCATTACATGCAGGAGATGGCCAACTAGAGGAACAAAGCAGCTGGTGTACCTTTTTCTGGAAGGGCCTTTGAGAAGAGGAATGATGCCTTTGCAGGGTGGGCTTAGCCATCCAAAACAAGCTTGTCTGGCTCCTCAATAGGGAGGGGTAAGCAAATGCCTCATGATTGCCTGGCTCACCCTAACAAGGGAACAGCGTGCCACTGTCATTAGCACATATGCTCCTACACTTGAGGGAGCAGATGAGGCCATAGTTTAAGTAAGGGACCGCAGAGATGTCCTCATCACCCGTGCCATGACAGGCACCGACGACTGCTGGACCAATCACCAATTATCTGATCTACCATCTCCATCAGCCTGGCCCCAAACAGCAGAGGCAACAGAAGCAATGCTGCAAGAAAATTAATATTGAAGGCCTCAAAAGATTCCACCAAGGTGGCCCTTGCCAACCTCTCAACATTCAACACCAAGAGCTACAGTGTGTTTAAAGTGCCTGGTTGATCCTGAAGTCCACCAACAAGCACCTGCAAAGAGGCTCTTGGTCTCTCTATCAAGAAACACCATGACTGGTTTGATGAAAACGACCCAAGGGATACAGGACCGAGTTAAGACTTAGGAATATAAGACTTAGGAGCAAGAGTGGACCATTCAGCCCTTCGAGCCTGCCACATCATTGAATAAGATCATGGCTGACCTGATTGTGGTCTCAGCTCCACTTTCCTGCCTGCACCCCATAACCCTTTACTCCCTTGTCTAACAAAAATCTATCTAACTCAGCTTTGAATAAATTTAAAGATTTTGGATACTGGAAACCTCATCACACCTCAACAGAAACTCAGTGGTCCTGCAGGTAACTGAAGGCAGCAATACAGCATAAAACCCGTGTCATAAAGAACAAATGGTTAGTAGAAAGAGCACAGGAGATCCAACAACTTGCGGACACCAACAACATGTGCAGTTTCTTCAGCACTATCAAGACCTATGGCCCAAGGACTCAAGGGCCTCCATCCCACTGAAAGCCAGCCAGTGGCTCATCAAGAGTGGAGACGGTCAGAGTTCGCTGGAGAGAACATTTTGAAGAACTCCTCTATCTGAGACTTCAGCGTCCTCAACTCCAATCCTCAATACCCCACCCGGCTCAGTCACAGCACTACCCCAGACCGGAAGGAAGTTGGAAAAGTCATTCAACAGCTGAAAGAGAACAAGGCCTCTGAGCAGATGAAATTCCTGCCAACTGCCAATTTGTAACACAGCAGACATACACTCAGAGCACGACTACACAACCTCATATCCCACATCTGGGCAGAGAGTACATGCCAGGGAATCTCAGGAATGCTGTGGTCATGACTGTATTCAAGAAGGGAGACAAGTCTGATTGAGGAAACTACAGAGGAGTCTCTCTGCTAGCTAACCCAGGGAAGATTGTTGCGAGGATCCCCTCAATTGTTTCCTCCCACTGGCTGAAACATTCCTTCCAGAGCCACATTGCAGTTTTCATCCACTGCTTGGCACCAACCTCTGTACGTGGCTTTTTTAAACCTCACAAAAGCCTTTGACTCTGTCAGCTATGAAGGCTTATTGATTATCCTCCTCAAATTTTGCTGCCCTCAGAAATTTGTCACCATCCTCCACCAGTTCCACAATGACCTGCAAGCAGTGATCCTCACCAACGGAATCAGCAGAGTCTGTATCTCATTGAAGCCTGGCATCAAACAAGATTGTATCATTGCACCAACTCGCTTCTCCGTTTTCCTCACCTCCAGCAAGTTACCCACAGAAGTGAAGATAATCTAGAGAACAGTTGGGAAGCTGTTTAATTCAAAGCCAAAACCACTCCAACCTCAGTCATAGAGTGTCAGTATACAAATGACGCTTGTTTATGCGCTCACATAGAAACTGAGCTCTAGGTCATTGTCAACTTCTCCCCTGAAGCTTATAAGCAAATAGGCCTTTCACTAAGTACCTGGAAAACTAAGGTCCTCTTCCAACCAGCTCCCACAGCACAACAACTCGCCCTGAAGATTAAGACCATTGGCAAGATCCTGGTAAATGTGGACCATTTTATATATCTTGGGAGACTTCTCTCAACGAAGGCAGATAACAACACCTCCAATGTGCCAGCTCAGCCTTTGACCAACTGAGGAAAAGAGTATTTGAGGACCAGGATCTCAAACCCGAGACTAAGGTCATGGTTTATCGTGTGGATAAAGGGGAGCCTATAGACGTACTGTACTTGGATTTGCAGAAGGCATTTGATAAGGTGCCACATCAAAGGTTATTACAGAAAATAAAAGCTTATGGTGTAGTGGGGTAACATACTAGCATGGATAGAAGATTGGCTGGCTGGCAGAAAACAGACAGCATGCATAAACGGGTCTTTTTCGGATTGGCAGGATGTGACAAGTGGAGTCCCACAGGGGTCTGCTCTGGGGCCTCAACTTATTACAATTTACATCAATAACTCAGATGAGGGGAGCAGTGGCATGGTAACTAAATTTGCGCATGACACAAAAACAGGTAGGAAAGTACGTTGTGAAGAGGACATGAGATTGTAGATGAATGTAGATCGGTTGAGTGAATGGGCAAAGATCTGGCAAATGGAGTTTAACATGGGAAAAAGAGAAGTTGTTCAATTTGGCAGGAAGAATAAAAAAGCAAAGTATTACTTAAATGGAGAATGGCTACATAATTCTAGCACATGAGTCACAAGAAGCTAGTATGGAGGTGCAGCAAAAAAAGGCTAATGGAATGCTTTATTATGAGAGGAATTGAACATAAAAGTAAGGGTGTTGTGCTTCAGTTATAGAGGGCATTGTTGAGACCGCAACTTGTTTTGGTCTCCTTATTTAAGGAAGGATGTAAATGCGTTGGAGGCGGTTCAGAGGAGGTTTACTAGATCGATACCTGGAATGAGTGGTTTGCCTTATGAGCAAAGGTTGGACAGACTGGGCTTGTTTCCACTGGAGTTTAGATGAGTGAGGGGTGATTTGATTGAAGTATGCAAGATCTTGAACAGTCTTGATAAGGTGGGTGTGAAAAGGATATTTCCTCTTGTGAATGAGTCCAGAACTAGGGGGCACTTTTAAAATTAGGGGTCGCCCTTCTAGGACAGGGATAAGAAGTTTTTTTTTCTGAAGGTTGTGCGACTTTGGCACTCTGTCTCTGAAGGCAGTGGAGGTGGGGTAGTTGAATATTTTTAAGGCAGAGGTAGATAGATTCTTGTTAGGCAAGAGAATCAAAGGTTATCGGGGAGAGATGGGAATGTGGAATTCGAAACACAAGCTGATCAGCCATGATCTTATTGAATGGCAGAGCAGGCTCGAGGGGCTGAATGGCCTACTTCTGTTCCTATTTCTTATCTTATGTTTACTGAGCAGCAGTGATTCCTGTGCTCCTAAAAGCTTCAAAGGCTTAGACAACCTACAGCAGGCACCTCAGAGTACTGGAAAAGTACCACCAGCAGTGTCTTCATAAGATCCTTCAAATCCAGCAACAAGAAAGGCGGTCCAGCAATGTCCTCCCAAATCAACATGCCCAGGTGGTAATCACTCAAAAACAGCTCTGCTGAGCGGGACATGTCATTCATATGCCTGACATCAGACTCCCAAAGCAACTGTTCTACTCGGAGCTTGGTTATGGCAGGCAACCCAAGAGGACAGCGGAGATGCTTTAACAAGGTCTTCAAAGCATCCCTGAAGCAGTCAAACTTCCTAGAAAACTCATGGAAGTCCCTGCCTTGTGACCAACCAAAATGGAGATAGTTTATTCAGGAGTGACTTTGTGTGGGGAGCACACAGCAGCATCATCGAAGTTGGGGAGAGAGAGCACACAAACCTCCAAACACCTCATCAGCCTGGCCCTTCAAACACCAACTGCCCCAACTGGCACAGTCTTCAGATTGTGCATTTGACTTTTCAGCAATCTCAAGAACCATCGAACCGTAGTGGACGTAAATCATGCTGAATCCTGATGTACTACCTAAGAAGGTGGTCAACTGGATTCAAGGATATAATCTAGACTTGTTATTAAGTGAGCCTGATGTGTGGATCTGTGGGGTAATCAAATAACTATTATGCTATAGACTGAGCTTGTTACATAATTATGTTCCACAAGCCTTCAAGGAGAACAAAGGACTTGAAGTAGTCCTTACTAGTTTGTCCAAAGAAAGAAAGAGACTTGCAAATCCACAGCGCTTTACATGACCACCAGAATTCTCAAAGCGCTTTATAGTGAGTGAAGTACTTTTGAAGTGTAGCCACTGTTGTAATGTAGGAAACATGGCAGGCAACAGGCGCACAGCAAACTCCCACAAGCAGCAATGTGATAATGACCAATATATCTGTGTTTATAGTGTTGATTGAGGGATGAATATTGACCCATACATTGCAGTGCTCCCTCAGTACTGCACTGGAGTGTCAGCTTTGATTTGATCATCCAATAGGTCTAGAATGGTCCTGTTTTTTTCCCCAGAGTTGGTTATGTATATTTTTTTTTTAGAGTATCACCCCTTTGTTTTGGTGAGTGAATTTAGCTTAGACAGACTGAATTATTGTTGTATAACAATAAATTAGTGCAGACTCAATCCACTTCCCAAAAAATTCTGTGCATTTGCTATCAACTCAGCAACCCTTCGTCAGAGCCCATAAAGATAGAGAATGGAATGCAGTGAATGAAAATCAAAAATATGTACAGTTGGGTTGTTCTGTATTTTCAGATCAGGTGCACTGCCAAGGCCAGTATAGGGAGAATCTCTGCATGGCATCTAGCACATACCTAACCTGGGTGTGCTTGGATATAATTACTCAGCAAAATAAGAAAATAGATGTCATTCCAAAATTGTGCTCAGAACATGCGCAAAAAGTAGCATAAAAGAAATAAGTGCCTCCTTAACCTAGATGGTTACTTAATATGTGTTTTTAAAAATGTGCATTGCAATTAGACAGTGTTATTTAGGAACATAGGAGCAGGAGTAGGCCATTCACCCCCTCCAGCCTGCTGCTCCACTTAACTGGATCATGGCTGATCTTCTACCTCAACGCCATCTTCCTGCACTTTCCACGCATCCTTTGCTGTTATTGGTATCTAGAAACCTATCGACCTCTGTATTGAATATACTCAATGACTCAGCCTCCACAGCCCTCTTGGTGTAGGGAACTCCAAAGATTTACCACCCTGTGAGGAAAGGAATTCCTCCTCATCTCTGTCCTAAATAGCCTACCCCTTATTCTGAGACTGTGCCACCTGATTCTAGACCCCCCACCCCAAAACAGAGGAAACATCCTTCCTGCATCCACTCTGTCGAGATCTGTAAGAATTTTATATGTTTCAATGAGATCACCTCTCATTCTTCAAAACTCTAGAGAATATAGACCCAGTCTCCTCAATCTTTCCTCGTAGGGCAATCCTGCCATCCCAAGGATTAGTCTGGTGAACCTTCGCTGCACTCCCTCTATGGCCAGTACATCCTTCCTTAGGTAAGGAGACTAAAACTGCACACAATATTCCAGGTGTAGTCTCACCAAGACTCTATTCAACTGCAGCAAGAATTCCCTACTCCTCTAATCAAATCCCCTTGCATTAAAGGCTAGCATACAATTTGCCTTGCTAATTGCTTGCTGCACCTGCATGTTAGCTTTCAGTGACTTATGAATAAGAACACCCAGGTCCCTTTGGACGTCAACACTTCCCAATCTCTCCCCGTTTAAGAAATACTCTGCATTTTTGTATTTTCCAACTAAAGTAGATAACTTCACATTTTTCCACATTATATTGCATCTGCCATGTTCTTGCCCAATCACTTAGTTTGTTTAAATCTCCTTGAAACCTCTTTGCATCCTCCTCCTCAACTCACATTCCCACCAAGTTTTGTGTCATCAGCAAATTTGGAAATACTGCGTTTGGTCCCCAAATCCAAATCATTGATATAGATTGTGAATAGCTGGGGCCCAAGCACTGATCCTTGTGGTACCCAACTAGTCGCAGCCCGTCAACCTGAGAATTATCTGTTTAACCCTACTCTCTGTTTTCTGTCTGTTAACCAATCCTCAATCCATGCCAGTATATTTCTCCCAATCTCATGAGATTTAATTTTGCTTACTGATCTCCTGTGTGGGACATTATCGAAAGCCTTCTGAAAATCCATATACACCACATCCATTGGTTTCCCCCTTATGTATCCTGCTAGTAACATCCTCAGCAAAAATTCCAACAGGTTTGCCAAACATGATTTCCCTTTCCTAAATCCATGTTGACTGTGCCCAATCTTACCATTATTTTCCAAGTGCCTACTTAGAACATCCTTTATAATAGATTCTAACATTTTCCTTACTGTTAATATCAGGCGGATAGGCCTGTAGTTCCCTGTTTTCTCTCTCCCTCCTTTCTTAAATAGTGGGGTTACATTTGCTATCTTCCAGTCTGCAGGCACTGTCCCAGAATCTGTAGAAATTTGAAAGATGATCACCAATGTATCCACTATGTCCACAGCCACCTCTTTCAACACTCTGGGATGTAGATCATCATTTGAGAGAGTTACTAAAATAAAGTGTTTCAATCCATTCTAAAATTAACTTAGCCACTTAAGATTCAGTTGATACTCTTTTTTGAGTGGCGGTGACTGCACTAATCCGAAGATGTTGAGCTGTTTTGGTTCTCATGGGGTTTCATAGAAATTCAGCGCAAGTACTCTAATGTTCCTTATGAAGGGAAAAAACATTTTGGAGGCATGCCAAGCAAATATTGTCGACATTTAATGAGTTCTTTAAGGAGTTTTATTCTATCTGCAAATTATCTAGCTTTTTTTTTAAAGGCAGGAGTTCAAAGCATTGTCGTAGTGACTATTGCCAAAGTCGGCGAAGAACAGATGTCCTGGTTACTTTGAAAAATCTGTAACTAATCAAGAAGCTGCAAAGATGAATAAAAATGAAAAAAAAAAAATTATCAAGCAAAAAAAAACAGAACTCTCTTGTTAGGGATAATTCTTAAATTTAGTTTTCAAACTAATTTTGATTTATTCTTAAATATTCTATACCGAATAATCCATACATAATAAGCAAATTGCACCAAAGATTGAATACACTGTTTTCTTCAAACTTCGCTAGTGCAATCTGTTGAGTATGAGGAAGTCATTAATGTAAGAGTAAGCAAACTATAGAGACATTGTAAGCCTTGGCATTTCTATATTCCTCTTAAAATTAATGCATTAATTTTAATATTTTGAAAGCAAACTTACTGGACAAGAATTGCTTCATCCATATTTTTTTACAACTCTAGTTTCTGATGGGCTTGCGGTATTTCAACAGATGCACGTTTCTCTTTTGTTAGTAACTAACCAGCTCCAAAAGCAGTACAGTAAAACTGTTTTGTGAAAAATAGTGAAACTTTCTGACTGTCTCAGTTAAACACTAAACTGCAGAGTGAGCTGTCATTAAGTGGAGTGAAGTTGGCGAGGGTTTTCATGCAGCCAATGTTACTCGGTTCCCAGAGTCCCTGCTGTGTAGTTGTTCCACTCTCCAAGGAGCCTGTTAAAGAGTCCCTTAGAGCATGTGTAAAGCCCTCAATGTTAATAGTTAATTGGATAGGATGGCAAGATGAGAGGACAGCTGATCATGTGGGCCTCTCAGTCTCAAGCACTAGTGGACTTTTAGTTTAATAATAGCAGCTGTTCACATTGTTGAACAACTTTGTTTTCTTCAGTTTCACAAATGATGAAAGGAAGAACGATTCCTCAGAAATGTGCCTTTTTATTGGAAAGGAGAGGGCACCCCTGCTGCTGCTGCCGCTCTCCCGCTTCAAACTGAGTCACATGCTGACACTCCTCCAATCATAGAAGTCTGTGTGGGACCCCCTTAACGTATATCTAACAGATTGTTTTATTGCCTTTGCAATCGTTATGACAGAGAAAAGAAAACAAGTAGGGAAGGAAACATCAGTGTCAACATTATTTGTCATAGAACATTACTTGAATATAAATAGAAAGTTTGTTAAAATAAATATACCCTTTCAACAGACAGTTTTCTCTAGTTACAAGACTAAGCAGTAATATCTGGTGTACACACAGTTCACTGAACAGTGCTGCTTTTATTTGTTACATGAGTTATTTATTCCACTCAATGTTGAGAGGTATTTATTCTACACTTAGTTCACTTCTGGAACCTGATGGGTGTGCACAGAACTAATGACATTGGTTTTGAATCAACCTGAGCAGCCCATGAGACTTGGCCTGTTATACTGTTATAATAGAATCTTAACTCGGGTCAATTTTCCTGTACGTGCGGTAATCATTATCTACAAAGAGGTAGATTGTCAGCAACTGTAGTTATTTTGAATTTGTGTCAGCAATAATATCAAATCTTCTGAAGTAGCATTCAGAACAAACTATAAATGCAACTATGTAGTGTTCACTAAATATTACAAATAAAACTTTTTTCTACTACTTTACATTTATCTAATTCTGCCTTATGTTAATTATTAGAAATTTGCACAACATATAATATAGTTCAAAGGGCACATATTTGAGAGCACCTAAAGAAAGTCTTACTGAGGTAAACTAACTCATTGTGAAGCACCATCTTGTAAATTTGTTGAATTGCACAGAAATGAAACGGGAGTTGAGCAAATCATGGTGGAAAATAGCCTGGTATTTCTAGGCCCGTGACTGAAAGAGATAAACCCGAGTCAGTCAACTTCTCATCATGGTGTAGGAATAGAGTCATCTGTTCAGGCATATGGAATCTTTGGCTTCCATGCTACACAATCTGCAGATTTCCCAGTGCCCGGCCATTGATACAACTGTTATGTGCACAAAAGCGGAAGAGAAACCTCTGGATTTGCCCTGTTTGAAGAGTCAGAAGCAGGATGTATCAATTGTAAGCCTGGTACTGGTGGTAACCCTTACAAAATACAATGCCTTTTTTTGGACAGTTTGTGGACCAATCTGTGTGTTTGTATATGCATTTCAGTACTTCAGGAGTTAATATGTCCATGCTAGTAATGGCACATCCAGGAGATTAGGTGGTCCACCAATCAGCCCACTGATCAAAATATTTCATGCACAAATCCTTCCCTTTCTTGTAATTTCCTGATCGTCACTTTCTAGAGATAATCATAGATTATGCTGCATATTTGTTGATAATTGTTAATCATAAGTAATGATGAATGTAACCTGGATGAAAATTTGATTTTTATTGTCTTTGTTGCATATCAGTGTTTTTTTAAGGTATTTTTTTAAGTATTTTCACAATAAAAGTATCTCAGCATGCGGCTTATTTCACTGACTGAAATGTGCATTGCTAAATAAAACTACTCAAATGTGCCTTGGAACCTTTTTCCCACATCTGAAAGAGAAGGAACATAAAAGCTCTTATCCACAAATGCACTACTTTATATTAATATTTAATTAGCAGGCAAATTGTACTGTGTGGCTGAAAGCTTCAGAAGAGTTGTTAGTGCCACAATTGACCTAAAAGTTTAATAATAACTCACTTCATAGAGCAAATGCCAGTTCAGCATAGGGGAACACTGCAAGCCAATTCCTTTGAGATGAGAGAGCAAACCAAATGGCAGGCGAGAGTTCCTGGGATGGAACCTTCTGGAAAGCAAGGAGCTGGAGTAACTTTGAAGCCAGGCTTTATATGAAAACAGTGGGGAAAAAGCTGATCCCTCCTGCTCTGGGAGATGCTGGTTTAAGGCCAAAATCTCATGAAACAGAAGTGCGGTTAGATCCTGTAACAGAAGGCACTGGTAGCCCTAATAACCTGGCAAGCAAAGGAGGGGGTAAAAAGAAGGCTGCTTCTGGGGAAAAAAGAATGAAGAAATGCTTCATAGTAACTGTAATTAAGAACACTCACTTATATTTTTCCTGTGTCCAATATGCTCTTTGTATCCATCAAAATACAGAAAACTTGCATTACTGTCACATCTGTGTATTATTAGTTTTCACATTCGGCTGACTTAGATGTCTTAATTATCATGCTCATCACTGAATTGGTATAAATCATTGTAGATAATAACATATTACTTAAAGAATTCTTGTGCAGAGATGAAATGATTTATTTAGAAAGTAGTGAATGAGTAACATGGTGGTATTAATGCCCTTTTTAACTTAATTAATAGCAACTTCATCATTTCACATATTGCTGGTAATTAGTCCCTGGAAATCATCATACAGAACGTTGACTAAAGTGTGAGCTTGATTGAAGGACTGAAGTGGATGTTTCTACTATGGCAAAGGGCTGTTTTTATTTGGAAGCCTAAAGGAAAGATTTAAACAGTCGGTGGAGGGGTAGGAATGCTTGTGGTGAGAGAATCAGTTCATTATTTAAAAAGCCATAAAACACAATTATTAAAAATGGATAAAAAAAAGCTGAACCACTGAAATTATAACAAGTGATAGTCTAGCCAGCAGAGGGAGCAGTCTTCTGTCTACCGTTACATTCCCATCATTCTTCCCACCTGCCCCCTCTCCCAGCCAGTCTTCCATCTGGACCTCGGCCTGCCTGTCTGCTTCTGATGACAGGCTATAATTTTTCTCCCATCAATGTGCGGACACTTGGTGCAGGATTAGTGTAAGCTCATTTGGAAGTTTCACTATCTCTAGCCAGCACCTTCATTACAGGAGTCAGCTGTTCTTATTGCCTCTTAAATTTTAAACAGCTTTTGTGGCTTTATTTGCCTACATTAACTGGAATATTTTCATCTCTTTCTTTACTTCCTTGCTTTGTTTTAAAGAGTTTACAGGAATTAAGTAATTGATTTGTCTGTATTGATCCATGCTACATTTAGATTGCATGTAAATACAGCCACGTACTTTTTATTTGTGGTAGCACCTTGACAGTAACTGTGCATTTTCTAGAATCTTGCTAACACAGGGAATTGATGATATTAAATTAAAGTCACAATCATGGCCTGCATTAATGTTAACTCATTTTACATAGTTCGATAACATCATACAGAAAAGATAACTTATACACAGCCCAAGCATTGAGTGACAATGAACCAAAGCAGCTACCATACTCTGATCATTATATTGAAAATAATGGATGTTGTGGAGGGAGTCAAGACTAATTAATTCAGTCAGCAGATTCTGATTATATAAGCCCAAAACATTTAATTGTAGTTTTTAGCTCCCTACATACTGTCTGTTATTAAATGATATACACAATAAATATGCTTCCACTGCTCCAAGAAAAACTAGTAGCATTATACTGCTAAATGGAGAAAATGTTGATTGTGAATAGCATTGTCTCTGTGATTGTAAAAGTGTAAATTTCCAAGATCCCTGCAAAAACAAAGGGGCATCATCTGATTCAGAAATCTCCATAATGAGATATTTTCCCTTTGCTGCATTATTATGCAGTTACCTATAGATTTATTTATTATGATGGCAGAAAATTTTGTACTTAGTTGCATTTATATAATGTTTTCAATACTCATGCAACACCCTGAATATTCATTAATTGCTTCCTGTACTTCCGCCAACAATATCACACGTTAGAAATCTAAATCTTTTTTTAACACCTGGCATTATTTTGTTTAACCTTTTAAACACTGAATTTCTTCTTCAACGTTGTGCAACGTTTTGATTATTTCTGGTCGTTTTAATATGAAGCAGAATAAAGAGCATTCTGCGAATCCGCTTAAAATGTGGCAAAAAAACATTGCAATTAGAATGTGCAAAGATTTGCGCCTATATTGCATAAATAATACAATGATTATAAAACTGAAGAAAAAGGCTCAAAATCAGTTTAACCAATAAACATTTATCTACTGAAATAATATTTCAAAACGCTGAAAGAAGTTATAAACCGTATGAATAGATAGTCCCAATTTCCTTTTTGGTTTCGCTTTCATCATCTATTTGTATATAAAAGTCACATGTTTACATATTTTAGTTTCAATGTATGTTGACCATTTGTTGTTTATAGATTATTACAATTCTTTACAATTATTCCCATGAAATTGTTGGTCCTTTTGTAAATCTACCTAATGCATGACATCTTAAACACCTCCAGCAGCTTTCTCCTCTGCAGGCCTCCTCTCTCTTGGGAACATTGAGCTTGCCTTCTGCTCTATTCCTGGAGCTCTCACCCTTCAGCTGGGCTTTGCCTCCCAATATTTTTTGCGCATGAGGCATCTCAGTGCTGCTTGCCATCACTGCCGCCTCCAGCCCAGCCTCAGCATTACCATGTCCAGCTATTTTTTTCCTCCCCCCCACCCCCCCCACCTTACTCTAGGCCAACAATGGGTCAAAAGCCCTGCATTTAAAATCAAATCATTCTTAAACAAAATATTAAAGATATAAAACAACAAAGAAGCAAATGGAAATAGCGTAAGAATCAAGAAGCATTTAGCAAAACTAAAGAAAAAACATAATATCCGAAAACAGGAACAATCTGACTAGATAAAAGAAAGGGACAACATAAAATAAAAGCATAAAATGAAAGAGACAAGAAACAAAATAGAAAGAGGCACCCATGGATAAAGAAGTTTATAACGAGGTCAATTTTCATAGGTTTTTCCTGTTGAGCAACACTACAGGAGATCCACTAGTGCTATTTAAATCTTCACACACAGTGCAGCTATTTCTTTCGATCCACACTAAACTGTAATAATTTAATTCAGGATACAGTACACATTTTACTGTCTTTTATTAAAGCATATCAAGAGATGATAGACAATGCCTTTGCAGCTTCTACATCTACTTGAAACTGTTTTCAGTTTACAATTGGTGTACACAGATTAACTTGACATGTATAAAAATATTATGCTGTCCATAAAAATCCACTCTATAGAAATGAGCAGTGCAAAGAAAACTAACATCAAATGTATGATTTTTAGCACCAATGAAGCATCTAAATACAAAATGATAACCCTTAAATTTGTTTAACTTACAGTCTGCAATGAAGTTTGGAATAAATTAAGAAAATAAGAATAAATTGACATCACAATTAAATTTTAGCAAAGTATCTTTTCTGTGGAAATTTATTTTTCACAATAATTTGGGAACTCTGTTTTAGACCAGTGATGCTGCTTTAAGGTTATAATTTGTGTTGTGCTAATATCCCAAGTTTATTCTGTTGCTATGCTCAAAATGTTTTTGAAAACCATTTAAAGCTATTTTCCTCTCTTGTGTCTTACAGAACAAAGCAATTATAGGTCGTGTAGTAAAATTGTCAGATACAGTGATTGGTCTCGAATCATTTAATGGTTCTGAGAGAGCAAGCAATCCACTCTACAAGGACTATCACGGTAAGTCTAATCGTAACCAAAGTACCCCAAGTGACTTATAGATATTTAGCAGTTTGCCCTCTAATTAGTTTGTCTGCCATAAGGTAGTAATTGATTTCATTTCAGAATCTGCATTTCGACTGTCTCCCAATGTAGCAATCTATTGGTCAGGCTGTTTATCTTTTACTGTGCATTATGACTGTGAAAGTAACATGGCAACTACTCACATGTTGTCAAGCCAAATTACCAAGACAGTGCTCAATCAGATGTGCATCATTGTAGGCAGGCTTTTGGGAATACTCATGCGGAGGAAGCCAGGCAGCCACTCGGCCAGTGAGCTTACCAATTCCCTTAACCATGACTAGACTGCACCAACTCAGCCAATGTTCCTGTCACAAAAGATCAGCTTAGATTTGAGCTCACACTGCTCGAAGCTAAAAGCAGACCGCACATGTGTACACCAGTTCCTAACAGTCATAAACGAGCTTCATTTGCAAATATTCATTTGTTTTACACACTCAGCCTGAATTTTATGCCTGTTTGAAGGGCTATTTACCATAACAGCATGTAACAACTTGTTAATGACCGAAGACTCAAAATACATTTTTTTAAATCAAAGCTGTAGTCGAGGTCTGCAACCCATAAGCCATCTTTTCGTGGCTGCTTACTGGTGCATTTAATAAAATAAAGATCATTCAGCAATGCTTTTGGGCAGCAAGCAAGGTGATAGCCACATTTGCTTACTGTAAATACAAGGGAAAATATCACAAATGGGCCTCCGTTTTGACAAGCATCAGAATCCTCTTTGTTTATATCTCCATGTCTGCACCTAAATGTAATTAGTTTTACTTGGACAAGGATTTTTGTTTATCTTATTCTGCTTGATTACCTGAGCATAATCACACTGTTTGCTTCATTGCTTCTGGTGGCGATCCCTGGTTTAAAAAGGGACAGTGAGGAATGTAAATGTGGAGAGTTCTGCTGTCAGCTTGTTTAATTTACGCAGCTGCATGATGGCATTTTTTAAAATTTAATTTTTCTTAAGGTTTGCTGCATGTTCATCAGATTCCTCGTCTTAATAGTTTAATCTGTGACGTGCCTGATACAAAGGATCTTGCTTTCAAATTGAAACGAAAATTGTTCACTATTGAGGTAGGAAACATTCAGATTTGATATTTTACTTCATTCCATTTAAAAATGCAATAAGAATAAGTTGTTTAGCAAGTTAATAGCTTAATACACCATATGAATATGCAATAGGGAATTTTCATATAAGCTATCATCATCTCGTTTTTGTCTGTGAAAGGCTTTGGAGTGGGGGAGGGCAAAGAACCTCTTTGCTGCATTTTTAATTTGCAAGCTAAGAGTCTGTTTGTAACTATCCCAAACATACCTTAAGGCAAAGTTGTATAACATAATAAAACTATGGGCCTTTTGCCAAATTAATTGCTGAGATCGGCTTCTGTTATTTAATTCCATCTGCTCCATTGTGGATCTAAATTAATAAAATATCTTGGTAACAAAATATAATTTAACTTCTTTAACAATGTTGGTTTAAATAATTTAAGGTCCCAACCATATGTTGTACTGTAGGATGTAGTGGAAATCTCAACGTAGTACTGCATAGTTCTATATTGTAGTGAACTGCTAATGTTGATGGTAGCTGGTTTGCATCATCTAGCACATTACTTTGTTTTCAGAAAATACTTTAACATGTATCTGGGAGCTAATTGAAAATCAGTTGTAAAACACCGCACACATTTTATGCAGCTAATGTCATAGCAATAATAAACGCCACTGCAACAATAATCTTCTTCATATTTATTAAGCAAACGTTGCTGGCCTGTAAGTTTTTTAAAAATGGTTACAAAGGTTAATTCCAACATACGACCAGATTCAAACTTTTCCATTGACCTGAAATATTGGCAGTGTTTATAATCCTGATGAGTTGGGACTGAATTGAATCTATTCTCTTTTTCCCAGCAATACTAAATAGCGAATGAATACAACTGTTAACCAATTAAGGCTGAAGTATTAATTAACTAAGCATGAAAAGGTGAATGCATATTTAAGGAGTGGCTTTTTGTGATGTGATAATTATTTCTTCTCCAGTCCTTGTGTAGTGTCTTCACTGGAGATAAAATAAGTGGGCAGCCCTGACAAACCATATTATTTAATCTCCTGTCAAGTGGAAAGCATTTAAGCAGGACACTTGTCTTGGCTATTTCAGCTTATACAAGAGAATTGAGCACAAATAAATTAGCATATTTTGTCTTATTCACTAGCTGCTGGTCAATTTGGGTTGGCATCGCTTTGGTGTTTGGTACTTCACCCTGGAGTGACCACTGTGGCCCTTCAATGACCCTCTGGCCTCTTAACTGGCTACTTGATAAGGCAACTGTTGTCACCACCCCTCTTTTTCCCCCTCAGTTTTTCTCTCTTGCTTCCCGACCCACCGCCTCCCCCGCGAACATCCCTCGGAAGAAAACCTATGAATCATTAAAGACTCAACCCAGTGACAATTACGATGCCCTCCTCCTAATTAATGGTCATCAGTGGCCTTCATTATTTAATCACATTGAGAGCAGTTAATAGTTAATCAAGCAGCCAAATGTTCGATTGGGTCATCTTGGGAGCAGTGTTGTAGATGTCTCGATTGGGATGCTTCCCTGTAATATCCACTTAACACCACATATAGAAGTCGTAAAATCAAAAAAGTTGTTAGAATTAACCCTCTGATTCCTTGTTAAGCCACTGTAAAAGAAAGCAATTTTCTGTCAAATTGAACCAAACAAATACCCATTTCACACTCCTGAAGAAAAATAAGGCCCTTAATTTTTTTATCCTACTTGTTCTTTGGTAATGTGCATAAATGAACTGTTTAAAGCTGTCACTTTCATTTCTATGCCTTATTTTTGATTATATATGCAGCACAGTGTTAAGAGTTCAAATCGCATCTTTGGCTTTCATTGTTAGGCTACATTTATTATTCTTTTAAAAGCGTGTGCTAACTATGTTAGAGTTAGGGTACCAATTGATATACAAGAGCTGCTTCTTTTGGTTTATTCTAATTTGTTATTGTGGAAATTGCACGATCCAAATTGTTTGCTTGATGCCCAGCAAAAGTGATAACTTTAACCCAGGCATGCAATTTTCTTAAGACCTGAAATTGTGTGATTGCTTCAATATTTTTGGTATGACCAGAACCAAACTTGGCAGAATAAAATTCATTGCCTTAACTAAGAATGCAGCTAAATTGTTGATGGTCTCCTTCCCCTGTGAAAGTCAGGAGTTTTACACAATGCATTGCCCTTTCTCCACCCCCTCCCCCCACCTCTGAATTGATGGGGAGATTTCACCCTTGGTATAAAAAATGTAGTTCCACATCGACGTTCACTGGAAGAGGAAGATGCATTTTGAGGGTGTTAATTTCAACAGAATTCTTTAATAAAAATTGTACTTCCGGCTCTACCATCACAATTCATTCATTTACATTCATGATACAAGCTGCATCAAATAAAGCTGAATGCCAAAACATTTACTAAGCAGACAAAAATGCAATTTCATAGTATACTGAATATTCTTATAGATTTTAAAGTCTTATAAAAGTACTGAAAGGAAATTATTGAATTGTGGAAAAGTATAAACTTCCTTCACAGTGATGATGCCCTTAAATTGGTAAATCTTCTGTACTTTTCCTCAATCTGAGTATTTACGTGTTACATAACATCAGTAGAAACTCCTGGAAGCCTCATTGCACATCTAGACTGAAATGTAAACCTAAAATTGCCATAAATGCACAGCAAGGTCCATGAAAAGATAAATTGTCAAAAAAAGAGTAAAAGCAGAAAATGCTAAAACTAGACAGCAGGTCTGTTAGTACTGGGGGAAACAAAAGTTGATGCTTTAGGCAGACATTCTTAGTTCTGTACTGTATAGACCAAAAGCATCAGATTATTTATGAGACTTGCATTTCTATAGTGCCCTTCACAACCTCAGGCCATCCCAAAGTGCTCTAGAGCCAATTAACTACTTCAGAGTTGCAGTCACTCTAATAGTGTAGAAAATGCAGCAGTCAATTTTCACACAAAAAGCTCCCACATCAGTGTGACAATGATCAGATAATGTGATAGAATGTAGTCAATGCCTAAACAATATTTGCAGCTGAATCTGCAAGTGTAATTTTATTTACATATAAGCATTTTTTTGTGAAAGCTTTGGGTAGCATTTCAAATGAGGACTGAAAATTCACATTTTGGTGAAATTTAGCTTTAGTGTTACCACATTCCAAGAAGAAACACAGAACTTGCAGGGGAAGATGTCAGATTGGCTTTGGAGATCTGTACTTTACCTCTTCTTGCACATTCCATCACATGCACAGTAGACCCATTACCAGAAAGCCCATTTATTGACTAATGAGCTTGTGTTGTATAATTTTATAAGACAACTATACAAATTAGTTTATTTCAAGTTTCTGTTTCAGACTGATGGTTTGATAAACATAAAAGAGTATTAAAGGATTATGTAAGTAGCATGTTTGCCTGATGGAAGTAAAGTTGTTGGAAGTTTATTAAAAGGAAAATGAAAATGTTGAAGCAAACATACTTAAATGAATAGAGTATTAAAAGACTGAGGGGAAAAAATACAAAAAAGTCTGCCTGTCTAATCCTATTTCTTTCCACTTTGGAATCTTAATTAGGAGGAGATAAAAACCATCATTTGACTAAATTATTGTCTTGAATCTGTAGCAAAAGGTATAATCCGCAATTGGGCCAATTAGTGCACCCTGTAGTTAGCCATGCTGAGGCAGGCAATGTGATTAGAGCTGACACCAGCCTAGTTCCCACTGTTGCTTTGCCAGGTATGATGGTCAGACTTCAAAGGGCTTGAGGCATCAGCAGGGCAAGGTTTGGAGGCCAACTTTTGGTCCGGCCGTTAATCTCTCTGCTAAACTGCAATGCCCCTCGCACAAAACGAGCTTACGCGACATAATCATGCGGCATTAAAGTTTCAGTTGAGTTATGCCAATTGCCTTTGATTTTCTGATGATTGACCAAAAGACGCCTATACAGCCAGACACATGCTCAAACTTTCCAGATTAGGTAAGCTGAACAGCAATCTAAAGCATTTTTGTACTTTTTATTTGATTGGCCCAGATGATAGGTTGTTGCTTAACATCTGAGATGAAATCATCTGAGTCCAGTTTATTCAAATTGTTTATAATCATCTGAAGACACAATGGAGCACCTTTGGAACTCCTGCCCTGATTGCCTAATCATCTGTCTCTTTTGTACAGTATTTTGTTTCCTGTTTAGTTTTTGCTTTCTTAGTAACGTCACAATGTTTCCATTTTAAGAACAGCCTACAGCAGCACTAGTTCTGTTGTGAGCGAGAGGAACTGCCATCCACTGACTTTCCCTAAGGCTGCTACATACAGCGTTGCCTAACTTGTGCCTCTCATTTACACATTTCAACTGACTTTAGACAGGTCAGAACATGGAAGCTCATGACGCAGCTTGACGAAGCACTCACCATCACATTCCTTCCAGATTTGATTGCTAAATGTATTCATCGTGACTAGACAGTCTTAAAGGAGGTCAAGCATTTTAGCTGAAAATGAATGAGATAGACCCTATACACAGCTTTGTTCTGATGCAGATAATTTGGTTGGTTGTAACAGTTATAACAGTTGGTCACCATATTTGGCAGTCGTTGCCCAAGACGATATGTATCATTTGAGTGCTAGAAGAATGATTATGAAATAGTGCCACCAGGCATTACACACACAAGATCAAGATTTTAACTATGCGCATAAATGTTAAAGTGAACATGGTTTAGTTTTGAAGTTGGGCGTATGGAACCCTTCCTTCCTCCAAATTTCATTGGTGTTTTCAGCTATGATGGATGCCATTGTGAATTTTCTTTATACTAATTACAGAATAGGTGACCCATTAGTATCATATGAATACTGTTGGGGATTTTGCTACATTCTAGGACAAGCTGCTGATACTGCAGTTCAGCAACCTCCCAGCGAAGGGGGAAAGGTGGTAGAATTGCAGCAATCTATAGCAAACCCTCTCCTCTTTTTTTCTCACTTCTAAATTAATGATAGAATAGTCTTCCTTTAATGTATTTTTTTCCTTGTGTATTTATTTGTGTGCCTGCATTGACATATTGCTTTTTGGTTTAAAAGCGACAAATGAGAGAAAATCATGGGGCTGGAAAGAGTAGGAAGATCATGGGGGAGTTAGGAAAAGCACTTGTAAACAAAAAGTAGGAAGATGAGTTGGAGAGAGGGAGAACACAGACGCAAAAAAGGTTCAGTTTGAGGAAAGTGACAGGATCTTATAAAATTTATCATCAAAAATAAATACAAATAAAATATACTCTCTCTCTCTCTCTCTCTCTCAAGTAGGGCACAGTAAAATGTCAGTAATGATTCAGGTTCCACGCAAATCTGAAATTCCAGGCAAAGATTAAAATTGGGGAGGGGGGGAGGAATTGTTTTTTCTTCTATATTTCCTATGCTTTTCCCCTTTTTATGTCTTCCTCTAGTTCATGATCTCTCGATCCCCTCTCCCAGCTCCATAGACTTTTCTCTGTTACCTGCTTTTGGCCAAATGAATAAACCAAATGCCAGCCACATACATATTCTTGCTTTTGCTATGTCTTCGCAACAGAAAATAGTACTCTGTTAACTGCTACGTGATTATATTATATACTTTTAACACTTGCCGTGTTAGGATGCCCTAAACCACCTGAATCAGTAAGAAAAATGTGCATTCATATAACGTTTATCATGACTTCCGGACATCCAAAGTGCTTTACAGCCAGTTAAGCACACTTGTATTCTTGAAAAGTAGAACCTAAAATGTACTGTGCATTGCCTAAGTGGAGGGTAAGTGTTGTGTGTTTGTTTTTAGTTGTAAATTTTGTGAATTCTTGTTTGCTGTAGTATTTTGGTAAGGTGCTTGCCCCACGATCACCCAGAGCTGAACCTGTTTTTTTGTCACTAAGATGAAAGCAAAATACTGCGGATGCTGGAAATCTGAAATAAAAACAAATGCTGGAAAAACGCAACAGGCCTGACAGCATCCATGGAGAAGGGAACAGAGTTAACATCTCGAGTCCATATGACTCTTCAGAGCTCCGAGAAAGAGTCATATGGACTTGAAACGTTGACTCTGTTTCCCTCTCCACAATGCTGCCAGACCTGCTGAGTTTTTCCAGCACTTTTTGTTTTTATTTCTGGTTTTTTTTTGTCAACTTGCTTCCCCTTTTTCCCCTTCCCTCCTGAAGGCACAGACATCCTCTGGGACACAGCTCTACAGGCAGTGGCAGCTGTCTGGCACCTTGCTATTCTGAAGCAGGAACTGCAACATGTTGTTAGGGCAGGGAGAGCATTATTCTGCACCCAACTTTGGCACACCTGACCTGAGAGTGCCAGGTGTCTGTAAATGAAAAGTGTTCCATTTCCCAACACTAACATCCTTCACGTTGATGAATACAAGATTCAATATGAAAAGTTTTTTTTATTGCAATTTTTTGATCTTCGCCAGTCAGATACAGACATGACTGTGCTACAAAGTATGAGGAAAAGAGTACTTAGCAAGGTGAGTCCCTACAGGAGGCAAATTCCTCCTTGCCTTGATTTCTAAGAGCCAAGCTTATTGTGTTTTTCTAGCCAACTAATTTTCTGTATTCTTAGAATAAATTGGGAAGATTTTTTTCCCATAGACAGTCTATAAATTGCCATGAGTTTGCAACAATTTAATTAGCAATCTGTCAATATTAGGTAAAATTATACGATGCATTTTTGTCTCCTGCAGCTTGAAAATTAACATGTATTTAACATGGAAAAAGCTTGACTGAGAGACTGTGGAAGAATGTTTTTGGTGATGTTCTTTCCACCATGCCCATCCTCCTTCAAATAAACCAGAAACACACCAACTAGACCACAAATACATCAACAATTGTTGTGAAGTGTGTGGAGTAAAGCAAAATGAATAGAATTAAAGGTCTCAAAAGAACACTGTGCAGCTTTAGTCAGACACATAGTTATGTTAGAGGTCAGTGATATAGCTTGAAATGCAGTGGCATTTGCTAACCAATAAACATATGGGTCACCACCCCTCAATATTTGCAATGCCAAATCCTGCAGAGAACTTGGGATGCATTGTCGTTTGATTTACCAATATAGCATGTCAAATTGTAAAGCTGTTTGGAATAGCATGTGTGAAAGTGAGCAGGTACACCCAGGTTGATGAGTAATTAACTATAAAATGACTCATTGTTGATTTATTTGTGGTCTAGTTGGTGTGTTTCTGGTTTGTTTGGAGGAGGATGGGCATGGTGGAAAGAACATCACCAACAGCATTCTTCCACAGTCTCTCAGTCAAGCTTTTTCCATGTTAAATACATGCTCAAGATCATTGTTATTTTTGTGAATAAAAAATAATTAAAACAAACATTTTACAAAGGCAAAATGCTACAGATGCTGAAAATCTGAAATATCAACAGAAAATGCTGGAAATACTCAGGTCAGGTCACATTTTGGAGACAAAAAATAGATTAAATGATTAGGGCTGGTGACCTTCCAACAGAACTGGAAAATGTTGCATATGTAACTGGTTTTAAACAAGTACAAAGGCAAGGGAAGGTAGGAAAGATTCAAAGCGAAGGTATGTGATAGGGTGGAAGGCAGGAAAGATTAAGTGACACAAGCGATGACATACAAAACAAAAGGTGGTGTTAATAGGCCGAGTAAAGAAACAAAAGATGGGTTTAGAGGAGCTGTGAATGGCAAGAGCAGAATCTTTGCCACTGCCTGCTACCTGAAAAAATGGGAATAGTGGTTATAATCTAAAACAGTTGAATTCTTTGTTAATTCGGAAGGTTGCGAAGTGCCCAATCAAAGGATAAGGTTCTGTCCCTCGAGCTTTCTGCCATTGAGCTGTTTTGGATAAGTGTAAAAAAGTACTTTAAAAAGTACCTGGAAGAGCATGAGGAGACACAAGTTCAAGGTGAGGGGCAGGAGGTTTAGGGGGGATGTGAGGAAAAACTTTTTTACCCAGAGGGTGGTCACGGTCTGGAATGCGCTGCCTGGGAGGGTGGTGGAGGCGGGTTGCCTCACATCCTTTAAAAAGTACCTGGATGAGCAGAACATTCAAGACTATGGGCCAAGCGCTGGTAAATGGGATTAGGTCAGGTGCAGACTCAATGGGCCAAAGGGCCTCTTCTGCACTGTGTGATTCTGTAACAGGTCAAGGTCAGAATGGAACAGAGAATTAAAATGGCAAGCAACCAGAAGCTAAAGGTCACATTTGCAGACTAAACTGAGGTATTCAGCAAAGTCATCACCAAACCTGCATTTGATCTCCCCAGTGTAGGAGTCCACATATTGAGTAGCAAATACAGTATACTAAATACCAAAGGAAGTACAAATAAATCACTTATCACCATAAGGAGTGTTTGGAGCCCTAGACAGTGGGAAGAGAAGAGGTGAAAAGGCAGGTGGTGCATCGATGTTGGCCGTGATGGAAAAGTGGACCAGGTTGTCTTGGAGAGAACAGTCCCTTTGGAATGCTAAATGGGGAATATATGTTTGGTGGTGGTGTTACTCACTGGTGGTAATGGAAATGACAGAGAAGTATACATTGAATATGGAGGTCAGAGTGCCTGGAGACAAGCAGTCAGAAGGGCATGGAGAAAAGCATAGGATATAAGAAATGACCAGATGTTGGAAAGGAGAGCCTGGCGGAAGGTAAAAACATCAGGCGACCTCAGGCCAACGTTATTCATCTGTGTCCACTGCAGAAGGAACTACCACTCATGAATCAGTCTCGAAAGCCTTAACAGATCATGTTCAATACAATAGTGACATACACCATGGATGCTGTCCATCACCTCCTGAGACGAACGGATGCCAATAAACAAAAAAGTTCAGTGGAAGGTGAGAACAAGGGGAACCCAAATATGGCTCTGGAAGAAAGGCAGTGAGTTGAGGATAGAAATGTAGATAATGTTACAGACACATTTGAGGGCCCAATCAACCACAGCAGAGGGGAATCCTCAGATGAAGAAAAAGAAAGAATTATCTCGAGCACTGATGTGGAAGGTGGCATTGTCAGGACAAATGTGACAGGCTGAGAAACTGGGAGAATAGAATACAGCCCTTACAGGAAGCAGGGTGGGAGGAAGCATAAACAAAAGTAGCTCTGGTCAACTGAGCTTATTGTAAGGTATTGGTTGACAGCCTATCTCCAAAAATGGAGATAATGAGTCGAGAAAGAGAAAGGAAGCTGTTTTAGTACAGCTACAATACTGGCATCTAGCCAGCAATATGGAAAATTACCCAGGCATGTCTTGTACACAAAAAGCAGGACAAATCCAACCCGGCCCTCATCAGTCTACTCTGGATCATCAGTAAAGTGATGGAAGGGGTCATTAACAGTGCTATCAAGCAGCACTTGCTTAGCAATAACCTGCTCGCCCAGTTTAGATACCTCCAGAACAGTTCTGTTGAAGGGTCATTCGGACTCAAAATGTTAACTGTGCTCCTCTCCGTAGATGCTGCCAGACCTGCTGAGTTTTTCCAGGTATTTTTGTTTTTCCTTTAGATTCCTCCAGGGTCACTCAGCTCCTGATCTCATTACAGCCTTGGTTCAAACATGGACAAAAGAGCTGAACTCCTGAGGTGAGGTGAATTTGACTGTCCTTGACATCAAGGCAGCATTTGACCGAGTCTGGCACCAAGGAGCTCGAGCAAAGCTGGAGTCAATGGGAATCTGGGAAAACTCTCTGCTGGTTGGAGTCATACCTAGCACAAAGGAAGATGGCTGTGGTTGTTGGAGGGTAATCATCTCAATTCCAGGACATCACTGCAGGAGTTCCTCATGGTAGCATCCTAGGCCCAATCACCTTCAGCTGCTTCATCAATGACCTTCCTTCCATCATAAGGTCAGAAGTTGGGATGTTTGCTGATGATTGCACAATGTTCAGAACCATTTGCGACTCCTCAGATACTGAAGCAGTCCATGTCTAAATGCAGCAAGACCTGGACAATATCTAGGCTTGGGATGACAAGTGGCAAGTAACATTTGCGCCACACAAGTGCCAGACAATGACCACCTCCAAGAAGAGAGAATCTAACCATTGCCTTTTAACATTTAATGGCATTACCGTCGCTGAATCCCCCACTATCAGCATCCTGGGAGTTACCATTAACCAGAAACTGAACTGGACTAGCCATATAAATATATGGTTACAAGAGCAGGTCAGAGGCTAGAAATCCTGCGGTGAGTAACAAAGCCAGTCCACCATCTACAAGGCACAAGTCAGGAGTGTGATGGAATACTCTCCACTTGCCTGGATGAGTGCAGCTCCAACAATACTCAAGAAGCTTGACACCATCCTGGACACCAGGAGACTGCTTGGCTGGCACCCCATCTATAAACATTCACTGCCTCCACCATCGACGCACAGTGGCAACAGTGTGTACCATCTACAAGATGCACTGCAGGAACTCGCCAAATCTCCTTAGATCTTCTAAATCCATCACTGCCACCATCTAGAAGAACAAACATGGGAACACCACCACCTGGAAGTTTCCCTCCAAGCCACTCACCATCCTGACATGGAAGTATATTTACATTCCTTCACTGGGTGAAAACCCTGGAACTCCCTCCCTAACAGCACTGTGGATGTACCAACACCACATGGACTGCAGTGGTTCAAGAAGGCAACTCACCACCACCTTCTCAAGGACAATAAGGGATGGGCAATAAATGCTGGACTAGCCAGTGACATCCACATCCCATGAATGAATTTTAAAAAAGGAAACATCAGAGATGGACGACATGAAGGCAAGGAAGGAGTGGAAATTTGAAGCAAAGTCGATAGAATTTTACAGCTTGGGGTGAGAGCAGGGAATGGTACTGATAGTCCATCAATGTACCAGAAAAAGAAATGAAGGACACAGTGTTAGAACTGGAATAAAGGATGTTCCACCTAAGGCAGTCATATCCCATACCACTTCCCATTCCAGATTCTATCACACCACCTTTTAGTTGGAGGAAACAAGAGGAGTCACATAGAAGTTATTCAATGCAAGTTCAGCTAGGCGGAGGAGGGTGATGGTGGATGAGGACCAGTTGGGTCTCAATTCAAGGAAGAAGCATAGAGCCTGCAGGCCATCTAGACAATTATGGCCAGGAAATTGGAAACTCTGAAGTTGCAGAGGGCATTGAAAGTGTTTTGGATGTAGGTCCGGAGAGGAAAAGTAGATTTTGAGGTAGAAGGAAGTAAATTCTGTGGGTCAGGAACGAGCCGAAATGATGCAGGGCAGCCTTGTTTGTAGATCTTGAGAAGAAGGTAGAAGAGGGTTGCCATTCATTGGATTGGAGGTCTATAAGGTTAGAAGCTGTGGGGAGGAAGATCTCCAGAACAGGTGAGGTCAGTGATTATGAGAAATGATGATTTGATCTTCAGTGGTGGAGTCATGGCCCAGAGGGAGTTAGGAGGAAATTTTGGAGAGCTGGCGTTTGGCCTCTGCAAAGTAAAGGTCTGTTCATCAACAACAACAGTGCTATCCTTTCCAGTAAGTTTTATGACAATGTCAGGGTTGGACTTGAGAGAACGAAGTGCTTAAAGTTCAGAGGGAGATAGGTTAGAGTGAGTGAGCTGACCATTGGAGCAGCCAATGTCACGCCAGCAGTTCCCAATGAAAATTATCTAGAGTGGGTAAAAGGTTAATCAACATTCTGGCAATCATGTCTAACCAGAAAATCAACTGGACCATCAAATACATGCCATGGCTACTGGGACAGGTTACAGGTTGGATATTCTGCAACAAGTGGTTCACCTTCTGACTTCCCAAACCTTTTTCACTATCTACAAGGCACAAGTCAGGAGTGTGATGGAATACTCTTCACTTGCTTGGATGAGTGCAGTTCCAACAACACTCGAGAAGGTTGACGCCGTCTAGGGCAAAGCAGCCCACTTGATTGGCACCACATCCACAAACATTCACTCCCTCCACCACCAACGTATTGTGGCAGCAGTGTGTACCATCTACAAGATGCACTGCAGGAACTCACCAAGACTCCTTAGACAGCACCTTCCAAACCCACGACCGCTACCATCTAGAAGGACAAGGGCAACAGACTCATGGAAACGCCACCATCTGGTACTTCCCCTCCAAGCCACTCACCATTCTGACTTGAAAATATATTGCCATTCCTTCACTGCCGCTGGGTCAAAATCCTGGAACTCTCTCCCTAACAGTGCTGTGGGTGTTCCTACAACACATGGACTGCAGCTCTTCAAGAAGGCAGCTTCTCACCACCACCTCAAGGGCAATTAGGGATGGGCAATAAATGCTGGCCCAGCCAGCGATGCCCACATCCCATAAATTAATTTTTTAAAAGCCTTCTCAAATTCTCTTCATAGGACATGCCAGCAATAAGTCTGAACCTTAGTTGCACTCCCTCTATGGCAAATATATCCTTCCTTAAATAAGGAGACCAGACCTGTATGCAATACTCCAGGTGTGGTCTCACTAAGGTTCTATACAATTGCAGCAAGACATCTTTACTCCCGAACTCAAATCCTCTTGCAATAAAGGCCAACATACCATTTCGCTTCCATATTGCTTGCTGCACCTGCATGTTGCCTTTCAGTGGCTGATGAACGAGAACACCCAGATCCCTTTGGACACCAACACTTCCAATCTCTCCCCATTTAAGAAATACTCTGCATTTCTGTTTTTCCTACCAAAGTCGATAATTACACATTTTTTCATGTTATAATTCCTTCTGCCATGTTCTTGCCCACTCATATAGCCTGTCTAAATCCTCTTGAAGCCTCTTTGCATCCTAAGGCTCTCAACAACCACAACCTTCTTCCTATATACAGGTATGACTCCAACCACTGGAGAGTTTTCCCCCATTGACTTCAGTTTTTCAATGCCTTTTTGGTGCCATACTCTCGCATTCTACCTTGGTCTTTTCACTTCAACTCTGGAATTCAGCTCTTTTATTCATGGTATGGTCAAAGCTGTAATGAGGTCTGGTGCTGAGTGGCCCTGACTGAACCCAAAATGAAGATCAGTGGGCAAGCTATTGGTGAATATGCGTATTTGATAGCACAACTCCTTCCATTACTTTCCCGGTGATTGAGAGTATTCTGGTAGGTTGGGAATTTGCCAGTTCGGATTTGTCTTGCTATTTTTGGCAAGGGTATACCTCGGCTATTTCCACATTAAATGAATGCCAGAATTGTAGCTGACAACCTGACTAGGGGTATAGCTAATTCTGAAGCACTGGTCTTCAGCACTATACTTGGTTGTTGGGATCCATAGCCTTTGTTATCTAAGCATTATGCCTACTGAAACATCCGGAGGACAGTCCAATACAAGCGCAAAGAGATGCAAGATACTTGGCTGACTCATAAAGCAAAAGAACTTCAATCATATGCAGACCACAAAGACTGGAAGAGATTTAGCTCTGAAATCTGTCTACATCAGTAATTGTTGGTGCCAACTGGCCAAAACTGTTCACAAAAAAAGCCCAAATTCTAGAAAGATAGACAGACCACTTTAACCACATCCTCAATCTGCCTTCATCCATCAATGAAGAAGCAATCAACAGACTGCCATAGGTTGGCATCGACTGCTCTCTTGATAACCATTTCACCTTGTTAGAAATGGCAAATGCAATTAAACTTCTCTCTAGCAGCAAAGCTCCAGAAGCCGATGCTATCCCAGCTTAGCTCTACAAGGTTGGAGGTCAATTCCTGCATCACGAAGCTCACTTAAATCTTTCGGTCCATATGGAAGCAAAGAACCATTGCAAAAGAATGCAAAGTTGTCTCCATTGTCCACCTGTGCAAGTGGAAAGAATCTAGCCATAATCATAGAGGAATCACATTCCTTTCCGTTGTTGGCAAAATATTTGCCAGAATCCTTCTACACTGCTTAGTGCGACATCTCGACACGGATCTGCTGCCAGAGAGTTAGTGTAGTTTCAGAAAAGGTTGAGGAACCACTGATTAGGTGTCTGCAGTTAGACAGCCTCAGGAGAAATACCAAGAGCAGGTGATAGGCCTCTGCACCACATTTGTTGTCTTGAACAAGGCCTTTCATACAGTCAGCCGTGAGGGTCTTTGGAAGGTAATGGAGAAACTCAGCTGCTCTGAGAAATTCACCATAATGGTTCAACAGTTCTATGATAGCATGCTCGAGCACGCCCTAGCTGATGGTGAATCTTCTGACCCATTACCAGTCACTAATGAAGTTAAACAGGGCTGTATACTAGCACCAGCCCCCTTCAGCATGTTTTTTGCTTTGCCATGCTCTCCGATGCCTTCCATGATGATGATCCTGGCATTGAAATCACATATCACATGAATGGGAAGCTTATCAATCTGACATGACTCCAGGCAAAGACCAAGATCTCCAAGGGCATGCTTCATAATTTCTACGCGCTAGAGCTGGACATGTAATGTAGCATGGATTTGTTCTCCAATGCATGCAACAACTTCGACCTTACAAACAACACGAAAAAAACTGAAGTAATGCGCCAACCTGCTCCAGGAAAGCACCATCTCGAGCTCAAGGTTTCAGTCCATGACTTGAACCCGTCAGCAGTGGGTAAGTTTACTTACCTTGGCAGCACACTTTCCAAGCTGTCTATATTGAAACGAAACACATGCAAGAATTGTCAAAGCAAGTGTAGCCTTCGCCAGATTTCAAACATCAGTTAGGAATGAAGTCTGCCTCCCAAACTAAAAGTTTATGGAGCAATAATCCTACCCACTCTACGTATGCAAGATTTAGACTGTGTACCAGCATCATGCCAAGAAGCTCAACCACTTACACTTGAGCTGCTTTCAAAAGCTCCTAAAGATCTGATGGGAGGACAAAATACCAGACGCTGAGGTACTCACCTGAACTGGCATGCCAAGCAACTGAACCATATTGAGAGACAGTCACAACTGAATTGGGTTGGTCATGTGGCCAGAATGCCTTACACTTGCTTATCAAAGTGAATCTTTTATGGAGAGCTTGAGTCTTTGGTGAGCTCTTGTGGCAGTCAAAGGAAGCACTACAAGGACTTTGAAGGTTTCACCTAGGAGTTCTGATATTGATTTTGAGTCCTGAGAGATGCTTGCCAGGATCGCTGCACCCAGTACAACCAAATAAAAAACAGTGTAGCCTCCTTCGAAGGCAAGTGCACATCAGAGGCAGAGAGAAAACACAAGGAGAGGAAATCCTGAGCCAGCAACTCATCCAAAACTCAGTCATTTGTTGAATCCTGTCCTATTTGCATCAGAACCTTCTGGGCAAAATCAGCCTTGGCAGTCACTTACATATCCACCAGAATCCTACCAAACGTCCTCATATGATGAACATGGCCATCTTTGCTTCAACAGGTGAACAAGACCTGTGTCCAAAAGCAAAATACTGTGGATGCTGGAAATATGAAATAAAAAAGAAAAAATGCTGGAAATACTCAGCAGGTCAGGCAGCATCTGTGTAGATAAACAAAGTCAATGGGCGGAATCATCCCAGATTTGCATTAAATGCGGTAGCGGGTGTGGAAAAAGTAGTTTTACCCGCCAGCCGCAATGACGGATTTTCGAGCCGTATCGTCCCCTTCCCGCCTTATAAAGTATGCAGTCACAGGAAACATGACAGATCACTGGCAGCAGACCTCCGATTGGCCTGCCACGGCATTACCTCGCCGCTTCCTCACGCTAGGCGCCATATTTAAAATGCAGCCACATGCGCACACCTCAATGCAACCCAGGACTGCTCCACTGAAAACATGGCCCTAAAACCTAGAAAGATTGCAGCCCCCTGATTTAGTGACGCATCCTTGGGATGCCTTCTGGACACTGTGGAGGCCTGCCATGAAGTCCTCTACCCCCCACTCTGCCCACAGGAGTCCCACCACTCCAGCTTGGGTGACAGTGACAGAGGTGGTCAGTGCCAGCGCTGCACACAGGAGGTTGGCCATTCAGTGCAGAAAAAAGATGAATGATTTCATCCATGCCACCAGGGTAGGTCAACCATCTCATCGATCTCCACTAACAAGCCCATCTCACAATCATTGGCAGCTCACTGCCAGCTTAAGGGCAATCACCACTCACTGTCACACACACCCTCACATCTCCCATCTGGCCTCATCTCTGCCAACTGCCTCCACATCCCATCCATGGTGCCACATATGGCCTGGCATGCACCTTGATCACACTCTTTCCATCGGAGGGCAAGATGAGGCAAGATCACGTACAATCACTGGGAGAAGCCCCAGACCAGCGATGGAGTGCCAGGCATCGAGGTCCTGACTCCATTTGAGAGTCAAACATTGGAGCCGGAGAGGACAGAGAGGGCATCGACCATTCCTGCAGCGATGGTGAGGTCGGCGGCGAACACCCACGTGAGGATCCTGCACCACATCATCCCTCTCTCAACGCTACTGTGAACCCACTGTTGTGTGTTTAACGTGGCTGCCAAGCACTAATAATCTCCACTTTATCTCCTAGACACACCTGACATGTCACTCTCAGGCAACTGCGACCTTGACCCCAGCACCAAGATCACCTCGGATGAGGACCCTAAGGCCAACAGCATTGAAGACCCATCACGGTGCACACCCACACCCTCCACCAGTACAACGATACACACTTCGGTGGGATCTAGATGTAGAGTAGCCTTGCAATCACAATCTGGTGAGCACACCACATAATCTGCTCGACAGCATACGGAGGCAGGGACATCCTTGGTCACGGGCACTCAGAGGCTGCTGGAGGCAAGGAATCTGTTGAGTCCAAGTCAGATGATGAGCCTCTGGACTCGGTCCTCAGTCAGTTGGTGGAGCAGCAAAGGCCATCAGGGGAACATCAGGAAGGAATGTCTAGTGCACTCCTCAGATTGTAAGGGACAATGGAGGAGTCAGTCCACCTTTAGTCCGAGGCAATAGCGCCGGCATGCCAAGGCACCGAGGTCAACACTTGTAGGATGGCGGCCGCCATGGAAACCTTGGTCCTGTACTACTGTGCAGTAATGCCATCGCTGATGCCATAGTTGGCCATCAATAGTGTCAGCATGAGAAGGGAGCAGGGCAGCTTCATCTCACTCCAACTTCCCCTTCTCCTCAAAGAGTCAGCCAGGGGCCATCGGGCACCCATAAGGTGGAGGACCAGCATCTGGACACCCCGGGGGCCATCCAGCCAGGTCACTGCAGGAATGTCTGTCCAATCCAAATCCCCTTTTCCTGTGACCCGTGCAGCTTAGCTCAACGGGCCTAGTAGGATGCACCTGGCCCACAGCAGGATATCCAAAACAGGCCAGACGCTCCAAGTCTCGGCCCTCCGGGGGACGCCCACCAAGGTCAACACAGACAGGGCATGGCAGTCAGCCGGCTGCCTCCACGTCCACTGCGGATGTTGGGGAGAATCAAGACTTAGCAGCAGGGTCAGGAAGGTTATGAAGATGTAGTGCCACAGTGTGGGCATGGGTGTTAAATCATCTGCACATAATGTTCACTATTGTAAATAAATTCCCAAGACTGTCTCCTTGTCATGATGAGCAATGTTCATGTCATTCAGATGTGAAACCTTGGTTCCTGCACAAGATAAAGGCAGGTGTCTCAGTCCAGGGCCTCTTCCCTGTGCAGTGTGTAACCTTCAGAGCAAAGTGATGGTCCAGCTTCACACTCACTGGACACATTAGTGATGCCTGTACCACTGGTGCTTGTCATTGCTGTTAGAATGCCGTGGGCAGGCGTCACAGAGTTCCGTCATTCCCTCTGTGCGCTCTCAGCACCTTTGAGGTGGGGCTGGCCCTCTCATCTCTTCAGCTTCTGTGACCAGTGACGCTGTGCTCCTGAAGGGGTCAGGTGCCAAAGGCTGACAAAGGATCGGGTGCATTTAAAGTTTCACAGCTGCACCTCCATGATATGACCCTGATCACAGAGCGCAAGCGAGCTGCCCTCAGCCTCACAGGAGTCAGACATTCACAGAGGCAATGTGAAGATCTGTGGAGTGACCTCACTGCATGTCATCATCATCCTCCTGGAATCTAGCGACTATTAGTGCCTCTGCTGCATCTCCATAACATGAGCCTGAGCACTGAGAGTATGTGCGCTGCCATCAGCCACACAGAAGTCAAATGTTTACAGATGCAAGCTGAGGATGTCATTACTGCCCTCACTGCATCTCGTCATCATTCTCCATGAATCTTGCAGCTATGAGGCCCTCCTGAGTGCACCTGCCTTGCCTGGCCAGTGCGATGGCCTCATCGCCGGCATCCTCATCTTTGAGGACCTCATCACCATCATCCCTTTCGATGACTTCCTCATCAGAGGAGACATACAGCTCTTCCATCTCCTCCTCAGCCAGGTCCTCCCCCCGTTACAGCACCAGTTTGTGTAGTAAGGTACGATGATGCACGACACCCTCGGTAGACTGTATTGCAGTGCTCCACCAGACCCGTCGAGGCACCGGAACCTCATTTTCAAAATGCCTATCATTTGGTCCACTAAAGTCCAGGTCGCGGCATGAACCTCGTTATGCCGTCACTCTGCTGCAGTCCAAGGCTGCCACACAGGCATTGTCAACCACGCCATCTGTGGGTAGCCCTTGTCCCTGAGGAGCCAGTATTGCAGCCTGGCAGATGTCAGGGGTCTGAGACCTGCTAAGGGTGTAGGAGTCATGGACGCTCCCTGGGAATCGTGCGTAGGCCTGTAGGATGCGTTCGTGGTGGTCGCACTCCAGCTGAACAGTCAGCAAGTGGAAGACCTTGCAGGTGGCGCAGTTGACTGCTTGTTGACACAGAGACCTAAGCACCACGTGAGTGCAGCCAATGGCAGCCTGCCCCTGTGGAAAACCAGAAGTCTGTGCAAATCCCAGTGCCCTTGCCTGCTGGCTTTCCTGATCCCGGTCAAATTGCACAAAGTTTTGTGCCTTTGCGAAGATGGCATCTAGCATCCTGGATACACTTGTGCATGGAGGCTTGTGAGATTCCAGATAGGTCACCGGTGGAGCCCTGGAAGGAGCCACTGGCATAAAAATTGAGCGCCGCGGTCAATTTCACAGCCATTGGCAGCGGATGCCCTCCATGTCTCCATGGCGTCAAATCCTGCAGCAGGTGGCATATGTGACTGACCAGTTCCCTGGACATGCACAATTTTCGGCAACACTGGTTCTTAGTCATCTGCAGGAATGACGAGCGCCATCTATAGACCCTGTATCTAGCGAAGCGCCTATGAGCGATGGCTCTCTCTGGATCTTCAGCTGCATGCGCAGCCAGCCCTGCCACCCCTCCATCTTGAGGGAGGTGCTCCTCGCTTTGCCGAGCCAGGTGCCTCTGCCGCATTCCTCTGCCTGCTGTAAACCATGAGGCATACCTCACCAGACTCCATGATCCTGATGTTCTCTTCCTGCAAGATCAAAGAGAGAGACGCGCAAGTTAGCATGTGTGCCTTAAGAACCTCTTTTGGTTAAACCTGAAGGCATGCAGGAGAACGCTGGCCAGTGTGTAGTGTGCTTCATGGCTGTCCGAAACCCTAACCACCTCTGCCCCACTCGACATGACCAATTGACAGCAGTTTCAACCACTGGACTGCATGTTGTGCTCTCAGCTTAGGTGCAGGCATTCTCCTAACCTGCACTGCAAGGCTGCGCTGTTAGCTTGAACCATGAGGGATACTGGTACAAACCTTAATGAAGGCACTGCAAAGGGCTGTGAGCTCCTCCACCAGAAATGCGCCATGCCACTTTTTGCAAGGGGATTCTACAACTTGCCCAGTCAGCCAATTGTTCTGCTGCCCCCTAAATGCACATTAATTTGCAGTCTGCGCCCGAGCAGTGAAATGTTCTGGAGCATTCGGTGGCACTTTCGTGCTTTTACTTTGCTCGAGTGGGCAGAAAAGTTTCAGAGGCCCGATTCCAAACATGCCAATGGAGCTGCTGCTGAACAGCCTCACCTTTGGCACACTTTTCCAAATGCGTGGCTGCTTCCCTCACCTGTGCTGGAGCCCTTGCCCCAGCACTGCACTAAAAGCCAGCCGGGAAAATATGACTTGCCTGTGGCCCCCCACCCCACCCCCGAATGCATGGCAACTCTTCCTTGATGTACTATGGGCGATCCTCGCGAGCGCTGCACAAGTTTATGTGCTCTGCAAGTTCCCCTTGAGGTTCAGGTGTCTCGGTGCACGCCTTTTAAAGGCAGTCGTGAAGCACGCTGTTCTGAAGTCACGCCGACGTGGGCGGTAACTTTGTCATGGGGGTTTATTCTGGCAAGCAGGGTTAATAATGAGATGCTAAGATATTCAAATTAGATCCCCGATGTACGGCGGCAGGCAATGCGGCACGCCATTGAAGGGTGGAGCAGACGATCGCAAACTGCTTTCGTGACGGCATGAAACCAATTTTTGGCCTTCTCACCACATTGTCCACTCACACCCAGAGTGACGCCCACCCCCAATGGGACCAGGCTCCCCACCCAGTATTTCTATTGTGTGTAGTAAATCAAATTGGCTGAAGACTGGCATCTGTGATTGTGGGGACTTAAGGAAGCTGAGAAGGATAATCAACTCAGAACTTCTGGCTGAACAAAGTTGTGAACTTATGTATGTCCTCTAGTTTTCTGCCCTGGTTAGGTTTGCAATTCAGTGCTGAACTATACAGACCAGGAACGTTTAGCTGACCTCAGGCCAGAGATAGAGATGCTACAATTGGCCTCAGTATGGTTGGGTCAGGGAGGCGGATTCTGGTAACTATCCAGGATCCCTATTACAAAGCATTCATATGTGAATGTCAAAGAAGGTCATGACCGGGCTCAGCTGTGATTTTAATTGTGAAGATGGACGAGTATATCATTTGGAATGTCACTTTTAGTAGAATTATTTAAGATATCCTGATTTCTGAAAAATTGTCATATATTTTTGAAAACTCCTTTGTGTTCTTCACTCTTAATGAAACAAATTAATTGCAGCTTTTTCAGAACTTCTAGAAACAGTGTCACCAGGTGAGAAGTATCCAAGCCTGATATAAACCAACATTGTACTAGATTACTACTGCAGAAACACCAATGATCTCATCTGACCAGTAGATATGGCTGGAAAATATGCCATGAAAATATTATAATGTGGGTTGTTTGGTAGCTGTATATGGAGCTCAGGAAATTCTAAAGCAGAATTACATCGTTTACAATACAAACAGGCGATTTGGCCAGTCCGGTCTATGTCACTGTGTATGCTCCACGTGAGCCTCCTCCCACCCAACTTTATCCAGCCCTTTCAACATGTTCTTCTGTTCCTTTCTCCCTTTTGTGTTTATCTCACTTCCCCATCTATGGCATTTATTCCTTTTGTTACAAGAGGATTAGAGTTTGAGTAAAAAGGATGTAAGACAATTATGTAGGGCATTTGTGAGACACCTGGAATACTATGTTTTTGGAGTTTTTATCTCCTTATTAAGCAAAGAAACTCTTGCATTACTTCATAGAGGGTCTGCCATGAGGACTCACTAGATTAGTTTCTGGGATGAGGAAATTTTATGAGGAGAGATTGATGAGAAAATGTTTCCCTAGCTGAGGAATCTAGAACATTGGGTCATAGTCTTAAAATAAAGGGTCAGCCATTTAGGGCTGAGATGAGGAGAAATTTCTTCACGCAAAGGGTTGTCAACCTTTGGAATTCTCTACTCCATAGAGCGGTGTATGCTCAGTTATTAAATATATTCAAGATAAAGGCCAATAAATGTTTGGAATTAAGGGTTATGGGGATGGTGCAAGACGGTGGATTTGACGTAAAAGATCATCTTAGTAAATGTAGGAGCAGGTTCGAAGGGCCAGGTGGCCTGTTGTAGCCTCTATTTCTTATGTCCCTATTCTTTTCAACCACTCCTTGTGGTAGCAAGTTCCACATTCTCACCACTTTCTAGGTAGAGAAGTTTCTCCTGAATCCCCTATTAGAATTGTTGGTGATCATTCTATATTTATGGACCTGAATATACATAAGAACAGCTGCTTGCTATAATCAAAGTTATACTCATCTGGGACATGTCATTCCAGCACACCAGTATCATACTTATTGGGCTTGATGTGGACTGGTTTTCAACATATAGTGATACACAGGCTAATAATAGTTGATATGCTATGACTGTTTAAAATAAATTGCAGCTTCTTTCTGCTCTACTTTTCTATGTATTCAACCCAAACCTTCCCCATTTGTTCATTACTTCTTCCAATTCTGCTGTTGGGACTTTACATTCAGGATCCGAACAGAACATGCATAACGTGCCAGTCAGATTGGTTACATTCTATAACATTATGTGAGAAGTTCTATTCATTCTTTTTGCGAGTGCTGTCTGCAGTTGCTGTAGCTAATTTAGCTGGCATGTGCTGAGTTGGAAAATAATGATATTTGTCATTGACGATCTGTGGTCTTAAATAATAGTTAAATTGCTGTTTGTTTTTTTTTATTCTTTCCACAGGTTGTGGGGCATCACTGGCTCGGCCAGCATTTATTGCCCACCTCTAATTGCCCTTGAGAAGGTAGTGATGAGCTGCTGCCTTGAATCGCTGGCAGTCCATGTGATGTAGGTACATGCATAGTGCTGCTAGGGAGGGAGTTCCAGGATTTTGACCCAGTGACAGTGAAGGAATGATGACATAGTTCCAAGTCAAGATGGTGTGTGGCTTGGGGAGGAACTTGTAAGTGATGGTGTTCCCATGCATCTGTTGCACTTGCCCTTCTTGGTGGTAGAGATCAAGGGTTTGGAAGGTGCAGTCGAAGGAGCCTGGGTGAATTACTGCGCTACAATTTGTAGATGGCACGAACTGCTGCCACTGTCCATTTGTGGTAAAGGAAGTGCATGTTTAAGGTTGTGGATAGGGTGCCAGTCAAGCTGGCTGCTTTGTCCGGGATGGTGTCAAGCTCCTTGAGCGTTATTGGAGCTGCGCTCATCCAAGCAAGTGGAGAGTATTCCATCACACTCCTGACTTGTGCCATGTAGATGGTGGTCAGGCTTTTGCGAGACAGGAGGTGAGTTCCGAGCCTCTGACCTGCTCTTGTAGCCACAGTATTTACATGGTTGCTCCAGTTCTGGTCAATGGTAACCCCCAGGATCTTGATGGTGGGGAATTCAGTGATCGTAATGCCATTGAATGTTAAGGGAGATGCCGTTGAATGTCTTGTTGAAGATGGTCATTGCCTGGCAATTGTTACTTGCCATTAATCAACCCAAGCCTGAAAGTTGTCCAGGTCTTGCTGCAAATAGACATGGACTGCTTAAGTATCTGTGGAGTGGCGAATGGTGCTGCACATTGTGCAATTATCAGCGAACATCCCCACTTCTGACCTTATGGTGGAGGGAAGATCATTGATGAAGCAGCTGAAGATTTTTGGGCGTTAGACACTACCCTATGGAACTACTGCAGTGATGTTCTGCGACTGAGATAATTGACCTCCAACAACCACAACCATCTTCCTTTGTGCTAAGATTCCCAACCAGTGGAGTATTCCCCTTGACTCCCATTGACTTCAGTTTTGCTCGGGACCCTAGATGCCACACTTGGTCAAATGCTGCTTTGATGTCAAGGGCAGTCACTCTCTTGAGTTCAGCTTTTTTGTCCATGTTTGGATCAAGGCTGTAATGAGGCCAGGAGCTGAACTGCTCTGACGAAACCCAAACTGTGCATCAGTAAGCAGGTTATTGCTGAGTGTGTGCTATTTGATAGCACTGTCGACGACTCCTTCCATCACTATGCTGATGATCAAAACCTTTCTAACCAGCAGTGTGGGTCTTCCTACAACACATGGACTACAGTGACTCAAGAAGGCAGAACACCTTGACCATCTGAAGGGCAATGAGGGATGGGCAATAAATATTGGCCTAGATGGTTGTGGTTGTTGGAGGTCAATCATCTCAGTTCCAGGACACCACTGCATGATTTCCTCAGGTTAGTGTCCTCGGCCCAACCATCTTCAGCTGCTTCATCAATGACCTTCCTTCCATCATAAGGTCAGAAGTGGGGATGTTTGCGATGATTGCTCAATGTTCAGCACCATTCGCGACTCCTCAGATACTGAAGCAGTCCATGCCCAAATGCAACAAGACCTGGGCAATATCCAGGCTTGGGCTGACAAGTGGCAAGTAACATTTGCACCACACAAGTGCCAGGCAATGACCTTCTCCAACAAGAGAGAATACAGCCATCACCCCTTGATGTTCACTGGCAGTACCATCACTGAATCCCCCACTATCAACACCCCGGGAGTTACCATTGACCAGAGACTGAACTGCAATAGCCATATAAACACTGTGGCTATAATAGCGGGTCAGAGGCTAGGAATCATTCGACGAGTAACTCACCTCCCGACTCCCCAAAGCCTGTCCACCATCTACAAGGCACAAGTCAGGAGTGACACTCAAGAAGCTTGACACCGTCCAGGACAAAGCAGCCCACTTGATTGGCACCACATCCACAAACATTCACTACCTCTACACCGATGCACAGTAGCAGCATTGTGTACTATCTACAAGATGCGCTCCAGGAATTCACCAAGGCTCCTTCAACAGCACCTTCCAAACCCACGACCACTACCATCTAGAAGGACACGGGCAGCAGATAGATGGGAACACCTGGAATTTCCCCTCCAAGTCACTCACCATCCTGACTTGGAATTATATCGCCGTTCCTTCACTGTCGCTGGGTCAAAACCCTGAAACTCGCTTCCTAACAGCACTGTGGGTGTACCTACACCACATGGACTGCAACGGTTCAAGAAGGCAGCTCACCATCATCTTCTTGAGGGCAACTAGGGATGGACAATAAATGCTGGCCCAGACAGGGAAGCCAACATCCCATGAATGAATTTTTAAAAAGCCAGCAACGCCACATCCCATGAGCAAATTTTTTTTTAAAAACGAAGTCAAGTAGATTTTTTTCCCCTTGTCGGTTGCCTCATCACCTGCCACAGATCCAGTCTAGCACCTACGTACTGCAGGAGTCAGCCAGATTGATCAGTACAGGTACTACCAAGCCAGCCTTGGTGATGGACCTTAGAGTACATTCTGTGCCCTTGCTATCCTCAGTGCTTCTTCCAAGTGGTGTTCAACATGGAGGAGTACTGATTCATCACCTGTGGTGGGGCAGTTGGTGGTAATCAGCAGGAGATTTATTGCCCATGCTTGGCCTGATGCCATGGAAGTCGATGTTATAGACTCCCAGGGCAACTTGCTCTCAACTGTATAACACTGTGCTGCCAGCTCAAGTGAGTCTGTCCTGCTAATGAGACAGGCCATACACAAGGATGGTGATGCTGGTGTCTGGGACATTGTAAGGTATGATTCCATGAATATGACTATGTCAGACTGTTGCTTGACTAGTCTGTAGGACGGCTCTCCAATTTTGACACAAGCCAAATTGTGTTGACCTACTGTATTAAAAAGCATATTAATTTCCATTCTGATGCTTATCAAAACTGAGGTTAATAGGAGCCCAAAATTCCATTTCTCAATAACAGTTGTTTTACAGAAGAGGGACACATCTTATACTATGTTATAAATCAGATGAGAGCACTGTCCATTCTAACAGCATTATCTGGCACACTTAGATATACAGTTTAAAATCAAAACATACAGTCCTAATTAGCTGAAGTTAGTCTTCATTAGTAAAAAAAAAGATTGTTGTAAATCTAATCTGCAAGTCACACAGCTCACTTGAAGCAGGCAGTTTCTGATCCATTTCAAAATTCATTCCCTATTTTCTGTTTGAATGCATAATTCCCTGAAATGTGCTACAAAAGGCACAATAAGGTGAATAGAATTTTGCATTTTATATGAGTGAAGAAGTAATGATGAATTAAGTAAAACATTCTTTGGAACACAGTTGGAGTATTGAATTCAGTTTAGGGCACCCTGCAAGAACATTAAAGCCTCATGTAGCATACAATGTGAATTCACAAGGATGATCCCAGGAATTGTCAACTGCCATGAAGAGGAGATGCTTGAGATACAGGGAGAATTTCCACTGGAGCAGAGAAGACTTAAGAGATTTAATAAAGGTGTGAAAATTATCAAGAGTTTTGATAGTGCAAATATGTGAAGACTATTTCTTCTTCTTGTGGACTCAGTGACAAGGCATCATATTTAAAATTGAGTTGTTGGGGAAAAAAATTTTCACGGTAGGTTGTTGGAATATGGAATGCTTTACTGCAGGGAGTAGCTGAAGCATTAGCTCATTCCATCTTTTTTAAGAGGAAATTGGATATAAATATTTGAAGCAGAGGCAAGGCTTTGGGGAGGGAGAGCAGGGTTTGCCTGCAGAACAGTAATTATACTTCCAAAGTAGTCCATTGGTTGTAAAGCTGTTTGAAAGATCCTGGACACTGGATAAACAAAAGCAACTTGCATCTATATAGTGCCCTTAACATACTAAAACACCCCATGGCGTTTCACAGGAGGTTTTAGAAACAAAATCTGATGCTGAGCCACGTAATGAGATATTAAAAACCTGAAACTTCTTAAAGGAGGAGGGAGAAGTAAAGAATTAGGGAGGAAATTCTCGATTTTGGGCCTAGGCAGCTGAAGACGCAGTGGGGCGATGAAAAATGGGGATGCACAAGAATCCAGAATTGGAGGAGAGCAGAGATCTTGGAGGACGATACAGAAATAGGGAGGAGTGAGGAATGGAGGAATTTGAAAACTAGTATGAGAATTTTTAAGTTGAGGCATTGCCAGAATGGGACCTAATGTAAGTTAGTGAGCACAGTGATAATGGATGAATGGCATTTAGTATGAGTTAGCATACAGGCAGCGGAGTTCTGGAAGAGCTGAAGTTTACGGAGGGTACAAGGTCAGGAAGCTGACCAGGAGAGCATTGGAATAGTGGAGTCTAGAGGTAACAAAAGTTTGGGTGAGGGTTTCAGCAGCATATATACTGAGGCAGCGGAGGTCACAATGTTACGGAGTTGGAAGAAGGTGGTTGTGGAAACGACGGTATGGGATTGGAAGTTCAGCACTGAGTCAGATAGTATGCTAAGGTTGTGAATGGTCTGATTCAGCCTCAGACAGCTACTAGGGTGCAGGATGGAATTAGTGTTTCAGGAACAGATTTTTTGGCGGTGACTGAAGACAATATTTATTTAATTGGAGAAAATTTCTGCTCATCCAATACTAGATATCAGATAAACATTGCACCAAATCAGGTGGCGCTGGTGGAGGTGAAGCTGGTTGTCATCAACGTACATGTAGAATCTGACGCTGTGTTTTCAGATTGATGTTGTCACAGGTAGCAAGCAGAAGAGAAATAGGAGGGGGCCAATGATATATCCTTGAGGGTCTCCAGAGGTAATGGTGTGGAATCGGGAAGAGAAGCCATTGCAGATGGATCGCTGGTTACTACTTTATAGATAGGAATAAAGTCCTGTATTAAATGCAGTTTCGTCTCTCTAAATATCAAGACGTCATTAGAAGTATTGTCAGCCTCAAAACCCTTGGTCCAGAGAGAGAAGCAAAAAGTGAGCCATGTCTGATGGTTATCTCTTCCCTCTGCCCCCACCTAAATTGGAAAATGCATTGGTATGTTCAACCTGGGATTGACTGGAAGCCCCACACAGAACACCCTTTGACACTCACAGACCAGGTTCACAATAAATAACAGCCACTTGGAGGAGATATTACAGGATATCCTGAAGGCTTTGGGTCCATATCCCAGCAGGAATCTGTGTCATCGGGGGAATTGGTGAGAAAATTAGGTGAGGTGCAGAGAAACTATCATCATGTTAGAAGGAGCCACAAGGATGTAGAATTAGAAAAGTTAGTTTTTCTCTGTGAAGCACTTCTGTTTCCTGATCAATTGGGATTTGAGGAGCATTACCACTTGGAGCCATTGCAGTGGAGATGGAGTGTATAATGTTTTGATTCAAATATCTCTGTTGCCAACAACATTTAGGATTGAATTTCAAAACATTTATTAACAAAAGGCTGGATTTTCTGATTTTAATATTGAGTCTGTTTTTGGATTAGACTTGAACACCATTGAAGATTCTACACCCAGCCAAAATAAATGACTTGCTACCCTAGCATGATTAGCAAGAGCCCAGTTCTTTGCAGATGATTACAAATAAGTGCAATTACTGTAGGGTTGTTTAATTATCAGGGCTGGGCTGAAACATGGAGGAATGTTCATCTATTCTGTTGCTCCACTGTAGCCACAGGCTATCTCTGCTTGTCTGCGTTTGCATCTGCACAAAAACTATGGCTAGTAATAACTTTCCCACACCTTCAATCTAGATGTTTGTGAGCGATATTATAATTTATTTTTGCAGTCAGTCACAAATTAACATTTAACGTTCCACAGAAGTATAAAACATGAGAGGTGGAAATTTGCAATGCGATTTAGATATTAAACCTGCCAAAAGTGATTTTGCTGTAAAAGTAGTTCCCGCCTTCTGTTTTGTAGGAGATTTCATGCTCCCCTTGTAAACAGTAGATGATTTAAAACCTGTTTCTAAGATAAACTTTCCCATTGTCATTAATGAGGATGGATAATGCTGAGTGACAAGTGCATTTGGAAAAGCACAGAAAGAGCTGCTAGGTTTGTCAAAGCATTTTGCTTCAGGCGTTGGACTTAAGGCCTTCCCTCCTTTTGTTAATTTTTAATATGCGATTTTTTTTGGCAAACTGCATGCAGGGAGAAAAGAAGAATTAATCTGCACAAGCATCTTATAATAAAAATATGATTTTAGAGAGGTGGACAAATTCTTCAGCTTTATTGAAGGTTCTTCTTTAAAATAAGGAAACTGTTACAGACCATGCCCACTGCATCCACCCTGCCCATTACAGCTTCTAGGATGGAGATGAGAAAAATTGGGACACCAATGCACTTAATTTACATTCACTCACTCCAACATCACATTTCACTTCAGAGGGGACCTTTAAAATTTAATAAGTGAACTATTCAATATTTATGAATATTTTTCTTGTGTTTGAAACATTTGAAACAACTGACAACATCCCTATCAGTTTCCATTTTAAACATGCAATTGGTCACTTTATTTCGGCTTGATTCAACGTTGCCTGGCTGGCAACCAAATTGTGTCTCCGTATGGCTTCTTGACACTAATAATGACTGAGTTTCTGTTCGTTTGCGTGCAAGATTTCCCAAGCGGCGGTTTGGGCTGGGATAAACTATCTATCATGATTGCATACAACTAATCTGTTTCATCCAACCCACCCAATGATTGAAATTGCATTTGACAATTCACCTCTCCTTGGCGTGCCTGTGGTGCGCATAGCTGCAGACCATCCCCCGAAGGACATAGCAACTACTCCATATGCTGGGATCATTTTATTTTTATCAAGAGACCTTTAGCCAGCAGAGGCAAAGAAAAGAAAAAAATGCAGCCCCATTTGTAGTACACTATGTTTAAAAAAAAAGTAACATATCCACATGTCAGTATTAAATGGCATAAATAAATTCTGAAACCTGCTTCCAGATTACTGAATCAGAATGTTTAAGGAGGTGACAAAAATCACTCAAATTAGTTTTAGCCTATTAAACCTTTCATGTTCTATATCACAAGATATAATGTGAAGTGCTGTCTTTGACTTGCAATACAGAATATGCGAAAGCAATTTGGTTTTAAAAGCTTGCAAAGTAAATATTTAGGTGAATGACAAAAAAAATGTTCATCCAAGTCTGTTGATTGTAACTTGGAATTCCTACATGCTTGGAGCACATTAATGTTTCTGTAGAAATAATTTTTAATGAAAGGTGATCTAACAAGTAAAAGCTTGTCTGTGTCAAAGAAAAATCTTGTCAGCTTTTAACCCCCAGTCATAATCTGAGTGATATTACATTATATTTTTTATTGGTCAGTGGGACAAACTTGATATTCTTCATTTTATTTAGATTGTAAGGATAATTTAGAAATTACATTGAAAATGCTCACTGCTATACGTTTTCCCGCAAAAGGCATGAATAGTGAAAATGACTAAATCAACATATTCTAGCTCAAAGCATAGTTTTCTCAACTGCTGACATATACTTGTTGAAACAACAAGAAAATAAAAGCAGCTTTCTTTGTTGTCCCTGCTCAAACTGCATTCACCTGTGGATAATTACATAATATAGTGCAGCAATTAGTTCCTCTTTGGTGTTGATCTAATTATTTATTCAATTTACATGCATATGAAATAAATAACTTGCATTTATATAGTAATCTCAGGATGTTCCAGTCATTGAAGTACTTTTGAAATAAAGTGTAGAAACACAGCAGCTAATTTGCACACAGCAAGGTCTCATCAATGGCAATGTGTTAATGACAACATAACTATTTATGTTCATTAGAATAGTACCATGGGATCTTATACATCCACCCAATAAAGAAGACTTAATGACCCATCAAAAAGACAGCACCTCTGATGTTGCTGCCCTCCCTCAGTACTGCAGTGAGTTGTCAGCCTAGATTATGTGCTCCAGTCTCTAGAGTGGGCTATGAATCCACAACCTTCTGACATAGATGGTGGGAAAATGAGGTTGTCCACTTTGGTGGGAAGAATAGAAAAGCAGAATATTATTTAAATAAAGAGAAACTGCAGAATGCTGTGGTACAGAGGAATCTAGGTGTCCTCATACATGAATCACAAAAGCATGAAAATCGCTGTAATCCCAGAGGACCGTAGGCTGCTCTCTCATTAGAGAGACACAACTGGTGTTGAGTTTAACCACCAGTTGAGAAGGCGGAGCCTTCAATGGATGACCTCAGCCAGTACGGGAATTGAACCCGCAGTGTTGGCGTCACTCTGCACCACAAACCAGCCATCCAGCCAACATGCAGGTACAGCAAGTGACCTTTATTGCAAGGGGGATGGAGTATAAAAGTCTTGTTACAACTGTACAGAGCATCGGTGAAACCACAGCTGGTGTACTGTGTACAGTTCTGGTCTGTTTACTTAAGGAGATATATACTTACTTTGGAAGCAGTTCAGAGAAGGTTCACTAGGCTGATTCCTGGAATGAATGGGTTTGCCTTATGAGGAAAGATTGAGCTGGCTGGGCCTAAATAGGAGGCCCTCATTTAATGTTGTAGTTGCATTCCTGAACAGTACAACTTTAAATGAAATTAGGTTAAGCAAATCATATTTTTCCATTATAACCAATATAAAAGGTTCTGTAGCACCTTTCTCATCAGAAAATAAACACTAAAACATTATATCCCGTAGGTTGAAACACTTTACATTGCTAAATTCTTATATTCATAAATTAAATAACTTTTAAAATAAAATAAATTTAAAAGTATAAAAGAAGTATTCTGACACTTCCTACTTAACTCCCACTTGCCATCTCTCCGGCTCGCCCTCTTTCCCATTCCCCAACCCTCCAGCTCACTGCTTTCCTGGCTTGCTGCCTCTCCGGCTTGCTGCCTCTCCTGCTCCCCAACCTGCCAACTTGCCGCCTCTATGGCCTGCTGCCTCTCCCATCCCAGACCGTTCCAGGTTCTCCAAACCTCCCTCTTGCCACATCTCCCTCTCACTGCTTCCCTCTCCCGAACCCTCACTGTGAATGAGGGCTCACAAAATGAGCGTTGAGAGGCTGGAAGAGCAGTTTGGAGTTGCAGAGGTAAGTCGCAAGCTGGAGAGGCGGTGAGAGGAAAGGTCGACAGTGACGGGGGATTGGCAAGAGGGAGGGTCGACAAGAGGAAGGGTTGGCAGCAACTGGGAGAGTCAGCGAGAAGGAAGGTTGGTCAGAGGGAGGATCAGCAGCGACCAGGAGGATTGGCATGAGGGAAGGTCAGCAGCGACCGGGACGTTTGGCGAGAGGGAAGATCAGCAGCAGCCAGGAGGTTCGACAAATGGTGTTGGCAGCGACCTGGAGGGTCAGCAAGAGGCAAGGTCGACAGTGACTGGGGGAGGGTCAGCGATCGGGAGAGGTCGTTTCAAAATGGCATAAATTGGATCAGTCGACCCTATATCAGAGCCAGCGCAAAATGATGTTAAAACGAAACTCCTGACGCTCAACTCTAATACTGGCCCTACTAACTGACCAATGTTAAAACAGAATGAATTAAAACGGGGCAGCTTAAATCGAGGACTGTGCTCTTTAGAGTTTAGAAGAATGAGAGGTGGTCTTATTATGACATTAAGATTCTGAGGAGGCTTGACAGGGTAGATGCTGAGAGGATGTTTCCCCTTGTGGGGAACCTAACACTAAGGGGCACAATTTCAAAATAAGGGGTCTTCCATTTAAGACTGAGATGAGGAGGACTTTCTTCTCTCAGAGGGTCGTTAATCTTTGGAACTCTCTACTCCAGAAAACAGTGGAGACTGGGTCATTGAGTATATTCAAAGCTGAATTAGACAGATTCTTGATCACAAGGGAGTCAAGGGTCAAGTGGGGCAGGCAGAAGGTTAGCGTTAGGGCCACAATCAGATCAGCCATGATCTTATTGAATGGTGGAGCTGGAGCAAACTAGAGGGGTGAAATGGCCTACTTCTCTTATTTCTTATGTTCTTGTGTTGTGCTCTTGTATATCTTTTGAAAAGTTAGAACATGGGTGCTACAAGAAAGTTTTTGTTATCGATCACAATGCTAAAATGTTATTTGTTATCCAACTAATATGAACTTATCCTGATTAATGAACAAGAGAATTACCAAACACAATTTTATTTTGTATGAAAAATGAGAATCTTGTTGAGAGTTTGGGCCTTATTTGTCTCCTGAAATTTCCCTGAACATTTCACATACCATAAATGTTTGAAGTGCAGTAACTTTTATGTAGGCAAAAATGGCAGACTTTTTATGCGCAGCAAGATTCCTTAACTAGAAGTCACCAGTTAATCTGGCCATGGTGACGTTGATTGAATAGTTTCGCCATGAGTCCCATGCAGCTGGCAGTAATTCCATAGTTACTGGATTCTAGGGTGAGAACGGAAAGCATTTTTTCACAAAGTGGATTGGAAATCTGGAAATGTCTTTGGCTGGGTCAATTAAAATCTCCAAGACTGAAATCAATAGATTTGTATTAGATATGGAGTTTCAAGGGATATGGATCAAAAGTATGATCAGCCATGATTTAATTGAATGGCAGAACAAGCTCAATGGGGCTGAACAATCAGCACCTTTTCTGATCTATGTCCTTAGAATTTGATGACTCTAGAAGAGCGTTTTTGGCATGGATTTTTATTGGTTCTTACAAGCTACTGCCTGTGTTAAGATCATACTCTTGAGAGAGGCAGCACAAAACCAATGTGACATCAGCTTTAATCCTAGTCCAAGTGCACTTTTCAATCTGCAAGTAAAATCATTGGTAATCAGCAAATTCAAATCATACCAGCAGAGAATGTTATTTATGTCAGTTTGTAATGTTGAAGTGAATTGTTTCTTAAATTTAAGGTAATCTCTTTCAAAGTTTCTATTCACAATGGTTCGATCCGGGGCAGAATTTTTAGGTAGGTGTGCGTATGCACACCCAACCTGATCAGACATGAAATCGCGCGATATTTCAGTCAGCAGAAGCACACCCGCTGACAATTAAGACAATTAAAGTTGTTAAAGTTCCAATTGTCCCCGATTTTTCATGGTTCGTCCAACCTTACGGTTGGTGGATGGACGAATCTGCCAGGCATTTTTACATTTTTGACTAAACCTCGTCCAAGAGCATTATGAGGTTGCTGTTATTAAATTTAAAAAAATAAAAATGTATGGTCAGAATTTTCATGATCTATATGTTCAGGTGACTGATTTTGATGCCTGGGCTTTTTTTTCATGATTTTAAAATCTTTATTTAATTGTTTTGAAGTCTTCAGCTCCCTGAGGCAGCCCCCCCGCCTTCAGGGAGCTTTCATGCAGTGCTCGCCCGCGCTTACGTCAGCGCCCACCCTCCTCAAACCACCCACCCCCCCCCAAGTCCGTCAGCGCTGAGCATTTCAGCACGCTCTTCACGCTGGCTGGCCATTAATTGGCCAGCCAGTGTGAAATCACGGTCGGGGGCCCATCGCAGGCAATGGTCTGTACCCTGGCCGCTCCCAGGTCCGCCAACCCAAAAAGCCTGGATGCCGACCTAAAATTCTGCCCCTGGTTATACTGCTGTCTGGGAGGCAGAGAAAATCGCATCCAACATCTATTTTTTTTCCTCAAAATAGGAGAATACGCCAAATAATTTTCTTTATTGTGGGTTGGGGTGGGGGCGAAATCCTTAGTATTGCTGACTTTCATATTTAGCTGTTTTTAAAATTCATTTATGGGACGTGGGCATCGCTGGCTAGGCCCGCAGAATGGCCTCCTTCTGTGCCGTTTTGACTGTATGTAGCACCTCTCGTATTTTCACAATTTCCCAAAGTCCATCACAAGAAATTAATTCCTGATGTAGAGAAATGTTCTTTTTTGTTTTTATTCGTTCCTGGGACGTGAGCATCACTAGCAAGGCCAGCTTTTGTTTTCCGTTCTTAGTTGCCCTTGAGAAGATGGTAGTGAGCCACTTTCTTGAATTGCTGCAGTCCATGTGGTGTAGTTACAGTCACAGTGCTGTTAGGAAGGGAGTTCCAGGATTTTGACCCAGCAATAGTGAAGGAGCAGCATTATTGTTCCAAGTCATGGTGAGTAGAGGAGAACTTGGATATGGTGGTGGTCCCATGCATTTGCCGCCCTGTTCTTCAAGGTGGTAAAGCTCACGAGTTTGGAAGGTGCTGTTGAAGGAGTCCCTATACATTAAACACAGAACTCACTAATGCATATGTTGTTGGGAACTAACCTGTGCAGAAGCCCATGCCTAATAAGCTAAAATCCATACATTTTAATTGTACAAAGCACTGGTAAACTTCTCAATGCTTGTCCAGATAGACTATCTTGTCTGTTAGCACATAGCCACCCAAACTGCTGCTCAGAAACACTTCTGGTCCTGAATCCATGTTTCAAGGCCTTTGGAATCCAGGCAATTCAGCCTCATTAGTGCCTGCATTTCTTATTTGCTGATTTGTGCTCTTTGAATATTGCCAGCCAGATGTCTTGGAAGTAATGGTTCTTTATGATGCTGCATCATTGGCGGATACATCCTTAATCAGAACACTAAGATATGCTAGTTAGTATCAGCAGCCTGAAATATATGCAAATTAATGTTGATGTAAGCTTTTTAAGTGCAGTCTTGTCTCCAAGGTAACACTCTCACCTCAGCTTTACAAGAGACGTGAACACATAATGTAGGCTGACGTTTCAGTACAGTACTGAGGGTGTGATACACTGTTGCATATAGCATCTTTTGGATGAAACATTAAACTGGATCCATGTCCTCTCATTGGACACACAGCACTCCTCAAGGAACAGTTTGTGTATCCTGGGCACCATTTATCCATCAACCACCAGCCCTATAAAACAGATTATCTAGTAATTTCACCTTAACCCTGTTTGAGGAATCTTCCGAAAATTGACTGATGCGCCCTGATAGCTCAAAGAAGACTACAAGAGAGCATGCCAGGAGCAATACCAGGTATAATTAAATGAGGTGCCAACCTGGTGAAACTGTAACATAGGACTATGTGCATGCTAAACAGCGGAAGCAGCATGTGAAAGATAAACTTAAGTAATCCCACAACCAATGGATCAGACCAAAGTTGTGCAGTCACACCACATCCGGTTGTGAATGGTGGTGGACAATTAAACAACTAACTGGAGGAGGAGGAGGAGGTTCCACAAACATCCCCATCCTCAATGATGGGGGAACTCAGCACTTCTGGCTGAAGATGGTTGCAAATGCCTTAGCTTTTAAAGAGATGATAAAGTGGATGATCCATTTCAGCATTCTCCTGAGGCCCCCAACATCACGGTCTTCAGCCTGTTCAACGCACTCCACATGATACAAGGAAATAGCTGAAAATACTGGATACAACAAAGGCTTTGGGCCCTGATAACATCCTGGCTGGAGCACTAAAGGCTTGTGCTCCAGAATTGGCTATGCCCCTAGTCAAGCTGTTCTAGTTCAGCTACAATACAGGTATATATCTGACAGTGTGGAAAATTGCTTAGATATGCCCTGTTTACAAAAAGTGGGACAAGCCCAATCCAGTTAATTACCAACCCTTCAGTCTATTGTCAATCATCTGCTAAGTCATGGAAGGTGTTTTTCACAGTGCTATTAAATGGCACTTCCTCAACAATAACCTGCTCACTGATGCTCTGTTGGGTTTTGCCAGGCTCCATACCTAATTACAGCCTTGATCCAAGCAAGAGCAAAAGAGCTGAATTCAAGATATGGTGGGAGTGACTGCCCTCGACATCAAGACAGCATTGAACAAGTGAGGCATCAATGAGCTGGAGCAAAATTGAAGTCAGTAGGGATCAGGGGAAACTCTCAACTGGATGGAGTCAGATCTGGCACAAAGGAAGATTTGTTGTGTTTGTTGGAGGTCAATCATTTCAGCCCCAGGGCATCACTGCCGGAGTTCCTCAGGATAATTTATGTCTTAGGCCCAAGTACCTTCAGGTGCTTCATCAAAGACCTTCCCATCATCATAGGGTCAGAAGTGAGGATGTTCGATGATGATTGTAATGTTCAGTACCATTCCCAATTCCTCAGATACTGAAGTACTACATGGCAGCATGTAGCAACACCTGGACAACATTGAGGCTTGGGCTGATAAGTGGCAAGTAATGTTTGTGTCCCACTAGTGCCAGACATTGATTAACTCCAACGAGAGAATCCAACCATCTCCTCTTTGATGTTAAACAGAATTACCATCCCTGAATGCCCCTCTATCAACATCCTGGGGGTTACCATTGACTAGAGGCTTAACTAGATCAGCTATATAAATACTCTGGATACAAGAGCAGTTTAGAGGCAGGAAATTCTGCAGTGAGCAACTTACCTCATGACTCCTCAAAGCCTGTCCACCATCTACAAAGCACAAATCATAAGTGTGATGGAATACTCTCCACCTGCTGGATGTGTGGAGCTCCAACAACACACAAGAAGCTCAACACCATCCAGGAGAAAGCAGCTCGCTTGATCAGCACCCATCCACAACCTTAAACATTCATTCCCGCCATCACCAGCAGAGTGACTGCAGCGTGCACCATCTACAAGATGCACTGCAGCAATTCACCAAGGCTCCTTTGACAGCACCGTTCAAACCCATGACCTCTACCGCCTAGAAGGGCAAGAGCAGCAGATGCATGGGAACATTACAAGTGCAAGTTTCCCTCCAAGCCACACGCTATTCTCACTTGAAACTACATAGCCATTCTTTCACTGTCACTGTGTCAAAATCCTGGAACTCCCTTCGGAATAGCACTGTGGATAGCACATTACATGGACTGCGGCAGCTCAAGAAAGCAACTCACCAACAATTAGGAATGAGCAACAAATGCTGGCCTTGCCAGTGAATCTCGTATCATTTGTTGCAATCAAAGCCTAGAGAAATTATAACTAAGGGATCTGCGAACAGAAGCAGAGCAAGTGCTGATGTGAAATTCAAAAATGTCCACTGTGGTTCAGATGAACAGGCAGATAATTTCATCTGCCAGCATTAGCTCGTTAAATTTCCATTGGCTCCCAGGAACCAAAGTTATGCTGAATTGACATCAGCTCAGTTGACCAGAAGCAGCTCAAAGTTTGAGCCAATCCTCTGACACTGCTTCCTTTCATCGTAATTATAAAGACATTTACAGAGTTCCAAAAACATTTGTGACTTGGATTTCTGTTATGAATCAGGCTTATAGCTTTTCTTCTACAGTAAATCCTTATTTAAAGTTGTGGTTGCCCACTGACGCTCAGTTTGAGTTCTGCCAAATATCAAAGGCAAGTGGTGAGGATGACACACACATTCTACAGAGGGATATAAACAGGTTAAGTGAGCAGGCAAAAATGTGGCAGATGGAATATAATGTGGGAAAGTGTAAGGTTATGCACTTTGGCAGGAAGAATAGAAGCGCTGAATATTATTTAAATGAAGAAAGACTGCAGAAAGCTGCAGCAGAGAGGGATTTGGGGGTCCTCATACATGAATCCCAAAAAGCTAGCATATAAGTTCAGCAGGTAATAGGTAAGGCAAATGGAATGTTGGCCTTTATTTCAAAGGGAATGGTGTTTAAAAATAGGAAGTCTTGCTAAAACTATGCAAGGCACTAGTTAGACCACACCTAGAATACTGTGAACAATTTTGGTCCCCTTATCTAAGGAAAGATATACTGGCATTGGAGGCAATCCGGAGAAGGTTCACTAGGTTGATTCTGGGTATGGAGGGATTTTCTTATGAGGAGAGGTTGAGTAGGTTGGGCCTGTACTCATTGGAATTTAGAAGAATGAGAGGCAACTTTCTTGAAACATATAAGGTTCTTAGGGGGCTTGACAGGGTAGATGCTGAGAGGTTGTCTCCCCTTGAGGGAGAGTCTAGGACCAGAGGGCATGATCTCAGAGTAAGGCGGCACCCATTTAAAGTAGAGATAAGGAGGAATTTCTTCTCTCAGAGAGTAGTCAATCTGTGGAATTCTTTACTGCAGACTTGATGAGCCAAAAGGCCGACTTCTATTCCTACTTCTTACGGTCTTATTCTCCTAACCTCATTACAATCTTAGCCCAAACATGGACAAAAGAGCTTGACTCGAGGTGAGGTGAGAGTGACTGCCCTCGACATCAAGGCAGCATTTGACTGAGTGAGGCAGTAACAGCACTGTGGGTGTTCCTACACCTCATGGACTGTAGCGGTTCGAGAACGCAGCTCACCACCACCTTCTCAAGGGCAATTAGGGATGGGCGATAAAAATGCTGGCCTAGCCAGCGATGCCCACGTCCTGTGAAAGAGTTTTTAAAAATTCCTGAAAAGTTCATCTTCAAGTGAAACAATTTTAAGCAAATCAGATTTTCCCATTACAACCAATGTAAAACCTGTGGTTGTGCTCTGTAGCACATTTCCTGTCAGGAAAAAAATTAAATCATTATACCCTGTAAGTTGAAATACTGTACATTCCTAAGTTCCTATTTTATTAAATGAAATAACTTTTAAAATATAATAAATTTTAAAATATAAAAGAAATATGCTCACTCTTTCTACTTATTTCCTGCAGGCCAACACTCTCTCGCTGACTCTCTCCTCTCTCTCGCTCTTGCCAACTCGCACTCACTCGCCGCTTCCCTGTTTGATTCTCCCACTTATATAATTTGATATAACTATATCACCATTCCTTCACTGTCGCTGGGTCAAAATCCTGGAACACCCTTCCTAACAGCATTATGGGTACAACATGTTCTTACAACACCTGGACTCCAGCAGTTCAAGTAGACAGCACACCACCACCACTGCAAGGGAAATTAGGGATGGGCAACGCCCACATCCCATGAACAAATAAAGAAAGACTTACAGCTTCCCTGCCCGTCTCTCCCTTTCGCCTCTTCTTCTCCTGAACCCTCACCGTGAGCGGGAATTCAGGAGAGGGGCGGCAAGAGGGAGAGAGCAAGCAATGAAGTATGAGGAGCTGCAAGTAGGGCGTCGGGGAGGGAAGCGACAGGTGGGTGAACCAACGAGAGAGAGAGTCTCGGGGAGTGAGAGAGAGTCTCAGGGAGTGGGAGAAGCTACTCCTAAGTGGTGCAAAGCTGCTCCGAAACGGCACCTATTGAGTCAAGCACGCTCTGTCAACCCAGATGCGAAGCACTGAAGTGAAATTCTAATGCTAAGTGCGCATACCAGCCCTATTATACCCGCAACGCTGAAGCAAAAGTCCCAATGCTAAGTGTGCATACCAGCTCTGTTAAACCTACGACACTAAAGTGAAACAACACTGAATGAGGCAACTTAAAACAGGGAGTTTTTTATTCATTCACAGGATGTGGGCTTCGCTGGCTGGGCCAGCATTTATTGTCCATCCCTGGTTGCCCTTGGGAAGGTGGTGGTGAGCTGCCTTCTTGAACTGCTGCAATCCATGTGGTGCACATACACCCACAGTGCTGTTAGGAAGGGAGTTCCAGGATTTTGACCCAGCGACAGTGGATATGGAATGGCGATATATTTCCAAGTCAGGATGGTGAATGACTTGGAGGGGAACTTCCAGATGGTGATGTTCCCATCTATCTGCTGCCGTTGTCCTTCTAGATGGTAGTGGTCATGGGTTTGGAAGGTGCTGTCTATGTAGCCTTGGTGAATTCCTGGAGTGCATCTTGTAGATGGTACACACTGCTGCTACTGTGTGTGGAGGGAGTGAATGTTTGTGGATGTGGTGCCAATCAAGTGGGCTGCTGTGTCCTGGATGGTGTCAAGCTTCTTGAGTGTTGTGGGAGCTGCACTCATCCAGGGGAGGGTATTCCATCACACTCCTGACTTGTGCCTTGTAGATGGTGGACAGGATTTAGGGAGTCAGGAGGTGAGTTACTTGTCACACGATCCCTAGCCTCTGACCTGCTCTTGTAGCCGCAGTATTTATATGGCTAGTCCAGTTCAGTTTCTGGTCATTGGTAACACCCAGAAGGTTGATAGTGGGGCATTCAGTGGTGGTAATGCCATTGAACGTCAAGGGGCGATGGTTGGATTCTCGCTTGTTGGAGATGATCATTGCCTGGCACTTGTGTGGCGCGAATGCTAAAACAGGAACTTAATGTACTTGGCTTCCAATGACATTGAGATCTATGACGATGCTTAATATTTATCAGATAATCCTGATAGCTGTCCTTAATAACTTTGCCAAGTTTACTTTGGGGTTGCTGCCAATTATCTAAGACCTGTGTATCAGGAACTCGTGACACCAGCATTGCGCTTAACCCAACATCAAAGCACCTAAGTTGTTTTAATGGTGGAACATGCCAAACCTGCCTCCTTATTGCCATAGATCTCAAGCCTCAAAATTAATTCCAAATTTTAATAGAACTGTAAACTTTTTTTCAAAATCGTTCCTTTGGTACAGGGAGAATTTTGCAATTTTCATGGTGCTAGCCTGAGAAGGTAATATATACATGGTATGTGTACTCTCCCCGAAGGCAGATCTTTGGTTCATTGTCTGCTACTGCTTCATCCTGAGCTATTTTCTTGGCTGTTTTTGTTCATGGTGGTTAACCATTACTTTCCATTTTTAGGGGCTGGGCAAGAAGGCAGGCCCTAAGTCTGCCTCAGCCAGAACCAGAATTGAACCTACGCCATTGGCATTATTCTGAACCATGTGCTAGCCATCTAGCCAACTAAACTAACCACTGCCCCCCCCGCCCCCAAAAGATATATATGCACATCTTTAATTATTTTATCATTTTTACAAATATGACTTTTGCAGCCGTGTTGACTGCCTGCTATTCCATCTGTGGTTCCAACACTCCTGCAGCATTCTCAGCTTGTGGGTCCATACAAAGATGGAACTCTCTAATGCTATGTAGTAAACGCTAGTCCCAGCTTTATACTACACGTTGTACATCTGCCATTGACTGTGCTCTATCAAATTAAAAGTGCGCTTAGTGATCTTGAGTATGGCAAATGCATACTTGAGACACATTATAAAAGTCAAACTTGTGACTCCTGAAGCATTGGCTTAGTTCCGAAAGTGACTTTGCATTTTTGTGACATTTTAAAGTAATCTCCCACAGATTTCAAAAGAGCAGTGTTTTTCCTTGGGCACGTTCAACGTATATTAGAATCACAAGGGATGGCTTAAGAGTGCCGTGCACTTTCACAGTAGTTTGAACACAATTCTACAGCTAGCATCTACATGTAGTCTGTTAAAGCAAACTCCCTTAATAACAATATAGCCAACACTAGACTTGGAGATAATTTAGCTTTATTCATACCCTAAATTCTGTTTTGTGATCCATGTACAGAAAGATATTCTCAATGCTGAATAAATTACTTTTAATCAAAGAATGGCCACCAGGTCTAAGGGAGTTTCACACTCCCTTGTCTACATTTTTTTTAGCTTTAGGCTCGCACTTCATGACCTTAAATAAAACTTTAATTACATAGTACTCACTTACGACAGTCACAAACAGAATCAATCAGTATCAGCTAAGTTCAGCAAAGTAACTTTTACAGAACTATTTGTATACCAAAATACATTTTATTGGACCTATCATATTGTATAATGATGGCTAATGAAGTACCTAAGTATGTGTTCTGAAAGTTGAAAATGCTGAACAGTCATACAGTGGGTAGAAGAAGCCTTGAAAAACAAGCTCAAAGTATTGATATTCCTCCTCCAATTACTGGCAGCGAATAGCAAAGTAAAGTGATAGGAGGGTCCATCAACAGAGCTAATGCTCAGCTTGGGTTCTGCCAAGGCCACTCGGCTCCTGACCTCATTATAGCCTTAGTCCAAATATGGACAAAAGAGCTGAGCTCGAGGTGAGGTGAGAGTGACTACCCTTGACATCAAGGCAAATATTTCATCAAGTGTAGCCTAACAAAACTGGAGTCATTGGGGATCAATAGGAAAATTATCCATTGGTTGGAGTCATACCTGGCACAAAGCAAGATGGTTATGGTTGTTGGAGGTCAATCATCTCAGTCCCAGGACATCACTGTGGGTGTTCCTCAGGGTAGTGTCCTCGGCCCAACCAACTTCAACTGTTTCATCAATGACCTTCCCTCCATCATAAAGTCAGAAGTGGGGATGTTTGCTGATGATTGCACAATGTTCACCATTCGCAACTCCTCAGGCACTGAAACAGTCCATGCCCATATACAGCAAGACCTGGACAACATTCAGGCCTGGGCAGGTAAGTGACAAGTAACATCCGCACCACAAAAGTGCCAGGCAATGACCATCCCCAACAAGAGAAAATCCAACCATCTCACCTCGACATTCAATAGCATTACCACTACTGAATCCCCCACAATCAACATCCTGGGGATTGCCATTGACCAGAAACTGAACTGGACCAGCCATATAAATACAATGGCTACAAGAGCAGGTCAAGGGCTGGGAACTCTGCAGAGGGTAATTCAACTCCCGACTCCCCAAAACCTGCCCATCTATAAGGCACAAGTCAGGAGTAACATGGAATACTCTCCACTTGCTTGGATTAGTGCAGCTCCAACAATGCTCAAGAAGCTCGACACCATCCAGGACAAAACAGCCCACTTGACTGGCACCCCAATAACCATCTTCAACATCCACTCACTCCACCACCGATGAACAGTGGCAGCAATTTGTACCATCTACAAGATTCACTTCAGCAACTCACCAAAGCTCCTTCGACAGCATCGTCCAAATCACGACCTTTCCCACCTAGAAGGACAAGGAGAGCAGATAGATGGGAACACCACCACCTACAAGTTCCCCTCCAAGCCACACACCATCCTGACTTGGAACTCTATCACCATTCCTTCGCTGTCACTGGGTCAAAATCCTGGAACTCCCTCCCTAACTGCACTGTGGGTGTACCTACACCATATGGACTGCGGCAGTTCAAGAAGGCAGCTCACCACCATTTTCTCAAGGGTAATTAGGGATGGACAATAAAAATGTTGGACTATCCAGCAACATCCATGTCCCTTGAAAGAATAAAAAAAGTTACAATGACGCAGTGCCCACGTTGCTAAAAGCACCTGTACAGGTTGAGTAGAAAGAAGAGAACCTCTAAAATCACTCATTACGTGCAACAACCAACTGATTCCAAAAAGACTATCCTGCTCTTCAGTTAGACCATTGACTTTTGTATCGGGCTCATTAGTTACGAGTGGAAGCACCAGAGAATCTGAGAAAATTGCTTTTCTTATAAATATTGTGCTTACCAAAGAGCGTTTCTACTGAGGAATGTTAGGCACCCTTTGTTAGTATCAAGCACTCTGTCAGGTATCACCAGCTTTTCTGATTGAGTTTGCCCATTCAGCGTCATATAGGAGCAGTGTTCTACTGTAGGCTCATGTTCATGCCAACTAGAAACTCATTTTGTATCCAAATTCATTTGACTTGGTGCTATGCAGCCAGCAAAAGAAAAAGGTTTTCAGCCGGTCATTCTAGATGAAAGAAAACTACATAATCCACTACATCACAAGTACTGATAACTTAATAATTGTCCAGTCATGCTTAATATTTATATATTTACAAAACTGAACTCTGTCACTCTTTTCCCCATTTTCCCTTCTATTCCTTCTGTACTCCTGAACTATTTATATTATTTTAAGTTTATATCTACCCAATTTTAGGAGGTGGAGCCAACAGAGAAGAAAAAGACAGACAACTGGCTAAAAACCCAGTTCCAAACCCATTTTTATAAGATAAATCAAGATCTGGAAGTCTCAACTGGTTATGTCAACCCTTGTTGTAATCTGTATAAGTCAAATTTACATTGCTACTACAGAATGAATTATCTTGTCTATGGCACCAGCAGTTCAACTATTTCTGGATGAATTAACATATCCTGAGTGTAACAGAGATTTTGCAGAAATATGTTGATAGTTGTACCATGCCAGTGTTTTCTGTTTTGGTATGACACTAAACCATGCAGCCAAGTGATGAGCATAAGCCAGATTTAATAGTATTCTAATCTAACTAAACTGATAAATTAGGCACCGACAGATGGATTTTATTGTGGATAAATACAAAAGAATACACACTGGAACATGATATATATATGAACTGAAGGTTTGTGCATTGGGAAGGGTGGAAAGGGATTTGGGTGTTTCCTGTCAATCATGCTATTACCAACAAGACTGAATCTCATGAGTGTTTTATTACAGAAATAGAAAAGTTACTCTGACCTTGATCAAACCACATTTATAATATTGAGAATTTTTGGGTGCTGTACTTTAGAAAGGGCATTGATACACCTGGGAGTGTTCAGAGAAGAGCAACTAGGATGATTGCAGGACTTAGAGCTCTAAGTTAGAAGAAAAATTGGCAAATTTTGCATTCACCATCAGAGGGGGAAAAAAGATTGAGTCGGTAAATGCGCTGCAGGTTTTTAAAATTTTTAGTGGCATAGATAAATTAGATAGAAGCAGACCATTTAACATAGATTGTGAACATAAAAACCAGAATATGACATTAACAAGGCTAAGCAAGATAGAAGGGAACCTTTCACCATAGAAAAATTGAAATAAATTCTGTGCCAAGACACCTTACAGGTATGACTAACTCCTTCAAAAACAGCCAATTAATTATTAATCGGGAATTAAAATAAAACAAAATTCTTGCATTTATATGGTTGTCACAACCTCAGGACATCCTGTACTTCACAGGCAATGAAGTACATTTGAAGTGTAGTCACTGTTATAGAAAATACAGATCACAATTTGTACACAGCAAGGACCTATAATCAGCTATGAGATAGTGACCAGATAATCTGTTTTAGCAATGTTGGTTGAGGGATAAATACTGGCCAGGGCACCAGGAAGAAGTCCCCTGCTTTTCTTCCAATAATGACCATTTGTTCTTGTGCTTGCACCAGAGGACCTAGATAGGACCTCAGTTTCATGTCTCATCTGAAAGATGGCACCCCCCCAAAGTGCAGCACACCCTCAGTACTGCAATGGAGTGTCAACTAGATTGTGTGCTCAAATTTCTGGATTTGTTATGAGCCCATGACATTCAGATTCATGCAAGAGTGATACTATTGTGCCTTGGCTGACACTAATTTGGTTTAAAGAAAGCAGGGAGATATGTGTTCAGTATAAATATACCTTGGTACATAATGGTTTTTGTGCTGCTGCTGCTACGAAAGATTGTGGAAAAATGCAGAACCAGAATAGAGTCCATCTGGCCATCCCAAGAACTTAAACCCATTAATCATCCACTACCTCAAATGTTTATATAACTCTTCCTCTAAATTGTACAGACAGCTTGTAGGACTTGTCTTTTACCCATCTGAATATGTATTTCAAGATCCAGTTAACTTTCCTTACTGCTGTCAGGGATTTTCAGTGAACTATGCACCAATATCCAATTCCTTCTCCAGTTCTGTGTCCTGTAGCCTGGAGCTATTTAGTTTATACCCCCCCTGCTTATTTTCCTTTCTTACTCTTGTTAACTTGCAATTGTCCATATTTACCATTTGGTAGTCCATCTTTCCAAATATTTAAGTTCCCTTCAAATTAGGGTTACCTCTGCCCTATTATTTGAACCCAGCCCCCAAATTGAGTATTAGCTGCAAACTTTGCCCCCAACAGAATTTAACGGTCTGACCTGGGAATTCCCTGAGTCATGTCCATGTGACTCTTATAACATGAACTTTATCCAAGAATTAACATAAGACCATAAGATGTAGGAACAGAAGTAGGCCATACGGCCTAACAAGTCTGCTCCGTCATTCAATGAGATCATGGCTGATCTGGTAATCCTCAACTCCACTTTCCTGCCTTGTCCCCATAACCCTTGATTCCCTTACTGATTAAAAATCTGTCTATCTCAACCTCGAATATATTTAACGACCCAGCTTCTATAGCCCTCTACGGTAAAGAATTCCATAGATTGACTACCCTCTGAGAGAAGAAATTCCTCCTTATCTCTGTTTTAAATGGGCATCTCCTTACACTGAGATTATGCCTCTGGTCCTAGACTCTCCCACAAGGGGAAACAACGTCTCAGCATCTACCCTGTCAAGCCCCCTAAGAATCTTATATGTTTCAAGAAGGTTGCCTCTCATTCTTTTAAACTCCAATGAGTACAGGCCCAACCTATTCAACCTCTCCTCATAAGAAAATCCCTCCATACCCAGGATCAACCTAGTGAACCTTCCCTGGACTGCCTCCAATGCCAGTATATCTTTCCTTAGATAAGGGGACCAAAATTGTTCACAGTACACTAGGTGTGCCTTGTATAGTTTTAGCAAGACTTCCCTATTTTTATCCTCCATTCCCTTTGAAATAAAGGCCAATGTTCCATTTGTCTTCCCTGTTATCTATTGAACTTGTAGTGGTGGCTTTGATAATTTTCCAACTTTTTGTGTAATGGAAAGCTGAGTGAGAAGACTGGTGTATAGCAAATGTGATTTCTCTTCCTCAGAATAAAAAGATGGGGTTCAGCCATGAAGTTACAGGCCAACTAGTTTTACTTCAATGTAGAATTTCTAATACGGAATGAAATTACAAAGCATTTGAAGAAACATAGTGGGCTAGATTTTGCATATGAAATGTGTCAACTTCTGGAAACTGCACATGCAGTCAAATGCACATATATGGGGCTGAATTTTACGGGGTGGTGCGGGGGGGATGGTGGTGGCATGAATTGCTCACCACCTCCCACCCCTGAGAAGGAAAGTAAGTTCCGCGCTGAGCAACATTCAATAAGCCCGTCCCCACCGCAATAACAACCCAGCAACCTTAAGCTGGGCCAGGATTTTGCAGCTCCTCCCACTCAGCAGGCTATTACGGTCCTGCCAAACTGAATAGAGCTTTAAATGGCTCGCCGTATCTGCCGGGGCAGACACACCACAGCAGGGCTGTAAAATCCTGGCCCTGGTGAATGTTGGACTTCTGCCCCTTAGTAGGAGGAAGTCCCATCCTCGAGAGCTGCCGGCCAATCAGATTTCAGCAGTCTCAGCAATGCCAGAGCTCAGTCATGGGCATTGCTGGGACTGCAAGCAAGCCCACAAGGAATGGCGATGGCATCCGGAGCGAGGTAAAAAGTAGGCTTTTAGGGTGAGAATGGATCGGCAACCTAAGGAATTGGGTGGGTTTCTGTAGCCAGGCAGGAAGGAACAAAGTGGGATAACACCTTGATGCACACAGGGCACTCCCCAAAGGATGGAGCCCCCCCCACCCCCCACCCTTCCTCCCCGCCTTTGGGTTAATTGGGTTAAAAAACAGCCTACCCTCTCCTGCCCACGCAAACCATGTTATGGCATGGGCGACATACTCTATGGACTAATTGGCTTGTTAACAAGTTCAGTTGCCCGTTAATTATCTATTTTCAAATGGCAGGCAGGCTGCCAATTTAGTTACCCATCCGCACAACATAACATGGAGTACGGCTCGGGGGGTAGGTGGGAAGGTGATCATATTTTACGTATCCCCCACCCACTGCCGAAAACACACCTGGCAGGATGCTGTAAAATCCAGCCCATGGATTCTGTTTGAGATGCTCTGCTCCTTCACGTGCTATAATGATGTCTTGCCAAGATACTCGCTGTTCAAATACATCGAACAATATGAATTTGATGTATTTACTTCAGAGGTAGGAACTAAACTCACGAGAAAATGTTAAGGCATGTCCATTCCAGTGTAAATACCATTTTAATGGTAGGGTTGTCTTAATTACTAACAAAGAAAAACCTTGCTGGCACTCAAAATTAACATTTAGATGTTTGGAGTCTCATCCCTTCAGATTTTAATTATTGTTGGAAATTCAATACCTTTACATTTTCTGTTTCCTTTGTCTCTCACTTAATCTAATCTTTCGTGTTCTTTATTTTGGTTTCTGTACCTGATTTGACATGGAACTCAGTATTTTGACTGATTCTCCTTGCTTCAGACTCTGCACTGCTCATTAACGATTTTTAAATCTGATTGGTTAAGGAGATACACAGTTGCTTTCCCTGTTCTCACAGGTCTCAGATTCTCTGCAGACGATGCTACCCCTTTGACTCTCTAATTTACAGTAAGTTCTAGTGCAAACTCCCAGAGAAAGTCTAAGGGCAAGTGGCTTTTGTTTGTCACTGAAAGCAATGCCCAGCTTAATACATTTGGGACCAGTCAGCAGGGATCATGCTTGACCGACCTTATAGAATTTTTTGAACAAATATCAGAGGAAATGTGAAGGAAATACAGTGATGTGGTTTATAGGGTTTTTAAAAAGACATTTGATCAGGAGACCACAAAATTAGAGCAAAGATAATGGCACATGAAGTTCAGGGGAATGTGGTTTATTAAATTGTGAAGAAGATTATGAAAAACTACAAGAGGACATGGACAGATTGTTGGGGTGGGCAGACAGGTGGCAGAAATATTTGTGTAGAAAAATGTGAAAAATACATTTGAGAAATAAAGACTAAGATTTTGATTGGAATAGAGAAACAGGTTGATTTGAGGCATACATGGGGGTTAGTAAAGCTGACAATACAATTAAATAAAGCCATAAACAAGAAAAGTTGAATCCTTATTTTATCTCCAGAGACATAAAATACAAAGCCAGAAGATATTGTTGACCTGTTTCCTTATTAATGCCAGAGCTTGGTGTACTGGATACATTACAGGAAGGTTATAAAAACAGTAGAAAAGATGCGGTGCAGATTTACGAGGAAGACAGGTTTCTGTTAGAAAGAGAAACTTGAAAGTTGGAAACTTTTTTTCTAAAAGAAGTGAAATTAAGGGTTGATCTGATGTATGTTGATGATCTTCAAAATTTTGAAGGATAATACTGAGGGACATGGTGATAGATTTTTTTATATCTGTTCCCTGGATGGAAACAAAAGTCATAGGGCGAGTTGTCCCAGATTCGCACTAAGTGCAGTACCTGCCGGCCGCAATGACGGCTTTTCGCGCCGTATCATTCTTTTCCCACCTCATAAATTATGCCGTCACGGGAAAAACACTAGATTGCTGGCGGGCAGCCTCCGATTTGCCTACCACACCGTTATCTCGCCGCTTCCTCACGCCAGGCCCTTATAGTCGCTAGATTCCAGGAGGATGATGCGAGATGCAGTGAGGTCACTCCATAGATCTTCACATCGCCTCTGTGATCACAAGCAAACCCACACTGCAATGCTGTGCTGTTAGCTTGAACCATAAGGGATACTGTTCCAAACCGTAATAAAGACATTTCAAGGGGCTGTGCACACCTCCATCAGTGACTCTGCCATGGCCACCCTTAGAAAGGGGATTCTACAACTTGTCCAGCCAGTCAGTTGTTCTGCTGTCCCCTAAAACACACATTAATTTGCAGTCTGTGCCCGAGGGATGAAAAGTTCTGGAGCATTTGGAGGCACATTCATGCTTTTGCGCTGCTGAAGTGGGCAGAAAAGCTTTGGAGGCCCGACTCCAAGCATGTCAATGAAGCTGCTGCTGAACGGTCTCAGCTGCAGAAGAATGCTCACTTTTGACAAGATTTTCCAAGTGCATGTCCACTTCCCTATCCTTTTTGCCAAAATGCATGACCCTCGCTTCTCAGTATTAAATTCCATTTGCCACTTGCCTTTCCATTCTTCTAGTCTATCTATGTCTTGTTGCAGTTGCTTTATAACATCCTCACTGTTTGCCACTCCTCCAGTTTTCATATCATTGGAAAATTTTGAAATTTTACTCTAATTTTTAATATCCAAGTCATTTAAATTTATCAAAAAAGCAGTGGTCCTAGTACTGTCAATCATCACTGTCAACCATCCTCCAGTCTGAAAAACAACCATTTACCACTATTTCTGTCCTTAGGCTAATTTTTTTATCCAAGCAGACACTAACTCTCCTATTCCATGAGCTACAATTTTGTTAACCAGACTTCTATGTAATACTTTGTCAAATGCTTTTTAAAACATATGGACAACTTCCCTTTATCAACCTTTTCTGGCACTTCATCAAAAAATCCAGTTAAACTAGTTGAGCGCAACCTGCCTTTGACAAATCCATGCTGGCTATCCTTAATTAATTCAAACCTCTCCAAGTGCCTGTTGATTTTTACCCTATTCTAAAGCATTACCCACCACTGATGTTAAACTAATTGGCCTCTATTTACTACAACTGTCCTTGCACCCTTTTCTCAATAAGGGTGTCACATTTGTCACTCTCCAATCCTCTGGCTCCTGCTCATATCTAAGGAAGATTACAAGATTATGGCAACCCTTCTGCTATCTTCTCTCCAACTTCCTCTAGCAACCTGGAATGCAAGCGATCTGGATTGAGCAACTGATCCACTCCAAGCATAGTCAGCCTTTTCAGTACTTCCTACCTCTCAGTTTTCACCCCATCCATTACCTCTCTTAGTAAACATCATTGCCAAGGTACTCATTAAAGAATTCTAGCCATGTTCTGCACCTCTAATCACATACCGCCCTCATAGTTCATATTAGGACCCACTCCACCACTCATTACCCACTTACTATTTACATGTTGGTGGAAGATTTTTGAGTTTTCTTTTATGTTGACTGCCATTCTTATCTCCTGCTCTCTCTTAGCCTGTCTTATTTTCTTCTGCACTTCCCCTCTCAATCTATTGTATTTGACTTGGTTCTCATTTGAAGAATTCACCTGATATGTATCATCCACCCTTATTTTTGTTTCATCATATTCTCTATCTCCCTCATCATCCAAGGAGCCCTGGCTTTGGTTCCTTGACCTTTTGCCCTCTTTGGAATGTACCTAGCCTGTACCTGAAGCACCTCCTCCTTAAGGATCACCCATTGTTCTGGTACAGTTTTTCCTGTCAGCCTTTGGTTCCATTTTACTCTGGCAAGATCCCTTTTCATCCATTAAAAATTCACCCTCTTCCAAGAACTCAGTCCTCACCATTTTTAAGCCACATTTCCATTATTGCCACTACATATATTCCTACATGGTTAATTGTGCTTGTAGCTCAGTAACTTTATTCACCACACTTCATATGTTTACATACATGCATTGTAAACCTGTCTTTCTATTCCTCATAGTCCTTCCTAGTTCACTCCTAACTAATATGATTTTATTCACCTCTAGTACTGTCCAACAGTCACTTTATGCACCTTATTCCTCTCTTCTACTTCTATATACTGGTGCCCACCTTACTGCAAATTTAGTTTAAACTGTCCCAACCCCGCAATTGAGCCTTCGCCTAGGATATTTGTCCCAGTCATCTCGAGGTGTAACCCGGCTCTTGGACCTTCTGTCCTAGCACTGGTCCCAGAGCCCCAAGAATCTGAATCCCTTCTTCCTGCACCATGTCTCAAGCCACGCATTGATCCTCCATGTCTTCCTATTTCTACTCTTGCTAGCACTGGTTTGGGGAGTAATCCAGAGATTAATATCATCAGGGTCTTACCTTTTAATTTCCTCCCTAGTTCCTGACAGTCTGACTTAGGATCTTAATAACTTTCCCCTCTATGTTGTTGGTACCAATGTGTACCACAACTTCTGGCTCATTCCCTTCTCCTGCTAAATATTCTGCATCATTCCTGTGATATCTTTTACCCTGAAACCAGGGAGGCAGCCCACCATGTGGGTTTCACGATGAAAGTTACAGAAATGTCTGCCTGTGCCCCTGACTGTGGAATCTCCTAAAATGACTGCATTTCTACTCTTTGCTGTTCCCTCCTCTACTGTCCCTTGACCATTAGTGCCATGGCCTGAGCTTCACTCCTTCAAGGTGTCATCACTCCCAGCATTCTGAATGCATAGCACCTGTTTGAAAATGGCACTCACCCTGAGGATTCTTGTACTCCTGTCTCTTCCTACTACGAGGGATTGCAACCCATCTACTATCCTGAGCTCTTACTACCTTTAGGGTACCCAATTCCTGGAACGGACGATCCAGGAAGCACCCATCATCCCTGATGCTTCGCAATGACTCCAGCTGCCCTTCAATCTCAGAAATCCTGAGTTCGAATTGAAGCAGCTGGAGACACTTCCTGTACATGTTGCCCCTCAAGACATGTGAAGTGTCCTGAAGTTCCCAAAATGGCACAGGAATTGCAAGCAACAGGCCTCAGATGCCCATCCATAATCTAAAAACAAAACTTTTATTCCTTTTTTTTACATTCCAGCCAGTACCTTTTTTTAATTATTAATTTTAATTAATGCCTCTAGATCCGCTCTGTGCTAATATAAAAGCAAAAAACTGCAGCTGCTGAAAATTTGAAATAAAAACAGAAAATGCTGTAAATGCACAGCACATCAGCTATACTCAGCACATCAGGCAGCATCTGTGGCGAGAAACAGTTAACATTTCAAGTCGATGACCCTTTATCAGAACTGATGATTGATGTTAGACAACACCCTAAGTGCATATTTAAATAGTATTCAACTCTGAAAAACTGTTAATTGTTGCATTCAGTAATATAGGTGACATAATTTTTATATTTCCAATATAATAGTGACAGTTTATTCAATGCTGCACTAACAAATCACAGCATTAGTCTCAATCCGTCTAGATAATTCGTGAAATAAATTAAGATGTCTGTTTTATAGTAAAGACAGTTATTAATTTTCCCAGAGGAATCTGTCAAAAATATCATTGCAGATATATTGTATATTTATCATATTGAAACAGGAAGCGTATCAATGAAATTATGCTTTATTTTTGAACTAAACTGAATTGGTAGTTCTATTAAGGAGAGGTTATCTTACAACAAATACATTTCTTTACTTAAATAAAGTGATATGAAGCAAAATCACATTTAGTTATATGATGCTCAAGATACTTCCTCAATTCTAGAAGATAGGGCTGTGGTTTAGTCTTCCTTTCAATCTTTCCATTTGGCCAAAATTCGCTGTCAAAATAATGGTGAGGCTAATGGCACTCTTTGATAGTTATATGCAAATTGCACAGCAACTTCAATCAAAGCTGGATATGAGTTTATTTCAAAAGCTCAGAAGTTGCTGTCTAAGATCTGTTAGCTTCCCAAAAACAGCATTTTCCTGTCTGCATTGAACAGCATGAAGTTCCTGTGCTTGGGTAGCAATTAGGGGGTAAACTCATCAGAGAAATTTAGGGCTTATCCATTTGAGTCTAAGTATCCTTTTTAATAGCATGCTAAGTCTTAATCACTGTCAAGTAACTCTGGTACTAAAAATTAATGTTTACAAGTGTGGACTCTTATTCCTTCAACTCTTTCCCTCCTTTTATTTTGCTTTCTGTACCTGATTTGACATTAAATTCACTATTCTAACTTATACGCCTTGGTTCAGACAGTGCAACAATCCTTCCATCTGTTTAAGGTAGGTGGAGCAGGTGTAGCTGGATAGAAGGCCAGAGATAGGTTGAGACAGTGAAGCCCAACGCAAACTGGAGACACAGCACCTCACCTTCCAATTAGGCACTTTACAACCTTCCGGATTTAACATTGAGTTCAACAACTTCAGACCATGAACTCTTTCCTCCATCTTCACCCTTTTTTAATCCCTTTTTTCAAAATTCATTTTTTTAACCACTTATTTTTATTTTTATTCATTTATTCTTGGCTTTATCCCCCCCCCCACCTTTTTATCCCATTTTCGATCCCTTTTCCCCCCACCCCAGGGCCATCTGTTATTTGTTCATGTTGTTCTTTTCAGAGTGCTTACCCCTGTTCTGATATTATAACATTCTGCTTTCTCACCTTTGCCACTAACAACACCCTTTTTAACACTCCCTTTGTCCTTTTGTTCATGACATTTTTATCTATCTCTCCTTTGCCCCTATCTATCACTGGTCTTCTATCCAGTTTCACCTTCTCCACTCACCTTAAACAGTATAAATTTCATCACATTTCTACTTCTCTGTAGCTCTGAAGAAGGGTCATACAGACTCAAAACATCAACTCTGTTTTTCTCTCCACAGATGCTGTCAGACCTGCTGAGTTTTTCAAGCATTCTCTGTTTTTGATTCAGAAGATACTGCTCATTTGCAGCTACAGTGGATGCTAACCCACTATGATTAGGATATGACTGAGAAAGCAGAGAGCTATATACTTCAAATTGTCATGGTAGCTAGATATCAGTTTTGTGGATGGTCACAATAGTAAATGAAAAACAAAATAAATATTTTAAAAATTGAAAATTTGTAAATTTTCCTTAACTTCATACATAAAGCAAAATATGCCTTATAATTTTCAAAATTGGTTTGAACCTGAGTTAATCATTTAGCATGTTAAACTCATTCGTGTTTGTCCTTTTTTATTTTTTTCCCCCGTAATTTTATTGAATTTTCAAGCAAGTACTTTTTATGACACATTTTGACTGATGTTAAAATAATGATTGCACTGATATACCCCCCCACCCTCCTTTTCAAACCTATTTGCATCCTTCGAGGATTAAAGTTCCTTGTTATTAAGAATTCCTTATTGTAGCATTTGACTTCTGCAGCTGTGCACATTGTTTGTCTGCCTTTGCATCACTAGCTGCTTTTTAAAGATATTTTTGGAGGTTTCTGTATTCCTCCCTGTGATTACCCTCCCATTCTCCCTACATGCTTTGTAGAGTTGCTATACTTATTCCTCTTTGTGTTCTTATTAATCCAGTTAGGGTCACATTTCTTTAATCTGTACTTAACTGATCCTCGGTAGATACTTATCCTGCATACTGTGTAGAATGTTCTTTAAGGTATTCCATTTGTCCTCAGTTCAAGTTATATCAAGTGCTATTACCCAGTCAATTTGGTTACGCTCTTCCCTCTTTCCTTCAGTTTGTCCCTGGTATGGTTGTGCACCTGACTATTGATTTGCAGCGTTACTTTGCCTCTGATCATGTCAAATGTAATCATTGTTATGATCACTTACCATCAGGAAGAAACATTCGTCCTATCAGTCTGAGTTGAAGTAAAGTCTTGGAGATGAAATGAAAGTATTTGTATCACTGAGCCCCCATACCATGTGTGTGTGTATGCGTGTGTGTGTGGGGGTGGGGGTGTGGGTGTAAATATCTTTTTTCCAAATCTGAATATATGCAAGGCGATTAAAGTGAGAACCCTGTATATTAAGATATTTATTGACCACATTACAAAATGTGGTATACCGAAATGAAGTTGTTTGGGATATATTGTATTGATGTCAAATCGCCACATCACCCAACTCCTTACAATATAAGTGCCATAACCCTATCTTCAGTGTATAGGTGAAAGATGGGCAGTTTCAACCAATTAATGTATCTTGATATCATGGTTATAAAGCATCTATTTTAGGCGCTGTGCCACACCACCAAAACAATCTGAGTTTTGTAATGTTAGCTGCATGCTGAACTTACTTCAGGTCCCTCTACAACGCTGAAGCTGAAAAATTATTGCCTGAAGAGTACAAAGGGTACAAAGAAAAACATGAAACCTTGGTACTGCTGCCCACAGTGACAGGGGGAAGAAGTGGAGAGAGGCTGAAATTTGTGAAATAGTCATGATGCACTATAGCTGAATCAGGTAAACTATTTTGGATGAATCCCCTCTTGCTCCAAAGCAAAACCAGGGAAGGGAGGGTGGGGTCACCTCAGAAAATGTACAGCCTGAAAGGCAATTTATTGGTTAACTTGAGAGGAAGATTGACAGTTGCCTCAACTGTAAGTGACAGTATCATAACAGCAAAGTACATAAAAACATCATAAATGGGAGCAGGAGTAGGCTATCCAGCCCCTCTAGCCTGCTGCGACATTCAACTTGATTATGGCTGATCATCCACCTCTGCCATTTTCCCATGCTATCCCCATATCCCTTGATGTCATTAGTATCTAGAAATCTATCAATCTCCGCCTTGAACATACTCAATGACTAAGCTTCCACAGCTCTCTGAGGTAGAGAATTCCAAAGATTCTCTGCCCTCTGAGTGAAGAAATCCCTCCTCATCTAAGTCCTAAATGGCTTGCCCCTTATTCTGAGACTATGTCACCTGGTTCTAGAGCCCCCAGCCAGGTGAAACATCCTTTCTGCACCTACCCTGTGTCACCCCGTAAGAATTTTGTAAGTTTCAATGAGATCACCTCTCATTCTTCCAAACTCTAGAGAATACAGGCCCAGTCTTCTCAATCTCTCCTCATAGGACAGTACTGCCATCTCAGGAATTAGTCTGGTGAACTTCCGCTGCACTCCCTCTATGGCAAGTTTATCTTTCCTTGGATAAGGGGAGCAAAACTGTACACAGTGCTCCAGGTACGGTCTAATCAGGTTCTATACTATTAAAACAAGATATTTTTACTCCTGTATTCAAATCCTCTTGTAATAAAAGCCAACACACCATTTGCCTCCCTGATTGCTTGCTGCATCTGCATATTAGCTTTCAGTGACTTATGAACAAGAACCCCAGGTCCCTTTGGGCATCAACACTTCCCAATCTCTCAATACTTAAGAAACACACTACACCTCTATTGCTCCTACCAAAGTGGATAACCTTACACTTATCCACATTATATTCCATCTGCCATGTTCTTGCCCACTCACTAAGACCGTCCAAATCCCCCTGAAGCCTCTTTGCATCATTCTTTCAAACACAGGTCCCCACCTAGTTTTGTGTGACCCACAAACTTGGAAATATTACATTTGGAAGGCCATTTGGCTCCTTGAGCCTGCTGCACTATACAATAAGATCATGATTGGTCTGATGTGGCCTTAACTCCACTTTCGTGTGTTGTGAAGAGGTCTAATTTCATGAAGCAGCACCGAAGTTATCATCGATGTACCGGAGAAAGAGTTGTGGGAGGGGGCCGGAGTAGGACTGGAACAAGGAATGTTCCACATACCCCATAAAGAGACAGGCATAGCTGGGGCCCATGCAGGTTCCCATAGCCACACCTTTTATTTGGAGGAAGTGAGAGAGGTTTAAGGAGAAATTGTTCAGTGTGAGAACAAGTTCAGCCAAACGGAGGAGAGTAGTGGTGGATGGGGATTGTTCGGGCCTCTGTTCGAGGAAGAAGTGGAGAGCCATCAGACAATCCCGGTGGAGGATGGAGGTGTAGAGGAATTGGACATCCATGGTGAAGAGAAGGCAGTTGGGGCCAGGGAACTGGAAATTGTTGATATGATGTAGGGTGTCAGAGAGGAATCACGGATGTAGGTGGGAAGGGACTGGACAAGGGGAGAGAGAATGGAGTCAAGATAGCAAGAAATGAGTTCCGTGGGGCAGGAACAGGCTGACGCGATCGGTCTGTCGGGACAGTCCTGTTTGTGGATTTTGGGTAGGAGGTAGAAGCGGGCCATCCAAGGTTGGGAGACTATCAGGTTGGAAGCTGTGGAAGGAAGATCTCCAGAGGAGATGAGGTCAGTAACAGTCCTTGAAACAATGGCTTGATGTTCAGTGGTGGGGTCATGGTCCAGGGGGAGGTAGGAGGAAGTGTCTGCGAGTTGACGCTCAGCCTCTGCGAGGTAGAGGTCAGTGCGCCAGACAACAACAGCACCACCCTTGTCAGCGGGTTTGATGACAATGTCAGTGTTGGACCTGAGAGAACAGAGTGCAGCAAGTTCAGAGAGAGACAGGTTAGAGTGGGTGAGAGGAGCAGAGAAATTGAGACGACTAATGTCATGACGACAGTTCTCAATGAAAAGATCAAGAGAAAGTAAGAATCCAAAGGGAGGGGTCCAGGTGGAGGGAGAATATTGGAGGTGGGTAAAAGGATCCGTTGAACGGGGAGAGGACTCCTGCCCAAAGAAGTGAGCATGGAGACGAAGGCGGGGGAAGCAGTGTTCAGCATCGTGCCGAGCCCGAAATTCATTGAGATGAGGGTGTAAGGGTATGAAACTAAGTCCTTTGCAACTGTAACTGTGTTCCTCTCCGCAGATGCTGCCAGACCTGCTGAGTTTTTCCAGGTATTTTTGTTTTTGTTTTGGCTTTCCACCATCCGCAGTTTTTTGCTTTTATCTAATTTCATAATTCATCTGTTTTAGGAGTAAAACTTTGAGATTTGGATTGAAGTTTTAAAAAATAGGATAATGGAAGCACCCGGTTTGGGAAACTGGTAAACAACATCCTGCAGTATATGCAACTCAGACTTTTGAAAGGGTTCAAAGGGGAGGTTTTATTGTGTTGCTGGAATGGTGGTAAAAGATATTCACATCTAGGATTATATTAGTTACTTTGGTCTATCTGGAGGAGCAAGTTTGTCTTGAGACATCTTAGAAAATGCTTTGAAGTTGGACTGTGAACTGGGGAGGTTTCAATTATTCATGTAGGTTCCCTAGATCAAAGAATCTAAAAGACGCTCACAAACACTGGGTGTCTTGATGGAACCAGTAGGACTAGTAAGAGGGCCGTTATTTCAATTAGAGATATAAATTATTCATGTGGGTCCCAGAATCAAAGGGGTTGTTTTGAAGGTAAAAGATAATTAGTTTAAATCTCCAACTGGGACCCGAGGTGTGATGTCACCATGGGCGTAAGTTGTAGGGAACTACCCTTTTGAATGGGGTTTATCTGTGTGCTTTTCTCACAGAAATAAGCAGTCAGCTTAGAAGGCTGTGAGAAGGCAATTGTATATCTGCCAGCAGCCAGAACAACGAGCATAAATGCAATTAGGAATCAGGGGTGTTCCTGATCTGGAGCCACTAAACAAAAATTGCGTGTGGGGCCCATTTTCGGAATGAAAATTCCCAAATGAATGAAGAATTAAAATTGTCAGATCTACCTGGTAAAGCCAGTGGAAGAGATAGGCAGTGGAATCCTCACCAGAGGGACTGAGCTCTGCAAATCTGAGTGCCAGACTGGGAAACTAACGAGATTCAAAGTGAATTCCTGAGAGCTATGACACACTCTGGTTTGGACTCACGAGAAGTGAAGGAACCCTCAAGATGTTACAATGTATGGGGGAACTCTTGGGTGGAAATAAAAATAGAACAGGGAATGTCCTGTTGTGATTTCGGCACTTAAATAAGAAGGGTTTATGAAATATAGTGTTAAATTAGTAGTACTTGCTTTATTGAATTCTTGTGCAGTAAAAGTTTTTGGTTAAAATGTGAAATCTTGTGGTTTAATTTCTTTCAATTCACAACTGGGAGTTTGAATTTCTTTTTGAAAAGTTAAATGGCCTCAAGTGAGATCATAAAACCGGCTTACCTCCCCTTAATCCTTGACTACTTTGGAGATCAAAAATTTGTACAATTCAGCATTGAATATATTAAATGACCCAGCCTCCAATTTTTTCCAAAGATTAATGACCCTCTAAGAGAAGAAATTCATCTTCATCTTCATCTTAAATAGGAGACCCCTTATTTTGAAACTGTTCTCCTAGTTCTAGATTCCCCCACAAGGAGAAACATTCTCTCAGCAGCTACCCTGTCAAGCCCCCTCAGAATCGTATATGTTTCAATAAAATCATCTCTCATTCTCCTAAGCTCCAATTTGTTCAACCCCTTCATCTCAGGAATCAACCTAGTGAACCTTCTCTGAACTGCCTCCAATGCAAGTATATCTCTTCTGAAGTGCTCAGTACTCTTGGTGCAGTCTCACTAATGCCCTGTACAGTTGTATCAAGGTTTCTCTACTTTTACACTCCATCCCCCTTGCAAAAAAGCTAACATTCCATTTCATTCCTAACTAATCGCAGTACCTGCATGCTAATTTTTTGTGATTCATGTTCAAGGACACCCAAATTGGGAAATTGTTGGAATCCATTATTAAGGAAGTAGTAATGGGGCATTTGGAAAGTCAAAATGCAAACCATCAGAGTGTGCATGGTTTTATGAAGAGTAAATCGTGTTTGACTAATTTGCTAGAGCTCTTTGAAGATGCGACAAGCAAAGTGGATAATGGGGATCCTGTAAATGTAGCATATCTGGACTTCCAGAAGGCCTTTGATAAGGTGCCGCACAAAAGATTAATACACAAAATAAGATCACAGGGAGTTAGGGGTAATATATTAGCTTAGATAGAGGATTGGCTAACCAACAGAAAGCAGAGAGTCAGGATAAATGGGTCTTTTTCTGGATGGCAAGCTGTAACTAGTGGGGTGCCACAGGATTCGGTCCTTGGGCCCCAACTATTTACAATCTATATCAATGACTTGAATTCAGGGATAGAAGATACTATAGCTAAATTTGCAGATGACACCAAAATAGGGGAAAGTAAGTTGCAATGAAGAAATAAGAAATTTACAAATGGATATGGACAGGTTAGGTGAATGGACCAAAATTTGCCAAATGGAGTTTAACGTGGATAAGTGTGAGGTTATCCATTTTGGTTGGAAGAACAAAAAGGCGACTTATTATTTAAATGGAGAGAAACTTCAGAATGCTTCAGTGCAGAGGGATCTGGGTGTCCTCGTGCATGAATCGCTGAAAGCTAGTATGCAGGTACAGCAAGTTATAAGGAAGGCAAATGGAATTTTGGCATTTATTGCTAAAGGAATAGAGTATAAAAATAGGGAAGTGTTGTTGCAACTGTACATGGCATTGGTGAGACCGCACCTGGAGTACTGTGCACAGTTTTGGTCCCCTTACTTAAGGAAGGATGTAGTTGCATTGGAGGCGGTTCAGAGGAGGTTCACTAGATTGATTCCAGAGATGTGGCACTTGTCTTATGAGGAGAGATTGAGCAGTTTAGGCCTATGCTCGCTAGAGTTTAGAAGGATGAGAGGAGATCTAATTGAGGTATATAAGATGCTAAAGGGGATAGACAAAGTAGACGTGGAGCAGATGTTTCCCCTTGTGGGGCACACTAGAACAAGAGGCCATAGTTTTAGGCTAAGGGGTGGTAGATTTAAATCAGAGATGAGGAGGAATTACTTTTCTCAAAGGGCCATGAATCTGTGGAATTCACTACCTCAGAGTGCAGTGGATGCCAGGACGCTGAATAAATTTAAGGAGGAGATAGGCAGATTTTTAATTAGTAATGGGTTGAAAGGTTATGGGGAGGGCAGGAAATTGGAGTTGAGGCCGAAATGAGATCAGCCATGATCGTATTGAATGGGGAGACAGGCTCAAGGGGCTGAATTGCCTACTCCTGCTCCTAGTTCTTATGTTCTTAAATCCCTCTATACCACAGCATTCTGCAGTCTCTATCCATTTAAATAATATTCTGCTTTTCTGTCCTTTCCACCGAAGTGGACAACCTCAGATGTTCCCCACGCTTAACCTATCTATATCCCTTCACAAACTCTTTGTGTCCTCCTCACAACTTGCTTTCCTACCTAAAGTAAAAACAGAAACCCTGCAAAAACTCAGCTACTCTGACAGCATCTGTGGAGAGAGAAACAGAGTTCACGTTTCGAGTCCAATATATATGATTCTTCTGAAAAAGAGTCAAATTCGACTTGAAACACAACTCTGTTTCTTTTTCCACAGATGCTGCCAGACCTGCTGAGTTTTGCCAGAACTTTGTTTTTGTTTCAGATTTCCAGCATCCACAGTATTTTGCTTTTATATTACTGATTTCCTACCTTTGTATCATCAGCAAATTTGGCTACAATGCACTAGGTCCCTTCATCCAAGTCATTAATATAGATTATATATAGTTGAGACCCCAGCACTGATCCCTGTGCCACTCCACTAGTTACAGTTTGCCACCCTGAAAATGACTCACTTATCCAAACTCTGTTTCCTGTTAGCTAGTCAATCCTCTATCCATGCTAAAATATTACCCCCAACACCATGAACTCTTATCTGGTGGAGTAATCTTTTATGTGACACCTTTATCCAATGCCTTTGGAAATCCAAATACATGGAGTATCGAGAATAGTTTCTGGCAAAGACCTTATGAATACAAAATACTTGATAAATTTTTGCTACTTGTTATATCTATCATTGATTATTTTTGTTTTCTTCCAACTCTACGTAAGTAGAAGTCACTTCAGATGGCACTTATTTATTTTCATTAAAATATGGTGCTTCTGTAACAAATTCAGCGTATTGTACTAAATTCTGTGTCCAGCTAAGCACTTAGTTTTGCCTGGACGGATGTGTCTTCTGCAGACTCTACCAGACCACACACTTCAATAGGGTCTTTCTTAAAAAGCCTGTATGCAATCATGCTGAATGTTTCTGACCAATACTTTTATTAATGGCAATACAACAATATTTGCTTCTGACTACTACCATTGAGCACGGTGACATGTCGCTAATGAGCAATGTCCCAACTCCACTGGGGCAAAAGGATTGGTTTCTTGAGGACTCCTATGAATTACTCTAAAGGCAAGTATCTCAGCTGACTAATTGTAATCAGATTGCTGAGATACCATTGAAAATTATAAACTGCTACAGTGCCCCGTGGCATTTTGGAGGAGGGCTCTATGATGGGTATCATTTACATTACCATATCATTATGGTGCCACAAAAAGTCAACCTTTTCAGATGGTTATCTTTGGGTTTGTCATCCTCATTTCAACATATTTTAAAAATATTTTCCACTCGAAAAGTTGACGTATCTCTTTTGACCACATTGAGTCCAGATGATTACTGCGAATGTCTGAGGAAGGAAGACTGCAAATTTATTTACTTCGAGTAAAAATATCAGATTTCTTCTTGAAAGGTACACATATTTAGAGTTTCCAATCTTAAATCCCAGAAACGAGAAAATTGACAGAGAAAGAACTAATATCTGACACCTGGTTATTTATGTATTCTCACGATCAGCATTTAATGTGTGTTTGAAGGATCAGCATAACAAAAGTTGCTTCCATTGAATAAAAGTCAAGCATCTACTCCATTAGAACTAAAGTTCAATCCTTATGTCTTTCACTCTATATCCCTCTTTGGTTTAATGCTTGCTCTTCCAGACTTTACAGGCTGTTCCCCATGTACCAGATGCAATCCACACCCCGCATGCAAGGATAATAAAAGCAAAATACTGAGGATGCTGGAAATCTGAGATAAAAACAGAAAATGCTGGAAAATTTCGACCTCTCTTCAGAGCGCTGAAGAAGAGTCATACAGACTCAAAGCGTTAATTCTGGGTGGAATTTTCTTTGCCCGCTGGCATTGGGCGTGTTCGGACAATATGGCGAGAAGGCCAAAATTCACTTTCATGACGTCATCAAACTAGTTTGCAATCGTCTGCTCTGCCCATCAATGGCAGGCTGCGTTTCTCGCCGTCTGACATCGGAAACCTCATTGTAACACATCTGCATATCATTATAAGGCCAGCCCGCCAGAATCATCCCCCCATGCTGAATCACACGAATGTATTTCACAATAGCATATATAAGGCATGCACTTGGTGGATTGCACTTTGAGGGGAACACTGAGGTGAGTGCACAGTCACATTACACAGTGCTCGTGAGGGTCGCCTGTTGGACTTCAAGGTTGAGGTACATTGGTGGCGGGGGTCAAGGGCTGCCCTGCGGTTGAGGCGACTTGGGGGTGGGCACACAGGCTGGTCAGCGGTTTAAGGTAGTGCACAAGCATGTGCGGGGTGGGGAGAGAAGGAAACCTTGTGTAAGTGACTATTCCTCCGCAGCTGAGACAATTCAGGCGCAGCCGCATTGATATGACTTGAGTCAGGCAACTAGCGTATTTGCCCACTCAAGCAACACACAGGCATGAAAGTGCCGCCAAGCACACCAGAGCTTTTCAGGCACAGATGCAAACTAATGAGTGTTTTAGTGGACTGCAGAACAGTTGGATGACTGGGCATGTTGTACAATCTCCTTGCTCAAGCTGGCCATGGAGCAGTCACTGGTGGAGGCACTCATAGCCCTTTGCAATGTCATCATCCCAGTTTGGACCAGTCTCCCCCATGGTTCAAACGAATAGTGCAGCTTTGCAGTGCGGGTTTGGAGAATACCTGAGCTGAGAACACAACACGCGGTCCAGTGAGCAAAGCTACCGCCATTCGGTCAGGTGGAGTGGGCCGGAAGAGGGTGGGATTTCAGGCAGCCATGCAGCACACTAAACTGACCATCCAAGTGGTGGTCAGCACTCCCTGGGATGCGTTGACAGGCCTTCAGACTTAATCAAGAGATGCTCTTAGAACACCCAAGCTAACCCATGCCCCTCCCTCTTTCATCCTGCAGGAGGAGTACATCAGGAGCATGGAGCCTGGTGAACTAGCTGTATGTCTCCTGGCGTAGATGACAGAGAAGAGAACGATGGAGGTGCCTGGCTGCGCAGAAGGAGATGCAGCACCCTCAGGAAGAAGAGGCAGCTGGGGCTCCCGCACACGCCACCGAAGAGCTGCAGTGAGCTGCCGCTGGTTGGTGCCTAGCTATACCCAGGGTCTATAGATGCCGCCTTTCATTCCTGCAGAAGACTGAGAACCAGTGTCGCCGAAGACTGCGCATGTCTAGGGAACTGGTCGGTGACATCTACCAGCTGCTGCAGGATTTGGCACCATGGGGACATGGAGGGCGCCCATGGCAGTGAAAGTGACCACGGACCACAATTTTTACGCCGGTGGCTCCTTTCAGGGCTCCACAGGTGACCTCTGGAATATCACAAGCCTCCACCCACAAATGCACCCATGAGGTCACGGACGCCATCTCCGTGAGGACACACAACTTTCTGAATTTCGCCTGAGACTAGGGCAGCCAGGATGCAACAGCGATTGGCTTTGCCCATATCTTGGGTTTCCCACAGGTGGGGGGTATCGCCGACTGCACTCACATGGCACTCAGGTCTCCCTCACACAAGCAATCAACTATGTCAACCGCAAGGGATTCCATTGGCTGAATGTGAAGCTGGTGTGCAATCACTAGAAAGGCATCCTGCAGGTCTGCACACAGTTTCCAGGGAGTGTCCACGACTCTTACGTTCTCAGTTGGTCACATTTCCCTGATGCTTTTCCAGGGCCCATGGAGGTTGCAGGGATGGCTTCTCGGGGACAAGGGCTATGGCTGATGACACTCATGCAGCGGCCTCAGACTGCAGCAGAGTAAAGGTATAACGAGGCTCATGCTGCAACTCACAACTTGGTGGAGTGAACCACCGGGATGCTAAAAATTAGGTTCTGGTGCCTGGACCGATCTGGTGGTGCCCTACAATATAGTCCACAGAAGGTGTCACGCATCGTCATCACCTGCTGCACCCTTTACAACCTTGCGCTGCAATGCGGAGATGAGCTGGCTAAGGAGGAGCTGGAGGGCTCCACCGATGAGGAGGACGTTGATGGTAATGAGGGTGAGGAAGTTCCTCATGAGGATGACAGTGATGAGACCATTGCACTGGCCACGCGAGGCAAGTGCATTCAGAAGGCTAGATTTGTGGAGGATGATGGTGATATGCGATGAGGAGACACCATTGATCCTCATATAGCCTCTGAGAATGTTTGACTCATGTCTGGCAGAGGGCAGCACGCTTGCACTCTGTTATCAGTCTCATATCATGGAGACTCAGCCATGAAACTTTAAAAGCAACTTATCCTTTGTTATCCTTGAGTATCTGACCCCTCCAGGAGCATAGCATCACTGGTCACAGATGCTGATGAGCTGAAAACCAGCCACACCTTAAAGGTGCTAAGAGCACTTAGAGAGAATGACTGAACTCTGTGGTGCCTGCCTACGACACTCTTGCAGCAATGATAAGCACCATTGAGGTGTAGACATCAGTAATGTGTCCAGGGAGTGTGAGGCCAGACGATCACTTTGGTCTGAAGGCTGCACAAAGCACAGGGAAGAGGCCCTGGATTGAGACACCTGCCTTTATCTTGTGCAGGAAACAAGGTTTCACATTTGAGTGACAGGGACACTGCTCATCAGAGCAAGGAGAAACAGGGAGACATTCTTGAGAGTTTTTTTACGATAGTGAACATTATGTACAAGTGATTAACACCCGTGCCCAGTGGCTCAGTTCATAGCACCCTCGCCTTTGAATCAGAGGGTTGTGGGTTCATGTCCCACTCCCGGAAACCAAGAACTGTGATTGTACTCGAAAGAGTTGCAATCTGTGACTGTTGATAACTCGAAAGAATTTAGAGGTGTCAGCTGTGGCTCAGTTCATAGCACCCTCGCCTTTGAATCAGAAGGTTGTGGGTTCATGTCCCACTCCCGGAAAACCAAGAACTGTGAATGTACTCGAAAGAGTTACAATCTGTGACTGTTGATAACTCGAAAGAGTTTCATGCGCGGTGTCTGCCGGCACCATCGAGGCCTTCCGTGCCCGGTGGGCACCGCGGGGACTGGGGTGTTTTGTTGACCCCTTTAATCACATTTTGGTTTAATGTTTGTAAGTTTCCTTTAAACTTTGTCCTTGGTTTTACAGCTGACCTGACTTAGGGGCTGTGCCTGATTTATCCCTTGTTTTTGTTAATTTAGTTAATTGTTTTAACTCGAAAAGAGTTACATCTTCATGACCTTCCTGACCCTGCCGCTACATCTTGGTGCTCCCCGGACATCCACAGCGGAGGTGGAGGCAATCTGCTGATTTCTGCGTCCTGTCTATGATGACCTTGGTGGGCGTCCTCTGGAGGATCGAGACCTGTATGGCAGTGGCACCCTCCTTGGCCAGTGGAGCTGGAGCTGCTGGGGTCACAGAAAGAGGGGATTCAGAAGGGCTGGACTCTCCCAGAGTCACCTGGGTGGATGGCCCTAGGGTGTGCACCTGCTTGATCCTCCTCCCTATGGGTGCCCATGGGCCCCTGGCTGACTCCTTGAGGAGAAGGGGAAGCTGGAGTGAGATCGAGCTGCCCCGCACCCCTCTCGCATTCACAATGTTGGAGGCACCATGGCATCAGCGATGGAGTTCTGCCCATGCAGCAGTGCAAGAGCGACGTCCTGGACCAAGGTCTCCATGGTGGCCGCCATCCTACCAGTGTTGACCTCAGTGCATTGGTATGCCGGTGCTTTAACCTCAGAATGAAGGTGGACAGTCCCCTCCAACGTGCCTTGCAATCTGAAGAGTGTGGAGACATCCCTCCCTGATGTTCCCAAGCTTGCCTTTGCAGCTCCAGCAATTGAAGTATGACCAAGTCTAGAGGCTCTTCATATGACTTGGACTCAGCAAATTCCTGGCCTCCAGCAGTCCTCCAAGTGCCGGAGACCTGTGAAGCCCCTGTCCCGTCTTCTGTGGATCAGAAAGTGTGATGTGCTCACCAGATTGTGATTCCGAAGCTGCTGTAAAACTAGGTGCCATCAAGGTGTATGTCTCTGCGCTGGTGGAGGGTGTGGGTGAGTGCTGTAACAGGTCTTCAATGAGGATGCTTTCAGATTCCTCTTCAGCGGTTTCTTCGGGGCTTGATTGGAGACCCTGGGTCTTGGGCTCAGTCAGCTGTTTCCCAGATGTGCCTGCCAAAGCAAGGAGACATAATTAGTGCATGGCAGTGGCCTGTAAAGCAGGACACATACTCTCAGAATGATTGCCTGATGGATGTTGCACTTCTGGATCCTTACGTGGTAGAGCACCTCATCATCAGCACAGGAATGGTCCAGATCCATGCCAACCAGCTGCATGGCTCCATGAGGACCTTGATTTCAGGCATTTCTCCACTAGTCTGAGACCTCTCGTTCTTGTTGTGTGCCAGCTTCTCCTGCATGAATAGAGATGGAGAGAGTGTAAGCAGGGCGCCTGCCAGGCCAGATAATAAGTATGCCTGGCATGTGTGGGTGGTGTTGTCCCATGGTTGGGATGAGGACAATGAAGGTGTGTGTGAGAGAGTGAATGGTGATGTCCCTTGAACTGGCAGTGAGTGAGGCCCCTGTGGATATGTCATGGATTTGTGAGTGTGAGTTGAGAGTGATGAGAGGAGTGACTTACCCTGGCAGAATGGAGATCATTCATCCTTTTTCGGCACTGGGTGGCTGTCCTCTTTTGCATCACTGCCACTCCCTCCCAAGCCGGATTGGTGATGATGCTGCCCATCCTCCAGCCAGAGCGGGGGTAGAGGACATCACGACACGTTTCCATTGCGTCCAAAAGGCACTCGAGGGATGCGCCAATAAACCTGGGGACTGCAGTCTTCTTGCTTTTCGGGGCCATGTCTTCTGTGCAGCCGTCCTGGGCTGGAAGCACTGAGACGTGTGCGTGCATCTGAGCTTTAAATATGGTGCCCGGCTTGAGAAAGCGGCAAGGTGATGGTGTGTGATATTCCCCCCCACACCCCCCCCAAATGATTGAAACAGCGTGTCTCCTAGAAATGCATAATTAATACAATTCGGGATTGCGACGCTACGGCATGAGAAGCCACCATTGCGGCTGGCGAGTAAAACGCCATTTTTCCCGCCCGCTACTGCACTGAGTGCAAACCTGGGATGATTCTGCCCTCTGTTTCTCTCTCCACAGATGCTTTTTTAAAATTATTCGTTCATGGGATGCGAGCATCGCTGGCTAGGCCAGCATTTATTGCCCATCCCTAATTCCCCTTGTTCAGGGGGCATTCAAGAGTGAACATGTAGACCAGACCAGGTAAGGACAGCAGATTTCCTTTCTGAAAGGACATTGGTGAACCAAATGGGCTTTGATGATAATCGACAATGGTTTCATGGCCATCATTAGACTTTTAATTCCAGATATTTTTATTTAATTCAAATTCCACTATATGCTGTGGTGGGATTCGAACCTGGGCCCCCCTGGGTCTCTGGATAACTAGTCCAGTGGCAATACCACTATGCCACAGCCTCCCCCATTGCCAGACCTGCTGAGCTTTTCCAACGTTTTATTTTCTTATTTAACTTGCATGCAAGTCCTGACAGTGTGTCCCTTCCTAGATGATTCAGTCCTATCTGCATTCCTATTTTTTTATCCAGTAGTTTGTCCTGTTTGAATTCTGCAGACCTGTACTTTTGGCAGGGGCTGTTTTTAGTGCTGTTTCTCTATCAGTGAGTAAATCAAAAATCAGACTTCATCTGAGGTTCCAAAGTACACAGCTATGCAGTTCACAAAAACAAGCTTTCACATGAGGCCAATATTTCGTGTTTCTAACTCTCGATCGATTTTTGCTCTTTTAACCAATTAAAGAAAGCATTGAATTTGATGCAAATAAAAAAAATTCATTCAAGGGATGTGGGCTTCGCTGGCTAGGCCAGCATTTATTGCCCATCCTTAATTGCCCTTGAGAAGGTGGTAGTGAGCTGCTTCTTGAACCGCTGCAGTCCATGTGGTGTAGGTACACCCACAGTGCTGTTAGGGAGGGAATTCCAGGATTTTGATCCAGAACACCAGAATCTGAAAAAGTAAATGCACAAAACCATAAACTATGTATGTGTTGAATTATAACTTGCCTCATCTTTTACAAGCTTATTGTGTTGTATCACATGGGATTTGACCTCAAATTATTGTATGATGGTTATTGCTTGGGGACTGATAATTTCAAAGTCACTCTTAGAATGCTTAATACAATATTTGACATTTTGAGTCAGCCACCTGTGTACAGTCTTTGTATTCAGTGTGATAAATGCCTTCATTCAGACTGATTGCAAATGTTCCTGTGGTTGTTGATGATAATAGGACATTTCAATGCCCCATCTAAATCTTGTTAGTGAAGAAGTGACAAGGTTATAGCTTTTCAGTATAGTCAGAATGCCCATATGGTTTAAGTAGTGTCAAACAATGTATTTTTCCTCCACACTCGAATGTAGCCCACACAATGCAATCTATTTTAAGAGAAGAGTAATAACGTTTTTGAGACTTGAACAATTCTCTTTTTTCCCAAACCAAGACATTGGGCCTCGCTGGAATATAGTTCGTTCATTGGTGTTAACTGTCCGCCACAACCTAACCCAAACATTCATCCTTCATCTGGGACCCCAGATGGAGTGACAGCAGGCTTCAGCTGGCATTACAGCCAAACTTGATCAGTTTCAACCAGATATCCCTGTGTGCAAACTTCACTATGTAGCTGTCAGAAGGGAGGACCAGCAATTTTTATGACTTCCCTCCTCTGGTCCAGATGTTCCGAGGCCAATTTTAGGTATCCTACTGCTGCCTTGGCTTAATTCAGCTAACCCAGCACGGATAAGGAATGGCACCTGTGACTTTCTGGTTGGTAGGGATTAGTCCTAGTGTGCGCAGTGCCTTTCCCTACTAAGCCATGAGGGAGATCAAACAGGTGAGCAATCATTTTCATAGCCAATATTGCAGAAACCTCAATTTCTGAACCATTCTAATAAAGCTAAATGAAGCGTTATTTAATTGATAGTTGACTTGCGAGTTCAACATCATTTTTATTTTCATTGCAGCCTTTTTTTTAAAGAAGATGCTACATGGAAATTAAATAAATTGTAACAAATTGGGGTCTTCCAAACATTATTTTCCATAAAGAGACCTAATTTCCTGTGGTCTTGATTGTGGACAGTCGGGGATCTGGAGTTGTGACGTTTATCTGCTAACCATGGCTGTCCCTCGAAAGCCACTCCTGAACTACTTCCTGTTGGGGAGATATTCTAAAAAGTCCTGAGGTCAATCAGAGTTTAATTGCCATATTGTGAGGCAAGTTTGCAGATATCCAGGTGCTTGTAAATGCCTGGCTCCTTGGCAGGAAGAAAAACGGTAACATGTCTTTTTCCATTTTATATATTTTTGACACTTAGAAAAGTGATGCATGGAGCAGAGGGATGCTCTCAAAGCTTTTAAATAAATATATGCTGCATTTTAGATGAAGGTCATCTAGAAATCACAAGTACTCTGAAAATTTGTCAAGTTGACATTGTGATCTGCATTGGTTGGAATGTATTTCTCTAACAGTGCAGTAGTAAATTTATTCTGCTAACATATTGCAACCAGGAGGATATCTCCAAGTTTACAGGTATTTTACTATGTAGTCCCAAATACTGCCACCTGGATAGATGATAAATGCAAGCAGAATTTCCTGATAAAATCTTGTTGATATTTAAGCCCATTTTGCTAAATTACAAGCAAAATACTTTTTACTAAGATGTCTTTTGTACCAATTGGAAGTTTTTGTAGCATTTAGCTAACATACTTAATTCAAGGCAGTCTTTATCCTAGTAGTGAAACATAGGGCAGAATTCTTAGGCTGGCGTGCGGGTGCGCACCCGACCCGATGGGACGTGAAATTGTGCGAGATGACGTCGGGCGAACGTCCCGATGTCATCCCACGCTCGTGCGATGCTTTGGTCAGTGGTCACATGCAAGTGTTGGAAGCGCACCTACCGACAATTAAGACAATTAAAGTTGTTAAAGTTTTAATTGTCCCCAATTTTTCGTGATCCGTTCACGGTTGGCGAACAGGCAAATCTGCCAGGCAGACTTTGTATTTTTGATGAAACCTCATCCAAGGGCGGGATTTGGTTTCCATTATTAAATGAAAGAAAAAGAAAAATCTATGGACAGAATTTTTAACATGTATATGCTCAGGTAACTGATTATGATGCTTGGACATTTTTTTTGTGATTTTAAAATCCTTAATTGTTTTGAAGTCTTCAGCTCCTTGAAGCAGCTCCCTGCCTTCAGGGAGCTTTCACTCAGCGTTTGCCCACTCCCATGCTTACGTCAGTGTCCGCCCTCCTCCCGCCCCCACCCTGGCAGCACTGAGCATTTCAGCGCACACTTCACGCTGGCTGGCCATGAATTGGCCAACCAGCATGAAATGGCGGCTGGGGGCCGATCACAGGAGGCAGCCCATTCCCCGGCCACGCCCACACAGACCTAAAAAACCTACCCATATTGTACTGGCCAACAATTTTTTTATTGTGCAGTTTTACACAGGCAGTCCATTTGTCTTACACAGTTTAGTTAGTGATATATTGTAACTCTTAAATATCTATAGTGGAGCTATCATCAGCTGTGTGCACTGAGATATAACATTTATTGACCTTTTCAACAAAGAATAATGATGGGAAGGATCAGTTTCACTGATTATGGCTCATTTAACTTGTGGTCTCTATGTCGGATAATGGTTTGGAGATGAATTTTTAAAGTGAAATATTAATGGTATGCAGTGTATTAAGCTGATTTACAGACTTCCTTCCCCCCACCCTTTTTAAAATGTAATTTTTCATACTTAAATTAAGCTGCAGTCACACTCTTGGCTTTGATAGCTGAGTTCAACAGTTGAACATAGCTTTGCCCTGAAGGGCTACAAATGTTGAATCACAGAAACTGGAGTTGGATCAGTGGGCGGGCGGATAAGAGATTATGGATTGCAGTTTTTTTTTATTATTAGTTAATTTTCTGTGTTGTTGCTCACTGACAAAAAAAAATCTGTGCATGTCTCACAATCTATAATTTTCCCTATCAAAACAAAATCATTCCTCTTTTTAAAAACCATACCCTTGCCCCCAACCTGTTTTCTCTAACTACAACCAAATCTCCAACTGGTCTTTTTAAGTCCTCAGATGCTATATTGCTGACCAACTATGCGCTCGCGTGTCTTGTCACTCCATGGTTGAATCCTTCAAGTTTGATTTCTGCGCTCTGAATCCTTCAAGTTTGATTTCTGCGCTCTGAATCCTTCAAGTTTGATTTCTGCACTCTGAATCCTTCAAGTTTGATTTCTGCTCTCAGAATCCTTCTAGTTTGATTTCTGCGCTCTGAATCCTTCAAGTTTGATTTCTGCACCCTAAGGGCCAAAAACACTGCTGGAATGTCACTGGGCAACTGTTAGGTGCAGGGGTGCAGAAAACCATTCTGCCACCAACACTATTGAACTCTCCATTTTCCTCTAAAGCCGCTTCTCCAGGGTCATCCCCGTGGCGCTATGCTCTCCATGCTTCTTCTCATATCTTGTCCAATAGAGTTAATATATCTGCTCAGGTGGCTTCCCTCCCATGTTTGCATGGTCATCCATGATGTGTTCCATGGCTACATCATTGACCTATCCTGCTTAGAATTTATGTCCTAACCCTCAACAACAACATCCACAATTATAGATCAACCTCCACATTTATATTGATGACACCGAACTCGCTCTCACTGCCTCTACCAGTACTGTAACATCCAAGTTGATAAATTGTCCAAATGCCTGTGTAACATCAACTCCTTTATTGCATTAAATAAAGACTTATAATTGTTAAAAAAAATCTGAAAACAAAACGCTAGCGTTTTGAAAATAATCAGGTCTTTTCTCAAATTGTTACTTTATTTTACAAAAAGAATATTCTTAAGGCTTTACCTTTTGGAAAAGCATTGACTCCAAGGTAATATTTTTCCCATGTGTGAGCTCACTCGTTAAATCAACCCTGCATGAATGTTTGCCTACAGACTAATGGTGGAACTAAGCATCTCAAAACTTTATATAAAGTAGAAATTTACAAATTCCTAAATGTGCAAGCACATTATTATTTTGTCTTATATATTAACATTACTAAAGGGTAGCAAATCTTACACTAACTTTAGAATTTCTGTTAGATGTATTGAGACTAATCATGAATTCTTTCCATACTAATGGAAAAAAATCTATTAAATTGATTATATCCATATCTGTTTTTGGATAAATTGTAAATCGCCATTGGAAGAGCAAATTTGCTTGCTCTGTTTTCTACCATAAGACAGCATATCATGCACAGATATTTTTGATCATTATTAAAGAAAAGCAGCAGCTAGTGAGTATAGGTCATATTCAAACAGGAAGGATGAGAGAACATAGTTTAGGGATGGACAGATTCTGTGATTCAAAAAGTACTTTACAAATGCTGTTCTTAAAAATATAGTTACATGGACTATGTCATATTTGGAACTAATTTATGAATTAATTTAGAACCTGTTTGTATATGGTTTCACCTGCTTGTTGTTGATATTTACTACACTATTATTGAAACAACTGCGAACTGCATTAAAATGGATGCCTTGTGCCATCACTCAAATTAGTAGCTAGACAAATAATATGAAACACAAAACTCTTCTTGAATAGTTCTCATTCCTATTCTGAGACCTTTCCTAACATTTCTTGTACTTCAGTTTCTGTTGTCTTATTCAGAATTTTTTTTCCAATGAAACTATATTTTGATCATTTTTCCTGAAGATATTTGTTGGGGATGTCATTCCCAAATCAGTCACACCGTGCAAAGAGGTTGACTCATTTTGAATTTATGAAATTGACCTGAAATTGACAAATAGATCATCAGAAATGGGACACTGCCAATCTAATTTGTGTGTAGAAAAGTACTTTTGTTCATTACCTTTGCACTGAAGAAAAAGTAATGTAACAATGCAGCTGACGGTGATTAAGATGTAAATTCTTTCTAATTAGAATGTAAATTCTTACATTTTAAATGAAGACATCAACTGTCATTATGCCATATGATATCTTATTCTACCTTGGTTGAATGAAATCTTTAACATGCATTGATAGCAATGAAGCAGTTTTGCAATCCCTTTGTCCTCTGATTCTTGTAATATTCTCTCTTCATGTTCCCTTTTCACATTGCTTTTGTTTATTTTCCCCTGCATTTGATATTGTTGTGCCTGGGGATTTTGAGGAAATTTAGAATGAAAATTGAGTTCATTTGGTGCCAGTATTTTCTTGTGCATCAATTACTTCTGCTGAATTTTCCTGAATGCAAATCAGTCTGGTTGCATAAAAGCTGCGCATGTATTTGAAATAATTAATTTTCTTTAAAGTGCTGGATCAAGTCCAATCAACCTGAATATAATCAAAATAATAGGTAAGAAAACTTAAATTAATCAGTAGTTTTTTTGCTGAATTTAAAAAGAAACTAACAAAGCAAGCTATTAATTTTTTTTGCTTTGAAACCTTTAACTCTTGCATAAACAGGATAAATTGGCGTTTAATGCCTTGTTTAGCTGGATGCTTATTACTGACATCCGAGCTACATTTTAAATAATTTTTAACCTTATTGCTGCAAATTGATTCTGATATATCATCCATTATTGGCATTTTTACACCAAAATAAAATATATCAAATACAATTGTAATTCAGTTAATTTTCAGATTGTTAGTAACAAGTATGGTTTTTAAGGTTGTAGTGAATTATGCATAGATAATATCTACAATTTTTAAAGCAACATTAGTGTACTACGAAGGTTAGCATTGGTTCAAATTGTTGAAACAGTAATGGCAGACAATATGACCCTTTTGAGTGTACATGTAGCAGGATTGTATTACAAAACATTTTACAATGTCAATGCTGTTAGATTATATATCTGTTAAGTAAAACTTTTAAGAGTGCCAATCTCTCATGCCACACATCTCCGTCAACACTGTATAAAACATCAATAAATTACAGTTGAAAATCTTAAAAATTAATTTACAAAAAAGCCTGCTTTTTATGTCCTCGAGATAACCAGAGGAGATTTATGAAACTTTTAGAAGTAGAGCCAAGCTTTAATTCTACAGAAAGTTGTTGTGGAAATAACTTGCCTAAATTTGACGTCCGGATCTAACTGGACCACTTTCTCACTGAGAACCTGAGAATTGGCCTTAACTAGGCAGATTAGATTTTCAACTGTTACAACAAGAACCAGACCTCAGACTACCTGTGGACAATACAGTTATTATAAACTAGACAGATATGAAACAGACTGAAAAGGCCTCTCATGCATCACTTTGTACATCGTAATGTTAGCAGAACTTTCCAATTATTAAAAATGGATGTAATTTATTAATACATTTCAGCGCTTGCTAAAGATTTTAATGAATAGGCTAAAATGTTCAATCTGAATGCAGGTCATTTGACATGTTTTTATTCAGAGTGCAAATGGATATAAATTTTTCAGTACACAAACAAAAGATACGATTCAAGTAAAAACTTTGATTAATGATATTAGAGAAAACAATTGATTCAGACATAAATACTGGTTTGAACTAAAAAGCGACCTTGCATTTATGTAGAATATTTCATAACCTAAGAGTATCCTGAAGCATTTCACACCAATGAAATACTAAGATTTGCAATGCTATTGTAATATAGTGAAACATTAACCAAATGGCATACAGCAAGGTCCCACATACAGCAACGAGATAATTGAGCAGATAATCTGTTTTAACGATGATGATTAAAGGTTAAATATTACCAAGACATCTGGAAAACTTCCGTGCTCATCTTCAAATAAGTGTCATGGAATCTTTTACGTCCAACCTGAGAGGCTGTAGACATACGCAGCCTAAAGTTTCATCCAAAATATGACAAATATTGCAGTTTTGCTTTAAGCCTTTGACAAGTCTGAAACAATAGGATAATGGATACTTGGAAAAATTAAGTAGAATTTAATCAAGAACTTGATGCAAAAAAAAGTTACTCAAGAATGAGTTGTAAGCTGGAATCGAGTCAAGGAGTTCTGTTGGTTTAAAGTTTTAGTATCGTGCAGGGATCTAAAGCTGCAGCAATCAGCCATGGTTGAACCTGAGCTGTGGCAATCTGACTCAAAAACCCTAAGAAAATGTAGTTCTACTTCTGATATTTCTTATTTGCTGATTTGTCCAATTCTGATTTAATGACCTGGAGGCTTGGAAAGGAATGTTCTTGGCATTCTGCTACTTAAATGGCTTCCATATGGAATAATTGAAACTTGTATGTGAGTTATAGGTTCTACTTTATTTGAGGGATTCGGGCAGTTTATGTAAAGAATAATGCATGTCTTGCAGCAGGTTAAAGGCTGGAATCTAGTCAAGAAGTTCCATTGATTTGTATGTAGAATATTGGCTATCTTTTTATTACATTTATAAATATTCAAATATATTAATAGGCTATTACAGATTCTGATAAATGTGAAATATATCATATATAAAGCTATTGATAATCAAATGCCTTTACTGTTTTTCATCATGGAGATTGCGACGCTTAAAATGAGGGTTTAGTAGCATGGTGCTCATATTACTGGATCCAGCTGCCTGGACTAACAATCCAGAGAACATCTCTCTTCCCACCCCCATGTAATTTGAAAATTTGAATTCAATTTTTTTTTAAATTACCTGGAAATAAAGAGCTGAAACTGACTGATTGCAATAAATGTCCCTTGGGGAGAGAAAGCTGCAGCCCTTGCCCTATCTGGCCTATATGTAACTGCAATCCCAACCCATTGTGGTTGACTCTTAACTGTCTCTGAAGTTGCCTAGCATGCCGCTAAAAAGACCAACAACAATTTAACAAGAAGGTTCACCAGCAAGGCCAAATAAGGATGAGCAATAACTGCCAACCTTGGCAGCGACACTATTTTCCAAGAATTTCTTTGTAATGGATGTGACCTGGCAACATTCAGGTGCCAAAGTTTCAGTTGTATTATACTGTAGGATTAGGAGTTGTATAAATATTTGTAACCAATGGAAACCTGTTAAGTGTTCTGATTATCAGGATCCTTGTAAGGTTGTTGTGGCTGGAACATTTGAAAAGAAAATGATAGAATGATTTGTGAAGAACACTAATTCATGAACATTGTGACAGTGTCAGCTGAAGCATAGCTGGTGGAGGAAGAATTAGGTTGTGAAGATTCCTGAGGTTCCTCACAGCTAAATGGCTTGGGAAATGGTTATTCAGCAGGACTCGATAGAGTTTGGGAGACAGTGAAAGGTGGAAGTGGGACCACAATTTAAGGATTTGAAAAGTGAGAGAATCTGAATGTGTATCAGGTGCATTAGGGAAAGCTACAGCTTTGTTTTAATTCGACTTGTGCTGCTGCTCACTATATTTGGGGTGAAACTGGCATGAAAATCATAACACGTAAATAATGCAGGGACAAAAATCTTTTGTGTTGAAAAAGATGTTTTCTGTCACTGCAAGAAAGATGCAAGTAGTTTTGTAATTATATTGTGTATATAATTGAATGACAATGACATGTTCTGAAATCTTGCAGACTGTAAAAAGGAAAGAATAAGATTAAAGGGATTCAGTGGGGTAGATACAGAGAAACTATTTCCTCTGACTGGAGACATGTAGTTAAAGGTGTGTAAACAAAGTTGGTGGGGTACAGATCAGCCATGATCTAATTGAATGGCAGAGGAGGCGCAAATTATCTGAATGGCTTACTCCTGTTCATCTATTCCTAAGGTGAAGGTACAGAATCACGTTGACAGTATTTATGAGGGCTGTGATAATATTGTTCTCTTTTGTTCTTTTTGCAATTTGCACCAAGAAAGAGAAATAGTTAAATTTCATCCTGGCCTTAATTTAAAATGGTTAAGCTGTGTCAGCATCTCCATATTGCTGTTACAAATGAGCTATCACAGTCTCTCCAGCAAAGGAATATTAGAGATCTACCCTAGAGTGTCACAGGACTAAATTCTAACATAGACCGTCACTCAGATTTGCTGGCTTTCACTGGGTGTGTTGCGCAAACTGATGGCAGCTATCCTAACTGGAGTTTTTCACCAAATGGAAGCATTCAGGTGAGATGGAAGAATGGCAGGACTGGACATGCCCTACCTTCAAGCAATAATAATTTAACCACATTTTAACAGCTAGTTAGCTTTACCTACTCTCATATTTCTTATTTACTATCCTGGGTTGATGAAATATTTCTACAGATATTAATTAACCTTACTGCTAGACCAAGAAGCTTTCCCTGAATCAGTGGTGCTGCCGTGGTCATGGTTTAATAAAAACAACCGAATCAACTGAAATAGACAGGGAAAAAATAATGTTAATAATTGTTTATGACTTTGATTTTCTTTTGAAAGAGACCGGAACATAGGGCTTAAGAGCAGGAGTAGGCCATTCAACCTTCGAGCCTGCTCCACCATTCAACAAGATCATGGCTGATCTGGTTAGGGTCTTAACTCCACTTTGCCATCTGCCTACCATAACCCTTGCTTCCCTTGTCTATCAAAAATCTGTCCAATTCTGCCTTGAATAAACTCAATGACCTAGCCTCCACTGCTTTCTGGGGAGGAGAATTCCACACACTAATGACCTTCTCAGAGAAAAAAATCACTCCTCATTTCCATCTCAAACAGTAGATCTCATATCCTGAAACTGTGTCCCCTAGTTTTAGTGATAATGATGTTGAAAATTATCATTCTAGATAATGTGTTGAAACCCAATCTCCTCTTAAAATAAAAAATGACTGTGCATATCTATTCCTTAGTTAACAAAATTGTAGATGTAGTGATATGTGGAGGAATGAGCCAATAGAACTTTGAGCCATTTCAAGCATGACTAAAAAAGGAAATATAGTTTAAACATTTGTCTGTTGTGTCCTGTTTGGTGCAAGATATGCTTGTTTTAATTAGCACAACATTCAAAGCACATTGTTCAATACTTGACTTCAGCTCTAATTCTTGAGCCAGTTGAATTTTTGTCAGCAATTTCATGGCCCTTATCAAATTCGATTCATAACTTGCCATCATAGAATTTGAGCTCACATTTTTGATTTGTTCATCCAATGCCATGACTATTATTATGATATTGAGGATTGGGTGCAAAAGCTTGACGGCTTCTTCTGAATATGTAGATTAAGAAGTGATTTAATTAAGGTGCTTAAGATGTTTAGAGGAGCTAATAGGGTAGGCAGAGAGAAACTATTTCCTCTAGTTGAGTCCAGAACAAGGGACTTAACCATAAAACTAGAGCTTGGCCATTTAAGGTGATGCCAAGATGCATTTCTTCATAAAAAGGGTAGTGGAAAGCTGGGGCTTAATTGAAAGTTTCAAAACTGAAATTGATAAATTTTGGTTAGGCAAGGGTATGAACAATTATGGAGCCAAGCTGGATAGATGGAATTAAGATACAGATCAGCCATAATTTAATTGAATGGAGAAATAGGCTCAAGGAGTTGAGTGGCCTCCTCGTTCCTATAACCAGAGCACTACTGGACTGACATTTCAGTAATTCTGTGGGAGGGGGAGTAAGGTTATTGCATAGATATCAGAGAAACAGAACTTTAAGAAAGAAAGATAGAATTTACAATTGTTTAGCGTTTTTTACAATCCCAAGAATTCCAAAGTGCTTTATAGTAATAGTACTTTGAAGTGTAGTCAATGATGTCAGTACTACACTGACAGGAATGTTGACTTTTGGATGAGATGTTAAACTTTGGCCTAAGATCCTAAAGCACTATGAAAAGAGATGGGAAATTCTCCCAGTGGCCTGGACAAGCAGCAGTAGAATATGATATATATCTCTCCAGTTGAGACTTATTAGATGACTTATGGTCAGTGTCGTGAACATGTATATTTATCATATCATATTGTCAGTCAAGGCATCATTGACTTATAGCACTCTATTAACATATAATTTTTCAATAATTTGAGTGAATTTGTAATGTGGAACATATATTTCATAGAATTCATGTGTGGGGCAATTACCTTTATCTGTCAGATTTTGCAGAGAGAGGAAGGAATGCTGACTGCTTTTCGATGTTCTACAGTCTGCAAAAAAACTGCTCAGTAATTTCCTTTGCCTGCTTTAGGCATTTGCAACTTCTATCACACAATACATACATACCTGTGTGAAATGAAGAGGTCTGGGGAATCTTTGTAATTCATGAAACCTTTAAGGTAACTTCCAGCATGCACTTGTGTTGTGGTTTCTTCACATTAAGTTTCAATTAGACAGGAATGTGACAGGGGTGTTTAATTAGTCATTTTATATCTGACATAAGAAGTTAACAAGCTGGAAAGAAACCTGTGCTGCGTTTGCATCCGGTACAAGTTCTATCAGGTACTCGGGTCATTAGAGATTTTGTAAGACTGCAGAAAAAGCCAAGCAGCACCACAATGACTGGAGCACCATGACAAAACACTTCTTCCTGCAATACTTCTCCTTCCCCCTTCTCCAAACACTTACCCTCCACAGCCATGTAATCTTCTAGAAAAGGTAAAAAAGAAAAGAGAAAAATATCCAGGGCCAGTAAGGGAGAAAAAAATCTGCAAAATTCTCCTCTGATCATTAATTGACCTTGTTCAGAGGACGTTTTCAAGAGTCAACCACATTACTGTGGGTCTAGGATCAGATGTAGGCCAGACCAGATAAGGATAGCAGATTTTCTTCTAGATTTATAGTGAATTCAAATTTCACCATTTGCCATGTCCAGTGACAATATCACTATGCCACCAACTCACCATATGAACCAAGTGTTACCTATCAAGACTCTTAGCTTCTATGATCTCTGCTTCAGTCAAGAACCAGTGCAGCTCCGTAGACTCATAGACGTCCACAGCACAGAAGGAGGCCATTCGGCCCATAATGTCCGTGCCAGTCAACAAAGATCTGACTACGCTAATCCCATTTTCCAGCGCTTGGCCCACAGCCCTGGAAGCCATGGCAACGCAAGTGAATAGCTAAATACTGCTTAAATGTTACGAGAGTTTCTGACTCAACCACCCTTTCAGGCAGTGAGTTCCAGACTCCCACCACCCTCTGGGTGAAAAAAACTCTCCTTAACTCCCCTCTTAGCCTTCTACCTCTTAGCTTAAATCTATGCCCCCTGGTTATTGACTGCTCTACTAATGGAAAAAGTGCTTTCCTATCCACCCTATCTATGGCCCTCATAATCTTATATACCTCTATTTGGTCTCCTCTCAACCTTCGCTGCTACAAGGCACCACCCCCAGCCTATCCAATCTTTCCTCATAGCTCAGACCCTCCAGCCCAGGCAGCATCCTGGTAAATCTCCTCTGCACCCTCTCCAGTGCAATCACATCCTTCCTATAATATGGTGACCAGAACTGCACGCAGTACTCCAGTTGCGGCCTAACCAGCATTTTATACAGTTTCAGCATAACCTCCCTGCTCTTGTATTCTACACCTTGGCTAATAAAGGCAAGTATCCCATATGCCTTCTTAACCACCTTATCTACCTGCCCTGCTACCTTCAGGGATTTTTGGATATGCACACCAAGGTCCCTCTGATCTTCAGTACTTTCCAGGGTCCTACCATTCATAGTGTAACCCCTGGCATTGTTAGCCTTCACCAAGCGCATTACCTCACACTTTTCTGTGTTGAATTCCATTTGCCACTGCTCTGTCCACCTGACCAGTCCATTGATTTCCTCCTGCAGTTTACGGCTATCCTCCTCACTATTTACCACCCTACCAATTTTCATGTCACCCGCGAACTTCTTGATCATACCCCCTACATTTAAATGCAAATCATTTATGTACACCACAAACAGCAAGGGTCCCAGCACCGATCCCTGTGGAACCCCACTGGAAACAGGCTTCCCGTCACAGAAACATCCCTCTACCATCACCCTCTGCTTCCTGCCTTTCAGCTAATTTTAGATCCAATGTGCCACTTTGCCTTGGATCCCATGGGCTCTTACTTTCTTAACCAGTCTGCCATCTTGAAAGCAAACAGAGAGTCCGTACCCACCCCACAAACCGGCTAAGCCTTTTGGTTTATCATCAAGGTAACAAAATTGACAAGGAGAGAGGAATTGCGTTTTTCAAAAAAATAAACAAACAAATCTGAATTATGGTCAAGTGAAAGCCAGATTTGAATGCTCTCCCAACCAAGGGTAGTTCTTCTGCCGCAACTTGTCTTGTTGTGTTGTTACAAAATAACAAAATAATTTGTGCTTTTGTTTTATCTGGGGGAGATGGTGTTGATAGAAAGAGTTCCCAAGATTCCATACACCATTTTGCTTGGGTGCCCAAAAATAGAATGAAAATAGAGGAACTTGCATGTATACTGTGCCTTGTTACATTCTCAGGATGTTCCAAAGCTTCAGATCTAAGCAATCATTTTTGAAGTGCAATCACTGTTGTTGTGTAGGCAAGAGGTGTATTGAAAATCTTCTCCGCAGCACCACCACCACCATCATATGCCAATCCCCCAACCCCTTCAACTCCACTCCAAGGTTTTGCAGACTGGCTGGTTCCTGAAATCACATACAAAAATTACAAAAAAAAAATCATATGGGGAGAGGGGAAATTAAAGCATTTAAACTGTCATGTTTTATACCTTCTAGATATGGAAGTTTTGACTGGGTGCTAATAAGATTGCTTTTATCATTCAGGATATGAACCATGGCTCCTTTCATTTTAAGTTATATGTAGTATTAGCTTTTAACCTCGGCAAGTGACCTCTAGTTCCTGAGCTATTTTATGTTTTCCTTGGATGGAGTTTTAATAACAAGAATGTGTGCTTTGCAGGCAGATTGCAAGCCATTAACCCTGACTATACACACCATTTATATATGCAGGCATTGCGCAGTGACAATCACTATAAAGTTACTTTAAATTACATTTTATGACCTGCAATTATGGATTTCAAAGTATGTATTATTCATCAATTAAAATTACATGAGGAAAAACACCAGAGCTAATACTTTAATGACAGATTAGGTATGTTTGTAATCCTCCAGGCTCTTCTGACGAGACATCTAATGGTATTTACAACGCATATACTTGTCAGTGCAATAATACTAATAAAGCCTGTAGACCAAGAAGAATAATTAATGTGAGATCTGTAGTTGGATGGAACTCCTCAGTGATATAATCAATCTAAACTTGCTAAATTGTCTTTATCTTATAACACCATTGTTTTATAGGTGAAGATAATGGCATTTGTATTGTGCACTACACTTTTGCTTGTGGGTTCACTCCAGTTGCTTGACGACTGAATGAACTCTTCACAAAGGACGGTATATTGTCAACTTCTTGAAAAGCCTCCTTTGGCAGCACTTAGGTAAATTTCACTTCTTAGATAGCTTTAAAGACATTGCACAGACTTTAACATTTTTTATACCTTTTTAAGTCTATTGTTAAAAGTAGGTAATTAGAGGATAACTCACTGAGGCTGAGTGATTGACATTCTTTCACGCGTACATAAGACTCCCAACTCATGAGTCCCACCTGGTCAAGTAAGTCATGAAGATCTGCAATGTGTCAATAATCACTTTCTTAAGTTATTTTCTCATTTTTTTCTACTATTGACTGCAGTCAATATTTAAATGTTCGGTTGTGATGAAACATGTAATTGTCTACCTTGTAAGATAAGGTATAGTTTTGTATATGCTGAACTTCTAGTGGAAAAAAACATTAGGAATTGTTTAGCTCCTGCTATTACTTTATTTACCTCCACAGGTTTGAATTGAAAACATGCTTCAAAATCTAATTTCCCCAATACCTAGCACTTGCAGTAGGTTATCATAAACACCACTGAGAGCCTCAAATGTATTGGCTACCTGATGTGTAGTCACACAACTCAGTGAAAAGCTACGTCTCCCACAGGGAACAATCCTGCCTGATAATCAGTTGAGGAGAAAATGCAGCATTTAAAATTTTAACACTCGGAAAGTGACGGAACATATTATTCCATTAGAGAACAGGAGTAAATGAGTAATAGACATTCAAGCTTATAATAAAATCTTTGCTGATAAATCTGCACATGGAACTGCATGAATGAA